>NW_022631093.1:2966049-3351049 GCF_010015895.1 Lontra canadensis
CCTCAAGAGCTGTCCTCCTAGCCTCCAGGGCAGGGACACAGACTGGGCCCCAGTATGAAGGACACACACCTCTGATGGAACATGCAAGCACTTTCCTTCCGGCTCAGCATCCTGCCCTCTACTGGGGGGGGGGGGCACTGGGTATGCCCGACAAAGCACCAGCACATCCACAGAGCTGTTCAGGGCCCAGCCTAGATGAGACATTTGGCTCCTGCAGATCAGAGGCCCTCACACAGGCCTATCCCGTGATGGGCTGTACCATGGTTAGCTGAGGCCTGGCCGGGACTGAGCAAGGCATTGAGAACAATCCTGGGGTGAGGAGGAGTCAGTTTAGTTGGGCCACCGTGCCCAGAGATGCGATCAACCATGATTCTGGGTGTTCATGTGATGGTATTTTGCACAGGGTTAACAATTAAATTGGTGGACTCTGCATAAAGCAGATTGCCTTCCAGGATGTGGGTGGGCCTCATTCAGTCAGTTGAAGGCCTGAATAGAACAAAAAGACCAGCCCTCCTTCAACTAAGATGAATTTTCCAGTAGATGGCCTTCAGACTCCCAATAGGAAATTGGCCCCTTCTGGGTCTCTAGGCGGTGAACCTATCCTTGCAGGTTTAGGTCTTCCCAACCTTTGTTATCATGTGAACCAATGCCTTCTAATAGATTTCTTTACACACACACACACACACACACACACTACTGGTTGTGTTTCTCTGGAGAACCCTGACTAATACAGTCGGGCTAGGAGGCAGGGCTGACTCTGCCACACCAGAAAGATTTGAAAGCCTCCTTAGGGAGGAATGGCTGAAGCCTAGGGGCGTAGGCTCTTTACAAACTGAACTCCTCTCCCCCAGATGGCCCACAGGGCCTCAGACCCGAGGACAAACTCTAACTTTCCTACTACCCCCAAGGCTCCCACTCCTGCGTCTCCACTGCAGTGGGAAAGGCACTCATAGCCAGCCAGGCCACGAGCCGGGACATCCTTCTATTCCAACCTCTTTCTCTTTCACCTCCCTCCCAGTCAGTCCCTTGTCCTGTCACATTGACTTTTCCTGAACAGTGCTCAGGTTTGTCCATTCCCCTAAGGCAGCCTTCTGTACCCCTTGGCTGCATGCCTGGAACACCTCCTCACCAGGCTCCCTGCCTCTGGGCTCCCCACCTCTGGGTCACTCCACCACTGGCCATTCCCACTTTGCCCACACTGTGTGGTCTTTCTAAATGCCAGCCAGACTGTTTCAAGCCCAGGAGTCCTACCTACAGGAGAGAGCCTGGGATCCCTAACCTGACTTTTGAGGTTTGGCCCTGGTTTGGCTGTAATTCTTTCCCAAACTCAGCTCTTGCTGTTTTTCCCTGTCTCAAGCTTCATACTGGGAGAAAGCATCAGTTGGCTCGTGGTTCTCCATTGTAGATATACACCCTAACCCTTGCCCTAGAAGGCCCTTTCCCTTCCTCTTTGCCTGGCCTATTTCTACTTTCCACTTAATACTCAGCCAGGATGGCACCCCCTCCAGAGGCCTCCCTGGTTCCTTCCATAGTAGACTCATCACCCCAGTTTACATGTTTCTCTGCTATGAGCTTCCCAAGGGCAGGGACCACATCACAGTCTTCCTGAGTCCCCAGCCTGTAAACGAAGCCTGGCACACAGGAGGTGCTCAGCAGGATTTCTTGAATCCACAAAAGACTCAGTTGTTAAGATTTACCAAGCCATTAACAGCCCAGATATAGGAGTCCCAGGTTTTTATAACGAATCCTGAAACGTAACCTTGACCCATAAAATGTGGAGGACGGGACCACCACTTCACTTGTCCTAGAAATGTGAACAAACAGGTGGAGCGACATTCCAGGCACCCCTTCGTGCTGCCCTTGAGTTTCTGTGTGATTTTGCCTTGAGAGGCCCTTTCTCCAATCACACAGGTCCAAGCCCCTTCTCCAGGGCTGCCAGCTTGGGCTGTCCCACTGGCTCCTAGACGCTCCCCACCCCGGAACACAACCTGGTCCGTGGGTCAGCCCTAAGCCCACCTGTCCACTGGCTCCTCTGCTAGGTACTGTTCCCAGCCAATCCTGACCAAGGGATAGACTGGGTGCCACTCAGTGTGAGGTCTCCTGCATTTCTGATTTATAAAAACCATCCCATAGACAGAAGGCATGGCACAGCAGAAGCGGCAAAGACAACGAAAGAACCAAGGTTGTGAAAAAAACATTACTCTTTTGTCGAGGCGAGAGCGGCCCCCAGCAAGGTGACCATCACCGGCTCCTGCAAAGAAGCTGTCTTCAGAACAGAACTATATGAACACAGACATAGTCTGCCAGGTGGCTGGACAGTGATCACGAGGTACTTTCAGAATTAGATGGTTTCCAAGGCTTGTTTTCTTTTATTGACTATAAAAGTCATTACACATACAAGAGAGGCAGCAGAGTGAGAGGAACAAAGAGCGCATTTTAAATAAAACGGGCCTGAGTCGAAGTGACGGCTCTCTCCTCCTTGGTCTTGGGCAAGTCACAAAGCCTCTCTGACCTCGGTGCCAGCCTCCGCTCAGTCGGGACAGTAACACTCCTTGTCCCGAAGGGCTGTCGTAGGGCTGAATGGGACAGGTACCCCGTGGGGCAGGCCTGGCCTGGGGCATGGGCTTTCTCCGTGAGTCGTTACCCTGCCCTCTGCTCCCATTCGCCCTCCGGTCTCTTAAAAAGCGTGAGACGCATAAAATCACAATAAACCCCGCAAACTGAATTATAATCAGAGCCCACTGAGTCCCCGTGGAGCTGTAACCAAAGGAAGCCGGCAGGTGCCTCTTCCTGGGGTTATTTCTTCCCCAGCCTTCTAGACAGGCATATTCCAGGGTGAGTCTGGGTTCCTCTTCACTGTTTTTCTGAATTAGCATGTGCGCGCCTGTCGGCATTTCTCACAGGAGAGAAACCCCATTTCCCAGTGGTGGGCTTTGTCTGCCTTTTCCAGAGATCCCTCTCTTCATTAGGTCTTCTTGACGCCCGCAACTGTGTACCCTGAGATCCACAAGACTTTTTAAAATGGGATGTTTGTTCCTTTAAAATTGTTAGGAGTGTTTATTGAGACAAGCCTGGCATGTAAATAAGGTCTCCGTGCTGCTGAAATGCAGCAGGGACGGAGCGGGGACCGGGCGAGAAGGAAGAGAGGCTGAGGTGCAGACACAGAGAAGAGCAACCCGGAGGAGTGGCAGTCTCCTTTCCTCTGCTGAGGAAGCCGGCTGTCCCCGCCTGTCCCCTGGCAGGGAGCGGACACACCCTTCGTCTGCGATGTGTGCATGGTGGTGGCGACATCACCAATCCACACGGTGCCGGTCCCTGGGGTCGGAAGACTGGATGCGTGTGAACACGATTCACTTCGTTAAAATGACTGGCTGTGACAATCTGGATGTCCATGGGAAAGTGAAATTCCACCCATTTGCTTTTAGGGGAAGATCACTTTTAAGCACAAGTTGTCTGATCAGCAGCCTGTGGCCGGTCTGAGGAGAGGCGGAGGGAAGGCAGCAGGGAGCAAGGAGGCTGCATTAAGTATGTCCAGCTGCCACCGCCCTCCCCCACATCTGGTTGGTCAAGTCCTGTGCATCCTGCCAGGGTCACATTGAGCCACTGTCCCCCAGGAGAGGCCCTTCTACACGCTGGAGGAGCTGCTGGCACATAGTGACAGAGGAAGGCAGGCCCCAGCTTTCATTTAGCAGCTCAGTAACTGGACAAGTTATTTGACACGAGTTAATGCCCACAGCGGATCTGGTAGAGGCTGGGAAGCTGGCAGCCACTCCATGAATGGTGGCCACCATCATGGTGACCCCATCCTTTTCTCCTGTGCAGGGCCACCTCCATGGTAGCCCTGGCTGGCCTAGGGGGTCTCATCTCTACCTCCACCTCCCAAGAGGCCAGACTTTTGCTTCCCTGGCTTTTTTTTCTCACAACATGGTTCAGCTCTTACTCACTCCTTGCTTGTGGATCAACCACCTATTTTGATTAGAACACGAGAATCACTAGTCCAGGCCACATTGCTGGCTGGCTCACTGATGTCACTGCTCCAGGAAGACACCCTAGAGCAAGCTGGAGTTCTACTTCCATTCCAGCCCAGGCAAGCTTCCTGGAAGGGGGAGCCCACTCTAGCCACTGTGAGCAAGGCACGGGAGGCCCAGCCTTAGGGTAGGTCACCTCACTCAAGGACCAGTCCTACCCATGGTCTCTGGACACACCAGTGAAGGCAGGAGAGAAGCCTCCCACTGTGGCAGGGAGCAGCCTGGGAGACTTGTTTGGGGCCAGCACTGGGTTCGTTCTGGGGAGGAAGGATGGAGTAAATGGGAAATTGCCTAGCTAAATAGATATATGCTTTTTAACACACTAAGTCAAGAATTATGCAGGATCTGTTGAAACACTCACAAGGGAGTCAAAGAAATTAGCTGCATTTAACGTCTTCATTTACTCTTTGTCCCTTTGGGTAATTATGCTTAAAAACAATCATTTAGACAATTTTTCATGGGAGGAATCTCTTGTTCACCTCCAGGCTATGAGTACCACAACCTTCTTATTTCCCAAATTTGATGTGTCCCTAGATTGTTGGGGGTTCATCTTTCAGTATCTTTTTTTATTTTTTTCCAGCCAAGAATACATGGGTGGTCTGTTATCTGAGCCCCTGCCCACCAGAGAATCCTTTCTGTTGTTTCCACACAGGGATTTTCATCTGAGGAGTGCAGAATTACCACTTCAAAACTCTCTAGATGGTCTTTGCTGCCTTCTTGCTTCTTAATGTTGCAGAAATCCCAACACCAGTGGGTTTTCTTTTTTCCTTTACAGGGGACCAGGTTTTTCTTCTCTGCCTGATCACTTCAAATATATTTGAAAAAATTTCTGAAATCCTGAAATTTTAGCAGTTACATTCAGGCCTATTTTAGGAATCTTTCTGCACAGGGCAATTTAAAAAACAATCTTTCTTCACTCTGTGTCCCTTTGATTTGCTCTGGGGTCTTGAAGATGACGGATGGCCAAGAGCTAAACTTTCATCCCCGTCTTCTCTATCTATCATCTTCTCTCACATTATTATTATTATTCTTTACCTTTTTCTTTCCTTTTTCTTCTATGTATTCTGGGAGAGCTTTTTAAGTCTGTTCTCCTGGTGGGGGCATGCTTGTTTGATTTCTGTGTTGTTAATCTTGCCCTCCACTGCTTGAGACACAGAAGGCACTTCGGTGACACTACTCCCCATTCCATAAAGTCTTGCCTTACCTCCTCCAGCTTCCATTTCATTTTTGGCTGTGGCTTAGTCAATTTATAATCCCGTTTTTCATCTCCTCTCAGGGTGCATGTTTTCTTGAATTGAGAGAACACAGTTGCTGTCTACTGGGCTTCTGGTTTCGGTCATCATTTTCCCCTTTCTCTTCACCCTGAGTGAGCTATTCCTCTCCTGGGTGGCAGAAGTCAACTTCCCTTTAATTCTTGTCCAGGCTGGTCTGTCCAGCCTTACCTCCATTCACATTTGTCCCAGCCCTGGCAAGACTGTTCAGATTGTTCATGGTCACTACCCCAAAATGTCACGACAGGGGGGTGGGGATGCTAGGAGGTGGTGGTTATAGCTTTCCTGGAACCAGTACATGTGGTTAAACAGTTGAGAGACACCCTTGAAAATTTGGGTATTTTGGGTAGAAAGGAGAACTAACAAATTCACTCTGTATATAATGGGGTTGCTATGTTGCTGAGCCTCCCCGTGACTGTGCCCACTGCTCCCAGGGTCCCTGGATGGCCTCTTTCAACCCTTTCCCTCACTCTGGGGTATTCTTCCTTTTGCAGCTTTGCACAGATTTCTTCCTCACTCCCCTATTCCTGACCCCCCCTGCCCATCAGCAAAGATCCGGCTACCAGACGCACCATACCCTCCCTCATGTGTCTCTCATCTAGAGTTCCCGGAACACTGGATAAGCTTGGAAGGGGAAAATTTAAAAATCTCAGCTACGAGGGCCCACACAGAGCTGGAGATCAAAGGGTTCTCTGCAAAGCCCCACAAGAAAGACCTTGGGTTTGTTATATTTCAATGGAAATATAAATTAATTGGTGAGCCACACAGCATGGATGGGGGAGAGAGGAAGGAGGAGGTGGGGGGCAGGGAGGGATGGAGAGAGAGAGGGAGGGAGAGAATGAGGTCTGGGTAGAGACATCAGTGAACTCAGTCTGGCAGAATGAGTGGGGCGCACCTGAGCTCACAGAGGCACTTGCTGACCTCTGGAGACCAGGTCTGCAGGTCAAACCCCTGCAATCAAAATGGGTGGGGCTGGACTAAAAGACAAGGACAAGAGGACATGAAGTTCTCGCAGAATGACAAGTCAACAGGTGTGCCTTCCAGGGGCCCTGATGCACCCCTCCTTCAGCTACAAAGACAAATGCCCCACTCAGACCCTTGCTTCTAATAAGTGGGCAGAGCTCATTGTGTCTGATGATTTTAATTTCCTGGCAAGAAAGCAATTTTACTAGTTTCATTTAGAGGAGCTTTTCCAAAGTAGTTTCACTCTGGCTACCTTCATTAATGAGTGATCAAAATGCATCAAAGCAGAAGTAAACACAAGAAGAAGAAAGGCAGAGGACAGGACTTGCCAGGACGAGGGGTCCAAATTTTGAGGTCATTGTGAAGCTCTGCCCTCCCTCATTTGTTTCCCTCATTAGTGTTCAGGCATGGCTCTCCCATGGCACCGGCAAAGGGCGGGGCACCAGTTCACCCACGCTAGGAACCATGGGCGCTTCCCCAGTCCCCAGGATGCTGCCAAGGGCTGGGCCGCAGCTTTCCGTAGCTCCATCCCTTGGATTGGATCCTTTGGTGTGGGCACGCATCTGGTGAGCCTGCTCTGGGACATATAGCCACGCATACGCTCTCTGCTGCTGGAGATGAGCAGTCATCTCCCTCTCCCTCTCCCTGGGTCACTGTATATATCTGCCGCCCAACTCCCTTGATTTATTTCAGTAAATGTGATGCAATGGTAAGACCTCCTCCCTCTCCTTGGAGAAAAAAAAAAAAAAATGGCCCAAGTCAGGCCAATGCTTCCCTGTTTAGAAGAGCAGGGCGAGCCTGGAGATGCATGCCAGCCACAGGGGCTGAGGGTGCGGCAGGGGGGCTAGAGAGCCAGGGAGCAGCAGACCCCCAGGCTTCTGCTCAGCTCCCTGCTGTGGGCGCCCTTAGCACCCTCCATCAGCGGCAAGAGAACTTGAAAGGGATTCCCTATGTGCAGAAGAGCACGGAAGCCCTTTCACTCAGCCTGTGAGGAAGCAGAAAACACTAGCAGGCGGGGACCCAGAGTCACCGTATCTGAGCTGTGGCCACGATGACAGCTGCTGAATTTGTCACACAGATAATTAGATAAACTGCTTGAGCACAGAGATTCAATATGCAGCGTCATTTAGCGGCTGCTGCATGGGGCCTTGATCTTAATTGAAGGCGCAATAGGGGAGAACTTTAAAGAAGTCCCAAATCAACTTCTTCTCGCTCCAGTAATTAAACACTTGACTCCTGATCATCAGCCAAAGTCTCCCAAGCATTGGCCACAGGCTCCAGGAGGTGGTTTCGAAGCAGCCGGGGCCAATGGCCCCCTTCTTTCCATGTAGGGCCTTGCTTAAGCAGCCTCTGCTGGCAAGAAGTGGGGGGGGGGGGACAGGAGGCTCCGTGTCACCCCCCTCCTCTGCCTATTTCTGCCCATTCTTTCCTTGTGTTCCCTCAACACCCTTAATGACCACCCCCCCCCCACCGGCCCATCACAGAGAACATGTCTTTGAGCAGGGTCCTCCTTATAAATCCCACCCATCCTTTTCTGGTCCTTTGCTGGGACCCTCTGATACATGTGGCACAGAGCACCTCTAGGGCTTTCCATGCTCTCATTTGGGGACCTTGAAAGGTTTGCACATATCCTATTTAACACATAACATCCATTTGTGCATTCATCCAAAATGAATGAACATTTCTGGGTGTTGGGGTTGAAAGATAAATCATATTTCTTTACTCGAAAGGGACCCCCAGTATCATAGGAAGGTTGACAAGCTGACAAGGAGGAGGAAATCCCCTGGCCCTGTGAGTTTAACTCAGCTGAAGAAGGACCCTGAAGATGCTTGACAGCCCCTGGACAGGTCTTTTCCAGCTATAGCACACCCTGGACAGCTTCCTAGGGTGGTGATGAACGGGATGGTGCCTCGAGGCCATCCACTGGTGGGCATGGCAGAATAATCAGAAAGGCAACATGGGATAGTAGTTAGCAGCTCAGACTTCCCATGGTCAGCAAGGCCCCTTTGACCACCGCTCGGACCTCTCTGGCCTTCCTCACTCTGCTTCGGTTATCCTGGGCTCCTTGTTGATCCCTAAACAAGCCGGGAGGGCTCTCACCTCAGGGTCTTTGAACCTGCTACTCCTTCCTCCAGATAGTCAAATAGGTAACTCCTTAACTTCTCAACCTTCTCCAGCTATTGGCTCAGATACCTCTTCTCCTATTAGAAACTCTTGCCAACCCCTGTGTCTACTTCATCCTCCTCCATGGCACTTGTCATTGGCTAAGACACTTAATCTCTTACGTACAACAAGAGACTGACTGCATGTGCCATCGGGGCAGGAATCATGTCCATTTCGTGCACTGCTCTATCCCCAGTGCCTGGCACAGACTTGACTCATAGGAGGTGCACATTTGCTGAATGAATGGATGGAAGGGTTAAGGCAGGGTAGTTACCTCCTGAAAAATTCGCTCTTAAGGCCATAAAGAAGGTGGGTTTGAAGAAGTATCTGGCCAGGAGCTGGGAGAACATCTAGGGGGTCACAGCGGCCATGCAGGTGAATGATGATGATGGGATGGGCGCATGTGGTAGCAGAACAGGTACAGAAGAGGGGGCAGAGGTAAGAAGTTAAAAGGAAGTAAACTTGGTGCGATTTCATGGTGAGGGGGTTCAGCTGCAAGGAGGCATCAGTCTCTTGGGGTCCGGTCTCCTGGGGTATGAAGAGGTTGCTCTCACTGAGACAGACATTGTGAGGAACGAGGGTGTTAAGGACAGAGGGAGTGGAGAGGTGGAGAGTTCATTCAGGACACACTGGATCTGAGGTGGTTGTGGGCCTTTGGGGAGTAGGACCTGTGACTGAAATGTGGACGAGAGGTCGGGATGAAGATACAGCTGGGTCTTATTTGCATATGAGGCATGGCAGGAATGGTGAGGGGGTGCAAAGGAAAGAGAGGAGGGCTGAGGGGGGCCTGGGGAGAACCCATGTGTAGAAAGCTAGTAGGGAAGGAGGGGCCCACACCACGGATCACAGTAGAACAAGTGGGGGCTGCCCGAAGACTGCCCATGGTAGGGCAGGTTCAGCAAGAGAAGGCCTGCAAAGTGCCACCTGGCTGTGACACTGGGGCTACACCAATCTCCCTGGGGATGGGAGGCAGAAGGAACCCCGGTGGGCAGAGTGTGGCAGAGATGGGGCAGAGGAGGCACCCAGCGTGGGTGGCTCCTGGAGTCCGGGGGAGAGAAGGGAGGACACATGGAGGGATGCGGGGCTAGGAGACTCAAGGGGCTAGGAGATGCCCGGAGCTGGCCGAGGGGACTGAGGAGGGGCTGGACATATGGAGGAGGGGTGTCAGGAAAGTGCAGAAGACAATGTGGGGGTCTCAGAGGCTGTGGCGTGTTTACATAAGCAAAATCAATGCGGTGTGAGACTTTCTCAGCTCAGTAACTTATTAGCAATTTTTAATTACTGGAATGTAATTAATTCATCCAAAGTACAGCCATTCTGTGAAGCACACCACACACACTGCACTGATAACATTCTTGCACTTTTGTGAGGTGCTCACACCAAGACGTTGTCTTGCATAAAACCTAGAGGATATAACGGAAGAACAAACCTTTGTCTGATGCCATGTTTCTCTTGATGGGGGAGCAGGTACCAGAAAGGGGATGAGTGAGCTCCAAGGGCTGCTGCCCTGGGGGCTGCTGGTCAACCCGCTGCTTGGTCCCCCCAGTTCCTTGTGCACTGGTGAGGGAACAATCTATAGGGAAGTCTCTGAAATGGTAGAGTCCATGAAGATCCCTGCTGGTCCTTGAGGTCTTGGGGGTGTCTCTGGCTAGAGCAGCCCCCTCATGCTGGCCCATAGAGTGGGAGTGCTGGGGAATGGAGGTGGCCCTTCCTTGTGGCTATGTATTCCAGGAGATCAGGCCTAGAGTCCTGATCATACAGGTGTCCTCAGGTCCAGCACAGCCTTGGCATCTGGAGGACATTCAATAATGTCTGTGAAGCTGGGCGACTTGGCAGAGAATGGCCAAACTCTCCTCTGTGGCATTCAAAGTGAAGGTCAGGAAGGGCACTGAGTACACACAGATTGCTGGGCAGGGCTGGAAGAGCAGCCAACGTCTCTGGACAGAATGTGGGTGGGGCCAGGAGTAGAGGGCAATTTGAAGAAACCGGAAACAGGAAAGGGGTTTTGGAGAGAAAGTGGAGGCTGGCGTAAAAAGCCAGACCTGGTGGAAGGGCCTTCAGATTGGTCTTAGAGGCTCTGCTGCTTTGTCCTGGGGCTCAGTGGCCTCTGAGTGAACCTGCGTTCCTATTCCTTCCTCACTGGGGAGAGTGGTCTGGTGTTGGGACATCCAGAGGACCTGTCAGTTTGGGATGACTGAGCCAGGTTTTTGGGAGTTGTTCCCAACTGGGCTTCTTGCTGATCTAGAGGGCAGGCCCCCACTGAAGAGCTCCCAGACCTTTCTCACTGATCAAGGCTCCTGAGCCTTCCAAGACACCAAGAGGTGTCCAGGGGAGAAGAAGAAAGTGGCCGCATCTGTCGTGAACATGCCTTGCTGGGATGAGCAGCCCCAGAGCCGTGGCTGCTTCTCAAGGGCAGGCTGCAGAGGCAGGGCCTGAGTAACCTGGACTAGGTACCAGCCCTCTCTGGGCCCCAGGGTCCCTGTCTGGGGAACGAGGAAGTTGGACTGGTTCATCGGACAGTCAGCTTGGATGCAAACACCCTAGCCTGGTGTGCAGGCCTTTCTCAGCTCACTTTCCCCAAGTGTCCGCTTTACCCAGTGTGAACCCACATTCCCCATGATCTGCATTTTAGGCCCTTGCTCTTCTCTGAGTCTGCAGGAACCCCATGCCTGCTTTGCTAAGGACCACCCTCCTGCCCTCACTCACCCTGGGAGATGCCCCTTACTCTCTCTTCCCTGGACATGCCCCTTCTCACCCTCTGGCAGATGAACCCCTCCCTGAGGCTCAACTGGCAGTTCCCAGGAGCCTTCCATGCATTCCAGAACTTCCTCTAGACTCAGAATCGGGGGCTTTTGGAACACCTTCAGCATCTCTACTGACCTGCTAGGTGAACCTAAATGACTTGTTACATCTCTTTCTAAAACAGCAAGGCAGCTAGAGGTGAGTTTAGTTTGCCCATTTGGAGATTCAGTTCTAGCCACTCGTTCCATAAACATGGAGAACCAGTGATCATCTCTCTCCTCGCTCACAGGCGCACCCGCCCCGGCCCCCACCAAGTTCTTAGCTCATACACAGTGCTGTCCAGGGGCAGGCATCTTAAGGCCTCTCTCATTTGCCTCTCTGCTATGTCACCATGTTTGCAACGGCATCCCCGTGGTCCTGAGCAGCAGCTGACCCTGCTTAGAGAAGTGAGCTCATCACCGGCCAGCCGCTGCTCAGTTCATGCCCACCGCAGCCTAGCTGTGAGGCAGGCACCGCCGTCATTCCTGTTCTATGGATGGGGTAAGTGAGGCACAGAGAGCTCACGTGCCCTGACCAAGGAGGTGTGGCATGGCCCGCGATGGACCTCAGGCCGTGCCTTTGAGCCTGTGCCACCCCCACTCCCCCACCCCTCGCAAGGCCTGCTCCCGCCTACTCCCGCCTGCAAGGCTCACTCAGGCCTCAGCACCTCCCTGGCTGTGGGGACCTGTTTCAACTGACCGAGGGGGAAACCAAAGCCTGGGCCCCCAGCGGGGGGATGTGAGTAGCACTCACTCTCTTGCAGGGCAGGAAAGTATGGAAATGACCTGAAGGTGAGACACCTAAATTTCAGTTCTGAAGCAGTAACATTCAAAGTACCATCAGGAACAACAATAGAAGAAGCCTCTTTGGCAGCAAGACCTATCTGTTCTGCCTTGCCACAAAAGGCTGGGTTTTTTTCTTTGTTTGTTTGTTTGTATATATATATATTTTTTTTAATTTTTAATAAACATATAATGTATTATTAGCCCCAGGAGTACAGGTCTGTGAATCGCCAGGCTTACACACTTCACAGCACTCACCATAGCACATACCCTCCCCAATGTCCATAACCCCACCCCCCTTTCCCCTCCCCCCGCCACCCTCAGTTTGTTTTGTAACATTAAGAGTCTCTTATAGTTTGTCTCCCTCCCGATCCCATCTTGTTTCATTTATTCAAAAGGCTGGGTTTTTATTCCCTGTGTGGTAACACTTAAAAAAAAGGTTTGTTAGTGAGCCTGTAGTGTGTTTCATTTTTTGGTTAAAAACGGAAATTATTTCCTCTGATTTCATGAGCCTGGAAACTTGTCTCTGAAGCATCAAAGTGCCCTCCAAAAACACCAAGCAGGAAGAAGAATCTTCAGATCCGTTTAGAACTGTACCCCTAACAGGCCTCTTTCTTCCATAATTTCACGGTTTGTTTGGAAAACTGCCCAACTATGACACTGTATCATCTGGGATAATACAAGCCCGGTGTAGTGAGTGACGGCTGAAAGCAAGCTTGTCTTCTCAAACAGCGCAGGAGATACTGCGTGAATTCCAAACGGAGACAGAAAAACAATTTTAAAAGTGCCAACCAGTATACAAATAGGAACCCCATGTCATGAGGTAACTTTGCAAACACAAAGCCTATGAGGAGTTAGAGTTACAGAGAATTCCACCCACTGTCTTGGTATTCTCTGGTGGTATCTGGTGCTGAGAACACCACTTTAACAACAACAACTCTTTAATTTGGCCACAGGCAGAAAGAGATCTGACAATCCTACATCTCTCTGTCCCCCTGATTTTCGGCAGGGGACACCCTGCTTGGGATGTCGGGAGAGCTGGTATCAAAAGCTGCAAAGATGAGCTGAAGCAATGATTTGAGTTCAGTGTTGCTTTACTCACATGCTAATAATCCCTAAATGATGTTATATTTCATTCCATATTCACGAGGAATTCCATTGCCATAGCAACCGCAATGTGATACCAGAAGTTTTCCTGAAACTGGGGCTTAGAATATCGCCTCTCCTCCCTTGCAGAGCAAGAGGGCTGTGGTCTCCACGCAGCCCTCCAGAGAATCACCTTCCCTGCTTCGCCGACAGCCCAGGCCCCAGCCACAGAGGGGGTGTTCCGAGCTGCGGCCCCTTGAGTCCACCACCATGTCCCCCCCACCATCTCTACACACCCAGCCCCATGAGGAGTGTGTCCTCATAGTGACTTCTGGGGTACAAATGAAACCTGAGAATGAAGTCAGAACTTTTCTTTAGAAAAAGTCTGGTAGGAAAAGAGAATGAACATGGATGAATTTAGAATTACTATTTGCATGAAAAAAAGAAGGTATTTTTCAGTTTCCTCTATCAATAACTCCCTGGAAGTAGGGACAAAAGACAAACCACCATCCGTGGAGCTGAAGAGGGGATTAAATACTCTACTGCTATCTCGGGGTGGGGCTGTAGAATATTGTCCTTTACTGCCTCTTCCCTTCTAAGACCTCTGCTCCCCAGCCCCTATTACTGTGTCCTCTTGTTTCCTATTGGAACCATGGCTCTGGGGCAGGTGGGGTGGTGCCCACCCGAAGCCCCCTGCCTGCCCTCCATCCCTGCCAAGCCCCTGTGGTCAGTGAACAGGGCTTCACTGTTTGCTGGGCACTCCTGGTGGGGATGCTGGAGGACAGAGGCAGGCGGGCCTTCCCGCTTCCTGGAACGGGAGCCGATCTGAGCAGGAGATGGTGAGGACTCCTCCATGGTGTCCAGACACACGGAGCTGGGTCTGCAGAAACAGGAGCCCTGGTTCCCGTTGGGCATCTCAGCATGAGGACCTGACCCTCAGCTTCTTCATTCCTGACTCCACCTACCCAG
Source organism: Lontra canadensis (assembly GCF_010015895.1). Classification (NCBI taxonomy): domain Eukaryota; kingdom Metazoa; phylum Chordata; class Mammalia; order Carnivora; family Mustelidae; genus Lontra; species Lontra canadensis. Next base: position 2,980,093 of record NW_022631093.1, read on the forward strand.
AAGCCATGTGGGCCCCACACCTGCTGGGCAGGGCACTTGTTCCTGCCTCTGCCTTCCCCGAATGACCTGTGCCTCTCTGCTCCAGGCCCAAGGCCACGCTGGATTAAAACAGGATGACAGGGGTCACTAATACACCACACTGATGTGCCTGGCACATGGGTGTCTGTGTAGCCTCTCATTTACTTTCCTCCATACTGCCAATAGCCCCTTTCACAGCAGAGGAAAAGGCCCAGAGAAGTGGAGTGATGTGCCCAAGGTCACACAGCTGGGAAGTGGCAGAGCCAGACGGCACCCTTAGGCCTCTCTGGGAGCTGGTGGGGACTGCTGTCCACAGCACGGGCATTCACAAAATTCGTATAAAACCTCAATGAATCAGAAGGATTTGGTGGATGAATTCAATCAGCATGAAGCAGAACCAAGCCCTGATCCGTGTGCACCGGCGGCCCCCATCCTCCCCGGCTCTTGCCCATCCTCCCTTGCCGAGGCAGCTTTCATGGTGGTTGTTTTTCCCTTGTATGAAATGAGAAATGCTGTTTGAATAACCGATGGTGAGGGAGGCTGGGCGCACTCTGAAGCAGAAATAAAAACCTTTAGAAAGATGCAATTTGGGGGATATTGGAAACTGGAGAACGGAACATCAGTCTATAAAATTCAACACGGCCAATGAAGCTGGAGCAGCTGGTCAAGTGTTTTAGCGCGCGTAGGGCCGGGGTTCGGCGGGCATGAGGCTGGGCAGGGTTTTCAGACTGGGAACGTTTTTCCTGGGCTCATTTTGGCCTCATTTCCATAATGTGCCTCATGACTCCTGCAGCACTTCAGCGTGAGTGTCAGAAGCACAGCCGTGAACGTGTCCAAAGCTACTTCTACTCAGAGGGGAAGCCCGACCTGCCAGAGCTTTGCCTTCTCCAGGACACCTTCCCCCCTGACCTCGACTTCTGCTGCCACAGCGCAGACAGGATGGGAAAGCGGCCCTTCATGTGTCTGCAGGTGGCTTGGGGGGCGGCTGTAGGGGGCCAATAGACCTGTGCTCCCTTGCGGAGAACTCCCTGACATCCCGGCCATAGCACCATGAGCTTGGGTCCCATTAGGGAGAGCCTGAGCCCTGCCCCTCCGCTCTGGGTGCCCAGGCCCAGGCGGCTCTGACGCACCTCTCCATCACTGTTGCAGGCAGTTGGTGGGTTCCATCCCTTCTTCTCCCCTCCCTGTCCTACCCCAAAGGTCTGCCTAGATTCTGCTCTCCAAGGCCCCCCCGCCAAAGGCAGGGGGTCTCTGGAGGTGGACAGACACAGAACATGCCTCATTGAAATGTTGCTATTGCTACCCGGCTGAGGCTCCTGCCTTCCTCTACTGCCTTTACACATCCAACCTGCAGACTCAGCACCCTGGCATGAGAAGATCCATCCCCAAAACCAAAAGCATAGGTGCAAGGAGGTATCTTCCTACCTTTAAGGAAACAGTCCTTGCTGTGGACAATGACAATATTCCTCTCTAGCAGGCAGGCGGCTCGGTGGAGTTCACAGTGATTCTCATAAAACCTCCCATCGGAGCCACACACGGGCATGTAGCTGGGCCTGCATGCCTCCAGGCACCGGCATTCGGGCTCCCCGGTCTCTCTGCTGAGCATGCACTTGCTCCCGCGGCTGCAGAACTTCTTCCCACAGGAGGCTCGCAGCCCATCAGAAAGTCCTGCTGAACACAAACACAGAGCGTCAGCTGCAAGCATTTGGGGAGGGTGGTCAAGGGCTTCCTTTGTGGTTCCATTTGCCAGTGAAGCCAAGGGCTTGGGGTCTGGGGTGCTCAAAAGAGTCTTTGCCCTACTGACAGGAGGTGGTCACAGATGCCAAAAGCAGTGCCCAGCTGCACAGGCTTCAGGTTTTATGGCTCACACCAACCATCTAAGGCACACCAATCCTGGAAGGGAAGAGTAAACAGGGGACCACATGGAGGTAGCAAAGAGCCAATGGACCATGCCAAGTGAGAGGAGGATGGCTTGCCTTTTGAGCCATGGCTCCCGTAATTGCACTGGAGGGAATGACCTGATGGGAGGAGGAATTCTGTACAGGGGCAGGATGGGAAGGGTAAGGATGTCAGGAGTGATTCTAGGAGACACAGAGTGCCAAGCAGAGCAAGTGTGGTCAGATATGTAGGGCAGGCAGTGGGAAAAACGGCAGAGTCTAGGGAGTCAGTGTGGAGTAAGAAAGGAGAAAGCAATACTCTTAAATGTTCAGGATGGGGTCAGCCATGGCAGGGAGGCTTGAGCTTGACCTTTGTCTCTGGGTGAGAATGTGGTTCTCCAGGATACACACCACCAGCAGTGGGACCAGTAGCCTTTCTCTACCGCCCAGCCCTTTCTAGCACAAAGCAGGAAGCCACAGCTGTGGCAGGAAGGCTGAGACCTGGGGAATGGCTGCTGCCATGCTGCTGGGTGTCCCCTGCACCCAACACACGTGTCCAGTGGTGTGAGGCAGTGGTGCCCAGAGCGCACACTCCCATGTGGGCAGGCCGGGAGACCATCTTATTGCTGGAAGTGCCCACTTACACGAAAGGCCAAGCAAGCACCCCCAAAATGACATTCCATTCCACCAGAGGAGTTCAGAAAATGAGAGGTTTGCCATGCAGCATTAATGGCAGCAAACACAAGTTGAGAATAGGAAAAAGATATCGAAATACAAATAATTAAATCATGGATGCAGATTTTACGGCCACGGAAGTCTTTGCTTTTAAGTTTTAATTGTATCTTCTTCACAACTTTCAAGCGAGACAGAATGGCCCTAGTGGTCAACACTGAACCTTTGGCCCCAGCTCTGATCCCATGGGATTAAAACGTCTGGGGGAAAAACAACCTTCTTTTTCTTGTTTTCCATTAAGCCTGCTTTTCATCATTCTAGATTTGAAAGGAAAAAAATCAGTTATCAATAGATTAACTGCTTGATTCAATAATTCATTTAAATTCTTCCAGCCTTGGCAAGCTAAGAAATATTGACTTTTTCTTGAATCAAAATAAACTAGAAGGTCAAAATATCTCTGAGCAGTGTAGAAGTGCAGATCCTAAGCAGGCGTGGGAATCTTCTTTATCCACTTGGCTGATGTTTGCATGTCACAGCGGAGGCTCGGTGGCATTTATCGGCTCTGCACACGTCTTCCTGTCAAGGTTGACAGGTGAAGGGGAGCCGAGGGGTCCTGGCAGTGGGAGGCCCTGGGCTGGAGGGCCTCCACCCATGGTGTTGATGGCTGCTTTGTCACAGAGCATGTTTGATTAGCATGACTCTCTTGGGTGCTGCAAAATGGGTTACCCTGGAAAGCGCTGGCGGCTACTAGAAGAAACTAATACAGCTCTAAAGATACTGGCTTTTGTTTCTTTCCCAAGACAGCCAGAACACAAAGCACTGCTGTTGTATCACTGTTTTAATAAACTTCCCGTGTGATGGCAAAGGCACCCACTCATGGCTACAGTTTGAAGAAGCAGAGCCAAAGTTTCTGAGTGTCTGGCCTCTCAGTTCCTGCTTCAGGGTATTTGCCCTGCCCAGACTATGCTCACATTCCAGCTGACTCAGCTCCAAGCACTCACCCCCTGGGGTCTAGCACCTCTCTGAGGTGCTCACTGCCAGGGCGAGTCTGAGCCTCCCCCACACTTGAATTCCCTTCCCGAGAATGACTGCCCTGATGTCTGGATGAGAGAGACCCTGCAGGTATGGGGCCTTTGTCTTCACACAGCCTTGGACACTTTAGGAAACACAGTAGTTTTAAAAGCTGACCTCCTCAGCTCTGACTTGGTGTCACTGGTCAAACCTCAGGTTACAAGCAGAGATGAGGAGGGTAGTGGGAACACCATACCCTCATGGGGGAACCTTTTAAGGGAGACATCTCCCCTTGTCTCCTCTAGCAGAGGGCAGAGGAAAACTGGAAGGATAGAGGTACAAAGGGGAGACAAAGGTCAATGGAGGTGAGCCTTGTGGGGTAAAGGAGACTGGACTCTGGAGTGGCAGAGTAGGAAGAGACTTCAGAGTCCACCTAAACCAGCCTAAGCAGTTATAGCCAAGCCAGCTCGCAGTGGCTGGCAAGGCAGAGGGTGGGGGCAGAACCCCTGCCATCTGACCCTTTCTCCTCTCAAACACCACACACTCTGATTGCAGTGAGATCCTCCGAAGACCAGCACTGGACACCAGGCCTCCAGTGCCCATGTATGAGTAGATCACAGGTGTGATTGAGGCCTCCCCCATAGGCTGTACACTGAGGAGTCAGTGTTAAGAAAACACTCCAGCCAACCTGTGCTCACAGACATTGCCAAGAACACTCAGGTTCTCCTGACATGGAAATGGGTTGTTGGCAAATATTTGATCTTAATTATTTGCAATTAAGACAAAAGTAGCTGAACAGCCATGCATCTGCTTTTCCTAGTCTGTGGCCAGCAGGCCCGGTGTTGAGCTGGGAACGCCGTGCACAGGGGTGGGCCTGGAATCCCATCCTTGGCCGCAGAAATGTGGACCAAGCTGTGGGTTCCTTGCAAGAACAAGCCCCTTGTCACTACTTCCTCCTTGTTACTAAAATAGAATGAATTCCCCATCCTAGCAGGATGGTGATAAAACAGTAATGGGAAAGGTAACCAAGTGAGACCGCCAGCAACTGCCTACAGTATTTATGAGGACGATCATGATGCGTGAAAAAGATATAATATGCTTAATTTATAGTCATAAAGAAAGTCGTTTACCCAGGTTAGAAACTGATCATCTTACCAAATAAGCGGATTTTTGACACTAATTAAATTTACTGAACACAGTCAGAAATGGGAATTGTTACGTGAAAGTTACGGCACCAGAGAAACACATCCATCTGTACCAGTTGGTGCTAGAGATCCCCTCTGTGACTCAGATCAGGGTTCTTGATGTGAACTCACAGACCTCGGCTGCCATTGCCTCCCAGACAAGGGGAAGTGGCCCAGCTTAGTGACAGTGGAAGCTAAGCCTGTGGGACCCTGTCAAGGGATCAGAGGAGGTGGGACTTTCTTCGTCCCCCATTGCAGGGGGCCCATTTTCTCATCACTGACCATACCACATGGCAGTTTTCGAACTCTGACTCAGTCTCAGTAACCGGTTCTTTGGCGCAAAGTACAGCAGGGAGTGCTTCTCTCTCGGGGATGGTGCCGAGCAGCGCATGAGGGAAAACATGCTGGTTTTCTACTGTGGGATGCTAACCCCCATAGGCAAGCTTGCCCCGTGCAGCACTTCCCTCCAAGATCTTGTCCCTGGCTTGACTACTGAGAAGAGCCCCCTTCTCATGATGCCACCTCGGGAGGTCCCTACTCCTCATTCAGCAAAGGACTAGGGTTGAAATGCTTACTACCACATCCCACCTCACCACGAAGCCACACTGAGGTGGCGGCTTGGCCCTGAGCAGGCCAAAAAGAGTGGGCCATGGCCGCAGAAAGCATGGACAGCACCAAATCCCAGGCGCCCCATGTCGACAGCCTCACTGCTGCCTGCCGTGAGCCCCAGGCCGGCATGGTGGTGGTCTCTGGCACTGGTGGCTGGAAGGTTCCCGTATAGCAACTAAGTGCCTACCCATTGGCAGATACAGATAGATTTAATGTTTCTTTTCTGAGCAAAAATACCTACCCACCGGGGAAGTACAGTGCACAGCCTGGGTCATGGTCAGGTTTTTTAAGGACCCAGGACTGACGACTTGCCGTTGGGAGCCCCCTGTGCACACGGGTGGGTCTGGATGGGGGCGGGCGTGCCATCCAGGAGCGCAGTTCATGGTCCCATGATTCCCCAGCCTGACCCTCCTAAGAAAATGTATCCTCTCAGACAGGCCCAAGGTGGATGGGAGCTGGTGTCGTGAACTTGGACTCCCTCACGACAGAGACCGTATAAGTGCCTTGTCCGTAGCTGCAGACCCTGAGTTTGCGCCAGAGCCTGCAGAGACACAGCTCCCTGGCCTGCACCGTGCACAGGTGGAAACAGTGGGGCGCTTCCCCCACACAGCCAGGTCACAGTCCTGGAGCACCTCCTCTGTGCCAGACCTGACTCCAGGTGCTAGGGACACAAGGCACGCCATGATATGGTGCTCAGGGCAGGACACTGCATGTAGGGAGACACACAGGAGCGAGAACACAAACAGGAAACCACTGTGGGTTGTAGTCAACGCTAGGAAGGAAACAGATCGGTTGCTGTCATGGGCCAACTCTCTTGGAGTCAGAGAAGCCTTGTTGAGGTGAGAGATTTGACGTGAGACCTGAGACAGAGTGGGCAGAGCCCTGGGCCTGGGAGGGGGACGGCCTGGGCTTCACAGGAAGCAGCCCACTCGCTCGCAAAGCCCTGCTCCAAGACAGCCTTGCCAGGCAGAGGCTGGCTGCCGGCTGGACCCTTGGGAAAGTGGGGTGCCTCTGGTTCGCTGGAAGCATTTGTCAGCCCGAGTCCTGAATGTTGAGAGGAGGTCTAGTCACCCTGAAGTTCAGCACGCTGGCTCCATTCCTGGCGAAAGGGACTCACCCTCGAGCACTCCCACAGGCCAGAAGGCTCTAGGCACCCTGCAGGCTGCTGGTGGGGGAGGGAGCAGTCCCCCTGGGCTCTCACCACGAGCCACCTTGGTAGGAACCGACACAGCCTATGGGTGCCCTGGGTGCCGGGGCTGCGCCAGCTCTACCGGTGCCTGGAGAATCTCATTCACATGGGGGGGATGGGAAGAGTTACTGCTAGGGAGATTCGCATTTCCAGGACCCAGCCAGAGAGGGCAGTGTATAGAGCAGCTACTGTTGACTCTCGCATGCCCTGCTTCACACTTAGAACACAGGAGCTCATCTCCTTTTCCTTTAATCCTTACAACAGCCCCGTGAAGCAGATGCATGCATAGGCCGCACCCTGAATGTGTCTGTAGCACACGTACAGTCTCATTCTACAGATTAGGAAATACAGTCAAGAGGTAATTTGCCTGTGCTCAGATAAAGTGGGTGGGAAGCAGCAGAGCCTAGATTTCAATCAGTCTCACTCAAATCCCTTAGACATGGGACATGGGACAATCTGCTCAGCTCATGGGACAATATGCTCCTGCCTCAAGGAACTCATGCTGGGAGGGCCCACACATCCACATTTTGAGCTTCTCCGACATCAGGATACCCCCAAACATCAGCACGCCTGGCCTGCAGGATCTCTGCCACTCACACACTGAGAGTGTGCAGCTCGGAGGCCATGCAGCACTTTCTCTATGGGCCGGAGGTCTGTGGTGCTAGGGGAGGAAGCCCTGCTGGGGTCTCTGAGCATCACAGACCCAAACCCACTCCTTATCATGCATGGACCCCGTGGCCAGCGGTCCTCTCCCTCAAATGGGATGCCTCTCAGCATTAACACCTTTCTGACCTCCTTCTCTGGCTTTTATTCCCCCGGGAATTGTCCAGGTGACTGCTAGGCAGATGTGAATTCCTCTCAGTGACCCCAGAGTGGACCCAAAGCTGAGGCGACTGTATGCTTCACTAAAGCAGAATTCTGACGAGCTCTGAAAGACATGACCAAATTTGCTAGGTCCAAACACTTAACAGAAATATCCAGTTACCCATTGCTGGAAGCTAAATGCACCTTGTCATGTGTATTGCTCTGAGATTATAAACCCAGGTCCAACAAACTGGCTTCAAACACCAACCATTTGGAAAGAGCCCAAATGTCCATTGCACAGATGAATGGATAAGGAAGATGTGGTATATATATCCCTAGACTCTCTCTCTCTCTCTCTCTCTCTCTCACACACACACACACTCACACACAGGAACATTACTCAGCCACCAAAAAGAATGAAATCCGTTTGCAACAATGTGGATGGAGGGTATTATGTTAAGCAAAATAAGTCAGTCGGAGAAAGACAAATATCGTATGACCTTATATGTAGAATTTAAGAAACAAAATGGGGGAGCAGAGGGGAAGGGAGGGAAAAATAAAACAAGGTGAAATCACAGAGGCAGACAGACCAACCATAAGTGACTCTCAACTCTAGGAAACAAACTAAGAATTGCTGGAGGGAAGAGTGTTGGGGGATGGGGTAACTGGTTGATGGGCATTAAGGAGGGCATATGATGTAAGGAGCACTGGGTGTTACAGGCAACTGATGAATTGTTAAATTCTACCCTGGAAACTAATAATAAAGTATATGTTAACCCAATTGAATTTAGATAAAAATTTAATTAAAAAAACAACAACGGGGGGAGGAGTCAAGATGGTGGAGAAGTAGCAGCTGAGACTACTTCAGGTAGCAGGAGATCAGCAGGATAGCTTATCTAACGATTGCAAACACCTACAAATCCAATGGGAGAGCGAAGAGAAGAAGAACAGCAATTCTAGAAACAGAAAATCAACCACTTTCTGAAAGGTAGGACTGGCGGAGAAGTGAATCCAAAGCGACGGGAAGATAGACCCCGGGGGGAGGGGCCGGCTCCCAGCAAGCGGCGGAGCAACAGAGCACAAAATCGGGACTTTTAAAAGTCTGTTCCGCTGAGGGACATCGCTCCAGAGGCTTAACTGGGGTGAATCCCACGCGGGGTCAGCGTGGCCTCAGGTCCCGCAGGGTCACAGAAGGATCGGGGGTGTCTGAGTGTCGCAGAGCTTACAGGTATTAGAACGGGGAAGCCGGCTACAGAGACGGAGCCGAGGAGTGAGCTCTAAACTTGGGTTTACCTTGAACCGGTCTCAGGCTCGGTCAGCTTGGAGCGCGGCCGGAGGCCAGGGTGAAGGGAGCAATTGGGCGCTGTTCTCTGAGGGCGCACTGAGGAGTGGGCCCCGGACTCTCGGCTCCTCCGGGCCGGAGACTGGGAGGCCGCCATCTTCGTTCCCGTCCTCCGGACTCTACGGAAAGCGCTCAGGGAACAAAAGCTCCCGAAAGCAAACCCGAGCGGATTACTCAGCCCGGCCCCTGGTAAGGCCGGTGCAACTCCGCCTGGGGCAAAGACACTTGAGAATCACTACAACAGGCCCCTCCCCGAGAAGATCAACAAGAAACCCTGACAGGACCAAGTTCACCTACCAAGGAGTGCAGTTTCAATACCAAGGAGAGCCGCGGAATTCCAAAGGAGGAGAAAGCAAAGCACAGAACTCATGGCTTTCTCCCCATGATTCTTTAGCCTTGCAGTTAATTTAATTTTTTTTTTCTTTTTCAATTTTTTTTCTCTTCTTCTGCTAAATTTTTTTAACTTTTACCCTTTTCTTTTTTAACGTTTTTTAACTAGTTCATCTAATATATATATATATATATTTTTCCTTTTTATATTTTTTCATTATTGGTTTTCTTTTTTTATTTGTTTCTTTTCTCTTTTTTCTTTTTTTTTTTTTTTCTTTCTGAACCTCTTTTTATCCCCTTCCCCCCCCCCCTCACGATTTGGGATCTCTTCTGATTTGGCTAAAGCATATTTTCCTGGGGTTGTTGCCACCCTTTTAGTATTTTACTTACTCCTTCATATACTCTTATCTGGACAAAATGACAAGGCGGAAAAATTCACCACAAAAAAAAGAACAAGAGGCAGTACCAAAGGCTAAGGACCTAATCAATACAGACATTGGTAATATGTCAGATTTAGAGTTCCGAATGACGATTCTCAAGGTTCTAGCTGGGCTCGAAAAAGGCATGGAAGATATTAGAGAAACCCTCTCGGGAGATATAAAAGCCCTTTCTGGAGAAATAAAAGAACTAAAATCTAATCAAGTTGAAATAAAAAAAGCTATTAATGAGGTACAATCAAAAATGGAGGCTCTCACTGCTAGGATAAATGAGGCAGAAGAAAGAATTAGCGATATAGAAGACCAAATGACAGAAAATAAAGAAGCTGAGCAAAAGAGGGACAAACAGCTACTGGACCACGAGGGAAGAATTCGAGAGATAAGTGACACCATAAGACGAAACAACATTAGAATAATTGGGATTCCAGAAGAAGAAGAAAGAGAGAGGGGAGCAGAAGGTATATTGGAGAGAATTATTGGAGAGAATTTCCCCAATATGGAAAAGGGAACAAGCATCAAAATCCAGGAGGTTCAGAGAACCCCCCTCAAAATCAATAAGAATAGGTCCACACCCCGTCACCTAATAGTCAAATTTACAAGTCTTAGTGACAAAGAGAAAATCCTGAAAGCAGCCCGGGAGAAGAAGTCTGTAACATACAATGGTAAAAATATTAGATTGGCAGCAGACTTATCCACAGAGACCTGGCAGGCCAGAAAGAGCTGGCATGATATATTCAGAGTACTAAACGAGAAAAACATGCAGCCAAGAATACTATATCCAGCTAGGCTATCATTGAAAATAGAAGGAGAGATTAAAAGCTTCCAGGACAAACAAAAACTGAAAGAATTTGCAAACACCAAACCAGCTCTACAGGAAATATTGAAAGGGGTCCTCTAAGCAAAGAGAGAGCCTAAAAGTAGTAGATCAGAAAGGAACAGAAACAATATACAAAAACAGTCACCTTACAGGCAATACAATGGCACTAAATTCATATCTCTCAATAGTTACCCTGAATGTAAATGGGCTAAATGCCCCAATCAAAAGACACAGGGTATCAGAATGGATAAAAAAACAAACTCATTTGAAACCCGAAGACACCTTCAGATTTAAAGTGAGGGGGTGGAAAAGAATTTACCATGCTAATGGACATCAGAAGAAAGCAGGAGTGGCAATCCTTATATCAGATCAATTAGATTTTAAGCCAAAGACTATAATAAGAGATGAGGAAGGACACTATATCATACTCAAAGGATCTGTCCAACAAGAAGATCTAACAATTTTAAATATCTATGCCCCTAACGTGGGAGCAGCCAACTATATAAACCAATTAATAACAAAATCAAAGAAACACATCAACAATAATACAATAATAGTAGGGGACTTTAACACTCCCCTCACTGAAATGGACAGATCATCCAAGCAAAAGATCAACAAGGAAATAAAGGCCTTAAATGACACACTGGACCAGATGGATATCACAGATATATTCAGAACATTTCATCCCAAAGCAACAGAATACACATTCTTCTCTAGTGCCCATGGAACATTCTCCAGAATAGATCACATCCTCGGTCCTAAATCAGGTCTCAACCAGTATCAAAAGATTGGGATCATTCCCTGCATATTTTCAGACCACAATGCTCTGAAGCTAGAACTCAATCACAAGAGGAAATTTGGAAAGAACCCAAATACATGGAGACTAAACAGCATCCTTCTAAAGAATGAATGGGTCAACCAGGAAATTAAAGAAGAATTGAAAAAATTCATGGAAACAAATGATAATGAAAACACAACGGTTCAAAATCTGTGGGACACAACAAAGGCAGTCCTGAGAGGAAAATATATAGCGGTACAAGCCTTTCTCAAGAAACAAGAAAGGTCTCAGGTACACAACCTAACCCTACACTTAAAGGAGCTGGAGAAAGAACAAGAAAGAAACCCTAAACCCAGCAGGAGAAGAGAAATCATAAAGATCAGAGCAGAAATCAATGAAATAGAAACCAAAAAAACAATAGAACAAATCAATGAAACTAGGAGCTGGTTCTTTGAAAGAATTAATAAGATTGATAAACCCCTGGCCAGACTTATCAAAAAGAAAAGAGAAAGGGCCCAAATCAATAAAATCATGAATGAAAGAGGAGAGATCACAACTAACACCAAAGAAATACAGACAATCATAAGAACATATTATGAGCACCTCTATGCCAACCAATTTGACAATCTGGAAGAAATGGATGCATTCCTAGAGACATATAAATTACCACAACTGAACCAGGAAGAAATAGAAAGCCTGAACAGACCCATAACCAGTAAAGAGATTGAAACAGTCATCAAAAATCTCCAAACAAACAAAAGCCCAGGGCCAGACGGCTTCCCGGGGGAATTCTACCAAACATTTAAGGAAGAACTAATTCCTATTCTCCTGAAACTGTTCCAAAATATAGAAATGGAAGGAAAACTTCCAAACTCATTTCATGAGGCCAGCATCACCTTGATCCCAAAACCAGACAAGGATCCCATCAAAAAAGAGAACTACAGACCAATATCCTTGATGAACACAGATGCAAAAATTCTCACCAAAATACTAGCCAATAGAATTCAACAGTACATTAAAAGGATTATTCACCATGACCAAGTGGGATTTATTCCAGGGCTGCAAGGTTGGTTCAACATCCGCAAATCAATCAATGTGATACAACACATTAATAAAAGAAAGAACAAGAATCATATGATACTCTCCATAGATGCTGAAAAAGCATTTGACAAAGTACAGCATCTCTTCCTGATCAAAACTCTTCAAAGTGTAGGGATAGAGGGCACATACCTCAATATTATCAAAGCCATCTATGAAAAACCCATCGCAAATATCATTCTCAATGGAGAAAAACTGAAAGAATTTCCGCTAAGGTCAGGAACACGGCAGGGATGTCCGTTATCACCACTGCTATTCAACATAGTACTAGAAGTCCTAGCCTCAGCAATCAGACAACAAAAAGAAATTAAAGGCATCCAAATCGGCAAAGAAGAAGTCAAACTATCACTCTTCGCAGATGATATGATACTATATGTGGAAAACCCAAAAGACTCCACTCCAAAACTGCTAGAACTGGTACAGGAATTCAGTAAAGTGTCAGGATATAAAATCAATGCACAGAAATCAGTCGCATTTCTCTACACAAACAACAAAACAGAAGAAAGAGAAATTAAGGAGTCCATCCCATTTACAATTGCACCCAAAACTATAAGATACCTAGGAATAAACCTAACCAAAGAGACTAAGAATCTATACACAGAAAACTATAAAGTACTCATGAAAGAAATTGAGGAAGACACAAAGAAATGGAAAAATGTTCCATGCTCCTGGATTGGAAGAATAAATATTGTGAAAATGTCTATGCTACCTAAAGCAATCTACACATTTAATGCAATTCCTATCAAAGTACCATCCATTTTTTTCAAAGAAATGGAACAAATAATCCTAAAATTTATATGGAACCAGAAAAGACCTCGAATAGCCAAAGGAATATTGAAAAAGAAAGCCAAAGTCGGTGGCATCACAATTCCGGACTTCAAGCTCTACTACAAAGCTGTCATCATCAAGACAGCATGGTACTGGCACAAAAACAGACACATAGATCAATGGAACAGAATAGAGAGCCCAGAAATAGACCCTCAACTCTATGGTCAACTAATCTTCGACAAAGCAGGAAAGAATGTCCAATGGAAAAAAGACAGCCTCTTCAATAAATGGTGTTGGGAAAATTGGACAGCCACATGCAGAAAAATGAAATTGGATCACTTCCTTACACCACACACGAAAATAGACTCAAAATGGATGAAGGACCTCAATGTGAGAAAGGAATCCATCAGAATCCTTGAGGAGAACACAGGCAGCAACCTCTTCGACCTCAGCCACAGCAACATCTTCCTAGGAACATCGCCAAAGGCAAGGGAAGCAAGGGCAAAAATGAACTATTGGGATTTTATCAAGATCAAAAGCTTTTGCACAGCAAAGGAAACAGTTAACAAAACCAAAAGACAACTGACAGAATGGGAGAAGATATTTGCAAACGACATATCAGATAAAGGGCTAGTCTCCAGAATCTATAAAGAACTTAGCAAACTCAACACCCAAAGAACGAATAATCCAATCAAGAAATGGGCAGAAGACATGAACAGACATTTCTGCAAAGAAGACATCCAGATGGCCAACAGACACATGAAAAAGTGTTCCATATCACTCGGCATCAGGGAAATACAAATCAAAACCACAATGAGATACCACCTCACGCCAGTCAGAATGGCTAAAATTAACAAGTCAGGAAATGACAGATGCTGGCGAGGATGCGGAGAAAGGGGAACCCTCCTACACTGTTGGTGGGAATGCAAGCTGGTGCAACCACTCTGGAAAACAGCATGGAGGTTCCTCAAAATGTTGAAAATAGAACTACCCTATGACCCAGCAATTGCACTGCTGGGTATTTACCCCAAAGATACAAACGTAGTGATCCGAAGGGGCACATGCACCCGAATGTTTATAGCAGCAATGTCTACAATAGCCAAACTATGGAAAGAACCTAGATGTCCATCAACAGACGAATGGATAAAGAAGATGTGGTATATATACACAATGGAATACTATGCAGCCTTCAAAAGAAATGAAATCTTGCCATTTGCGACGACGTGGATGGAACTAGAGGGTATCATGCTTAGCGAAATAAGTCAATCGGAGAAAGACAACTATCATATGATCTCCCTGATATGAGGGAGAGGAGATGCAACATGGGGGGTTAAGGGGGTAGGAGAAGAGTAAATGAAGCAAGATGGGATTGGGAGGGAGATAAACCATAAGTGACTCTTAATCTCACAAAACAAACTGAGGGTTGCTGGGGGGAGGGGAGTGGGGGGGATGGGGGTTATTATGGACATTGGGGAGGGTATGTGCTATGATGAGTGTGGGGAAGTGTGTAAACCTGGCGATTCACAGACCTGTACCCCTGGGGAAAAAAAATATATGTTTATAAAAAATAAAATTAAAAAAAAAAACAAAAAACAAAACAACAACAACGAACTGTCAAGTCCAAGTCAGAAATGCCTGAAACAAGATGAAGGAAGGAAGACCTTCAACCTTCAGCTGGCTCTTTCTGGCTAAGGAGTCTGGATCTAACAGACGGCTGGTTGCCACGCTCGCCCGATGTCTCTGGCAGGACTTTTGTAGGGTCTATTTCCAATTACAGATGAACACAATGCCAAAGCATACTTTCCAAAAGCTTAAAAGCATGCCTCTCATGAGAATATAAAGTGAGGATGAGGTGAAGATTTATTTAACTCATTAATGAGGGGACCCGCAGAAGAGAAGCTGGTTCAGGAGTACATGGGTGTTGGAGACAGGAGGGGGACTGAGCTGGCCAGGCGAGGCACATGCTGGTGAATGACATACAGGGCAAGAAGACACAACTTTGGGGGCTGTGTTCTCCACCAGGTGGAAACGGTTTGCATCTTTCCTGGAAGCAAATCTATGAGTTAGTGGGTAACTGCATAGTAAAGGCCTTCAGTGAGTGGTGCACGGCGAGACACGCAAAGAGGCAACTTCTGGTCCAGATCAAAATGACCCTGGGTGAGCCCGTTAAACACTGTGCCAATATGACCTGAGAGGATGTGTCACCTGCCCTTTTGTCTTATTCCCAAGTTTTGGGTATTTTCCCCAATACCATCAAGTGCCTGCAGTTATAGATGTCATTTGAAAAGGCTGCCACAGAGTTTCACCTTTCCCCCCTACCCTGAACATCTCCTGTTCTTGGAGCGTCCAACCTCGCAGAGAGACCCCAGAAGGGAGGACACAAAGCCCCCAACCACGGAGCTCAGCTTTGCTCACGTGGGAAGAGAATTGTCATGTGGGAGGGCACCTGATGGAGCAGAGCAAGAGTGAGCCGGGGGAGCTCGCGTCACCAGACACAGGGTTGAATGGAATGTCAGTGCGGACCCAGCCCTGGGCTCCAACCCTACCAAGTCGCAGCCCTGCCAAGTCCCCTACCCCCTTTACCCTCTGTTTAAGAATGAAGATAGCAACAGTTGACTGCGTGACAGGATTGTTTTGAGGACTAAATGACATAATTCATAGAGGCTGGCACATAGTAAGTGCTCAGTTTAGACCCTCAGTTAGTGATGGGTTCAACAGGACTGGAAGCTATGAAGCCCCGTGCTTTTACTGACGTAAGTGGACACGAGTGTGGGCTGGTGACCATCGTCAGGAGGCCTGCCTTCATGAAAAGGTAAGCCTATTTACACTGATATATAAACTACAGCTACTAGATTTAAAAGGCAGGCTTGAAATAGCAAGCTTCAAAATATCTCAAGGACACTCTTCCCTTCACCATTTTCCTTGTGCTGGGGATTGGCTTGACTCATGTAAACTCTGCCCAGCCTTCAAAGTGAGGGAGTCTGGTCTCCAAGGTGAGGGAGCCCAATTCTCAGGGCCCAGGACTGAACTGCAGCTCGAACTCTGCAGGCTCCCCTCAACGCCTCAGGGCCTCCAACCTGCCAGGCAAGCCTGGAGCTCAAGTTCAAAGGCAGCAAGCCGCCTGGGCCCTGGTGCCTGCAGAGGTGTCAGACCCACTTACCACGGGCAGGTCCTGGCATCTCTCTTCCTTCTGGGAGCCCTTTGTGCTATCATGCCACCATGCTCTCTACTTTGTGTGACAACAGTGAACTGGCCTGACTCACGATTTCTAGAGTTTTCTCCCTGAGGCTTCCCATAGGCATATTCCATCTATGATGGGCTCCCAGGCTACTGGCCAGCAACTCAGCACTTCTCACAGTGCAAGAACAGCAGGTCAGATAGAATAGCACGTCTTGCAGCAGGATTCTGAGCAGCTGGAATTCATGGTCACTGAGCGCTTTGGGGAGGAGGATGGGGTGTCTCTCTGGTTTCGGGGCGATGGCCAGGTTCTAATTCTTATGTTCAGAGTGTGGCTTTGGGCTTGGCATGGAGTGGCTGCAGGAAATGCTAGGGGGAAAAAGACTGGATCTGATTAAGAGACTGCAGACACCCAGAACTGCTGGCTAGAGATCTGAGTCATTGGAGGTCGGAGGTTTTAAGGAAGGTGATACGGTGACACAGTGAGTAGTGGGCAGAGTGAATGGTATGGAAAACTTAGGATGAGAGTTTGAGACCTGGGTTCTATCATAGCAAGTCTCCTTCCTGTGTGAGCCTTCTCAAGCTTCCTGAACAGGAGTATGAAGGGCTTCTGTAGAGATCTGGTGAGATGTGAAAAACAGCCTCGTGCCTGTGAACTTGGTGTACAAAAACTCATGTCCTAACTTGCATGTCTCTGGCTATAATAAAAGTACAAGACTCTCTTCTTTCTCTTTGCCTCTGTCTGCACTATCCAGCTGTCTCAACTGGCTTGTGAAGGGTTATTTCAGAGACCTTCTAAAAAAGAAAAGCTGCATAAAAATGTGAAACACAATAGGATTTTTGCCCTTGGGAGAGTTTCTTTTGCAAAATGGTTTTGTTTTAGAGCGCTTCCTCCAAATATATTCCTGTCCCCAAGCTCCCGTTCTTTGCCTAAAGCCTCTTCAGCTTGCATCTGTCTTATTCTCTGTCACCAGACCCCTCATTTTTCCTCCCGGTACCAAGCTCTCCTGTCCCCTTCTCTGGCTCCTCGGGGATCCCTGCATCTTCGAGCTGGGGGGCCAGATGTTGCCACTCTTGATGGGTCTCCACTCTCTCGCGGATACCTCATTACGTGGGTTCTTTCCTGCCTCTCCACCAACTAATGATTCAAGGCCATGACACCACAGGCTGCTTCCAATTATTTCAAGGATTATCGTGCAGATACGCAGCATGAGGCACTCTCCATGCATGAGGCACTGTGGTGCTCCCCCACATTTATACTCCAGACTTACGAGCACGGAGGGAGCGCTACTTTCTTCTAGGGCCCTTTACCAGCTGCATAAGAGCCGCCCTCAGGTCGACACTTGGCCTTGTAGATCACTTAGCACAGATGTGTCTCACAACGATAACATGCTCGTCTCCTTGATTATTCTGCCATTTATTTTTTTAAAAATGGAGCTCAATTAAAATGTCTAATATCAGCACAGAAAAATTTACTATTTTCCAATCAGGAGGGTGTTAGTTTCTCTTCTCAAAGATCTGTCCTTTGCTCTCAATGGGATTAGCAGCCATAATATCAAAACAAAGCTTAGTAACTGGATCAAAAAGAGTATCTTTTCTTCTCTTGTCAGCTCCCACCATCGGGCTTGTCTGAGCCAAGCAGCTGCTGAGGCCTCTGACAGGTGGGCACAGAGGCTCATGGGAAGCTGGCTTTCCTGCCTAAATGAGTAGACTGTCTGCTCTATCCCTGAGTCTGGGAGAGCACATGATGACCAGAGAGTAGGAGGCTTCCTCCAGCTCTCCACAGGAGCCCTACAAGCTGTCTACTCCCATACGGAGACCCCCCCGGGGTTCGCCAACCCCATCTCAGGCTCTGTCGATGAGACCGCTGCTTTAAGGTCCTTCACTGTGTGAACTTGAGATCCAGTGAAAGGCGGTGGGAAATAACCATTTACAGGAGGGGGCTCAGATGAATGACCAAAACTGGAACAGCGAGAGGAAGAGGATGACAATTTAACAGAGACAATGTGGTACTGGAACGCCAGGAGATCCGAGCGCAGCACAAAGAAGGGTTTTCAAAAGAACTATGATTTTTGAGCCAAAAAGAAAATCAGAAGAATTTAAGGACAGAATGGTCACTATGGAGACTCAAATTACTGGCCTCCGTGATCAAGTACAGGACATATCTCAAAGCCCAGAGCAAAAATAGAAATAAAAAGGAGGCACCTGGGTGGCTCAGTCAGTTAAGTGTCTGACTCTTGATTTTGGCTCAGGTGTCCCTGTCTGGCTAAGGAAAAAGAAATAGAGGAAAACTTAAACATGGTACCTTAAATGGCCAACCACTGTTTCAGTTAAAATTAGGAGCCAGACAGGGACACCTGTCATCACCATTTTTATTCAAAAAGGAAGTATAAAAAGAAGAAAATGAAATAATCAGTAAAATTTTAGAAAATGCAACTGACAACTCTATCTATTTGCTGACCATGTATCTGTATACTTACAAAACAGAGACTCCAGGGACAATATTAAATTGCAAGAGAGTTATGATGAGGTGGTTGAATAGATGATAAATATGCCAAAATTAATCATTCTTCTCTTCATTAGCAATAAATAATTAGAAATGGTAAAGGGAAAAACTGACCACTCATAATAATGGTAAAAATCATAAAATATTTATGAATAAATTTAACAAGAAAGCCATAGGACCAATACAAAATGACCACAAAATCTATTGAAGGTCATAAAATAAGATTTGAACAAATGCAAAAGAATTTCTTATTCTTGGGTGGAAAGACATTACCATAAATTCACAAATTTAATGCAATCCTTTAGGAAGGGGATGAAATGATCTTAAGGAGTTCTTTTGGAAGAGTAAGTGACCCCGGATAACCAAGGAAAATAAAAAAAGAAAAGGGAAGGGATTTGTGCCTTTATCTCTGCTATCAGAATATCCAACCACAAAGCTGCTAGTGCTGTGATTGCGCCAGTGATACAGAGTGAGGAAGAGACAAATCAAGGACTGCAGATGTGGCAATAAAATAGGAGAGGGTATCCAGAAATACATCCCAGTGTATATACATGAAAGTCTGGTGTATGACCAGAGTGACCACTGCCCTGGGGAAAGGAGAGGCACCTAACAAATGGCACTGGGCAACCAGCTCTCCACCTGGAAAACTATCACACTGGAACCCTGTCTCACACCACATACAAGTCAAATTCAAATAACTGTAAATGGCTAAATTATTCTTATGAAATAATGACTGTGAAAGGATACTTCATGGACAGTGTAAAGACTGCAACGTGGGGAGCAATTATGTACTCATGGACCCATTTCGAGAAAAAGAACAGTGTTCTCTGTTCCGAGTTTCTCCACAGCCCCCTCATTTCTACTCAGAGGTAAACATTATCCTCAATTTTGTGTTTATTCTTGCCTTGCTTTTGCTTTGTTGTTCGATCTTACTCTTTGTATTTCTATGCAATATGCTGCTTGTTCTAAATGTTTCTGAATTTTATTTTACATAAGTGAATCACTCATACTGTATTTACTTATCTGAGACTTCATTCCTCTGTTCTGACACTGTGTGGCTTCACACACCTCATACTGGAATTCATTCATTTTCTCTTACAGCGTCCACTGTATACCTATCTCATTACTCGAAATACTCGAGGTTGTTTATTGCCTTTTTCTATGTTTCTCTTTCACTCTTTTGTTTCCTTATTTCACTTTACATTTTTTTTCTTTGACTCAAATAAAAATTAAATACCCCCGTAGAAAGAACCTTAGAACATATAAACTCCAAACACTCCTTTTGTGACCTAAATACATGACAAGAGCACCTTAGCTCGTTATTTCTCTTAATTTCTTTTTATGCCTCACATTTTCTTAGTTATGTGTGTATAAAATATCTAGTGTCTTCATTTTAAAGAATAATTAATGCTGTGTAATTAATTCTATGTTTAGCGATTTTCCCCCTCAATTCAATAAACATTTCATTCCCCTGCTCTTGGACTTCTGTTGTTCTTGAGAGGTCAGCTGACAATGTTTTGTTCCCATGTGGGTAATTTTAGGATTTCTTTGGTTTTCTGCAGCTTCTCTCTGATGTAAGCAGGCAGGTTTCTCTACATTTATTCTGCTTGTCATTCACTGAGTTTCCTGGAAGTGAGGATTCTTGTGTTTCATCAGTTTGTGAAAACTCAGACATCTCTCTTTAAATATTATCTCTGCTCCATGGCTTCTTTCCTGTTTCTTCTCTTTGGGGATTCTGATGAGACCTGTGTTGCAAGTTCTCTCTCCTCTGTCTCAACCTCTCCTCTATCTTGTTCACATTTCCCATGTGTAGTTATCCTGTGCTGCACTGTGTGTAATTTTTCCAAATTCATCTTCCAGCTCCTGAATTTCCTCTTCGGCTTTTTCTAATCTACTCTTACCCTCTCCCACAGAGTCCTTAGCTTTGAAATTTTTATTTCTAGAGGTTTTATTTCATCTTGCACAGAGGTGGCTGGTAATTTGTATAGTCTCTTCACTTTTAATCCTACTTTCAATCTTTAAAAAATATTCAACAGACATATTTTATATGCTGTATCCCATTGTTCTTCATGCTGATTACAATGTGCTGCCTTAACCCACGGGGTTTTAAGGTTTTGTTATTTTTTTAATGAGCTCACATTTCCTGAAGGTTTCTCTGTAAGAGTTCCCAAGGCATGGTATGAAGATGGGCTCGTCTTGATTGCGCTGGATACCCAAGGACTCCCTTGTTCGGGGTTACCCTAAATGTATGCTTGAGATTGTTTGGGTGCTTTGCACTTGCACTGTAATTCCTTGTGAAGATCGGCATGTGACTATACATTATCAGGCACTTTGTCCTGCTCTGCCCTCTTGCTATCTCTCACCTAGTGCCGGGAATTGCTGCACACCTTCTTACAGTCACTTGGTATCTTTCTCATTCGCCCTTCTGCTGCAGATGCAATCCTTTGGCACCCCTCGCATGTATGCGGGGTGAGGAACATTTTCCAAATACATCCCCCTTGGAAGGCCCCTGGGATGTGTCCTTGGTACCCTGAATGATGTAAGGTGTGCAAATGAGAGCTCAAGGTCACCTATCTTGGCCGGGCTGTCCAGGGAAAGCCGGCTGCAGGGCTACTGGAGCTCTCTGCATTCCTAATTTCACTTGTCTTTTCAACCTCTAAGTCTTTCCTTACCAGTACATCAGTACTTCAAAGGATTTAACACATATTTATCTGCCATGTTGCCAGAGGCAAAAGTCAGATAATGAAGTTTTAAAAAAAGAGAATGCAGCAATTCAAAAACACTTGGAAATAAATACAAAGATATTCTGTTCAATGCACCATCAGTCTGTACTTGGGAAAGCGGGGAGAAGAGTTTCTGTGGCAGGAGAGACTCAGGAAAGGCTGGGGTTGCTGACAGAGAGCCGATTTTAATTTTCCCAAGTCCACCTGCATGTTGAAAGCAAACTGAAACTTTCCCATCAGCAGGACCTCCAACAATAAGGAGAAGTCTATTGCTGGGGTGCCATGGAGAAAGAAAGGACACAGATATCAGCAATAAGCCGCGGCCCTGTCTTCTGCATGGAAACCCCGAGTAGGAGTCTCTGAGTGGCAGTACTTTTGGCAATAGGCAGATGTGGCTGGTGACAGACATGCAGTCACTGACTGACCCCTCTTGGACCACTTCTGATAAAAGAAACAGACAAGACTGAGCTGAGTGTGAACAACTTGAGTAAGCAACGCCTTGCGTCGGGAAGGCCCAGCACAGTGTGGGTCTCCAGCCTACAGGGCCACCTGATCACTAGTTGATATTGATCAGAACAAGCCTGGTTTTGACCGGTCCGGCCCTCCTGAGGCAGTAGCCTTGCAAAGTGTGGCTCAGTTCCCGCTGACGTCTATCTACCTAAAGCCTGTGCAGACATCATTCCATAATAAGTACCAGCTCAATGTTAGTTATAGGGACAGAATTAAACAGCATTAGAAGTTGAAATATCCTTCTAAACAGGTCATATCAACAAAGACAAAATTATCTTTCATTCATGACTAAAAGCATTACTTATCATCTCAACTTTAAACATGCCAGAATGACTTGGCACTTTTCATTCCAAGGACAGCAAATTCTAATGATACAAAAATTCGTGGTTCACGGAAAGGCAGCAGAGTACCATGGTTATCGAGTTGGGGTCAGGCCCTCAAAAGGCAGGGTACCGAGGAATTGTGGCCAAGTTGGTTCTGGTAGGTGTATCAGCTGGGTGGTGGCAAGGGTGGGACTAGGGTCCACACAGGGAGATGGCTGAGGGAGACAGCAGTCTGATAGGGGTCCAAAGATTAATTTATATATATGGAGACTTAGCAATGAATAAGCACACTGAGGGTAGTGGGAGTTAGGTTTTTCACTGAAGAAGAGGGTTGCAAAAATGGGAAAAAGGAGAGCTAGAATGAACCCTATGGATGGACTGACACGGGAGGTATTGATGTGATGGATCATGGCTTTCAGGATGAATATGGACAAAAAGACATTTCCTATGTCTCTTCTCTGAGAGTTTCTGGGAGCAGCAAAACCCCAGTAGTAAGAAGCACTTTTAACTCTCATTTCTAAATGCAGTTCACCACTAAAGGGAAACAAGTCTCTTTCGTTTGTGCCAGGAAACAGGCAATGTCTAAGAGGAGCTCTGAGTATCTTTTTGTGCCAGAACATAGGGAAGCACTTAAAAAATCATGGGCATATCAAAAAACACGGAGGACAGTTCAAAGCATCTCTCACTGACCAAACCTATAACCTTCTGAGCCTAATATTAAATGATAGAAACAGATAATATTCTATTGAATAAAGAGAAATTCACACACCCAACCTGATTTTTTTTAAAAAGTAAGCAAATGGGGAAAAGAGAAAATTCTCTTTTATAGAATTTCAATTAATAAATGTAGAAGAAATGATAAAATGAGGAAGTTTTCATTCAGCCCAAAAGAAGCCAATAAATGCTGAAACTCATGGGTGAAAGGGGAGTAACAGGATATTTACAGTTTAAAATATCTCATTACTAAACATTTATTATTTTCAAAGGAAAAACAGAGCAACTCTACAGTGGAGAAAGCTGTGAGTTATTACCTCATTTGAGTGATCCAAGTTAACATTAGCAGTGATGGGACAAGTTGTCATTGATTCCTACTTGATGGGACACAGGGGAAGAACTCAGCAGACCTTCAGTTATATTCCTGCCTCAAATTCATAACTTCAATGTACTCATGAGGAAACATCAGACAAAATCAAATTGAGGGACATCATTAAAATGACTGGTCTATAATCTTTAAAAACATTAAAGACATTTAAAATGTTAAAAATGTTTAAAAACATTAAAGATATATAGAGCAAGGAAGGCCTGAAGAGCTGTTCTGAATTGAGGCAAACAGGCTGAGGACAGATAACAACCAAGTGTCATGAGCAATCTGGTTTGAATTCCCTTACTGGAAAAAAACACGATTAGGATAGTGTGCAAAATGTGAATGGGCTCTTTGGGTGAAGGATATATGAGAATTCTTTGTACTATTCCTGTAATTTTCTAGTAATATGCGAAATGTTGGGGGAAAAATAGGACATCTCAAATTTCATACACAGAATTCTACTTCTGTCTTGGATAGAGAAGTTTGCAGAAGATGGTTTTCCCCATTATAACAACCAGGAAACACCAGAAGATCTAAATTCTTAAGTTTTATTGAAGTCATGGGACAGCAGAGAAGGAATATATGTTTAAGTGAATGAAATTGAAGAAGAATGTGTCTTTAATAAAACTAAAACTGAAATACACAAAATCTGAAATAAAGGATTTACCAAATAGAGTTTATTAAGGATAAGCTGACTGGACACAGCAGGAAATGGGATGAATAAATTAAGACAAGGCAATAATAGAAAAAGCCTAGGCTGAAGCACGGAGCCAAAAATATTGAGCAGATCATTAGTGAACCGTGGGATAGGACTCATATACATGTAACTGGAGTTTTACCAGGAGAGGAGAGAAAGAATAAGGCAGAAGGAATATTTGAAAAGATACTGTTAAGAATCTACAAAACTTAAAGACATCAATCCAATATCCAAGAAGGTAAGTGAACCCCAAATAAAATAAACACACAAAGGAAACCACAAAGGTAAATCATCATCAAACTCCTAAAAACCAAAGGTAATAAGAAACCATAACAGGAAGCCAGAAGGAAAAAGATACATCACCTTCAAGAAAACAATAGTAACAGTGATGCTTCACTTCTCATCAAAGATGATGGAAGGCAAAAGACAATGAACAAAGCTTCCAGCTCAAGAAAAAGAAGAAAGAATATTAAAAAAAGTAGAAGGAAGAAAAAATAAAGATAAGAAAAAAATCACCACAACAGAAATCATTTCCACCAGAACTCTATGAGTATTCTGGTTCCCCCAGGTCCTTGTCAACACTTGCTATGATCAGTCTTAAGATTTAGCCATTTGAAGAGCTATGAAATAGTATATCATTGTGTTTTTAACCTACATTTCCCAGTGACTAATCCTGTTCATCATCTTTAAATGTATTTATTTGCCATCTGTAAGTATTTATTTACCCAAGAGGAATGAAAGCCTATGGACATAAAAGGACATAAATACAAACATTCCTAGAAGCTTTATTCTTAATAGTCCCCAAATGGAAACAATGTCATGTCCATCAGCAAGAATGACTCTGCACACTGTGATATACTCATCCAGCGCAAATACTACTCACCAATAAGAAGGACCTGATTTACTAATGATGACAAAACTCTGAAATGTTATGGGGAGTGAAGGAAGTCAGAACCAAAAGATCCCTTCTGCAGAGTTCTCCTTACAAGAATTTCGGGAATACCTGAACTCATTTATCCATGGTGGTAAGAACTAGAATAGGGATGGCCTCTGGATATGGAAGGGTTGGCTGGAAAGGGACCTGGATCATTTTCTAGAATGATAGAAACATTTCATGTCTTCATTTGAGTGATGGTGTATACATGTGTCAAAAATCATTCACAAAGTTCTAGAAATTTCTTTGTATGTAAATTATACTTCAATTAAAAAAAAATCCATATTCAGGTTATACTTTTTTCCCCAGGACAACACTTGAGACTAAATGATCACAAATGGAAATCTAAGAAATCTTCACATTCCATCCAATTCTTGCCCAGTAATCCAGCACTCTCCCCCCTCCCATACAGGTGGGATAGAGAGGCTCTGGACCGCTCTCAGAGGATGATGGGTCCCCTCAGGCAGGGCTCTTGAGCAAGTTCCTTGGTAGAACTCTGTGACTGCAAACTACAGTGTGGCCACACAGCAGGAGTGGGAAGTCACAAGAGGCTGGCAGTGATCCAAAGCTGCTCCCACCACAGAGGAGCTTCCAAAGCTGGAGAGGGTCACAGGGCAGCCTGGCTAATCCTCGGTTCCAGCCCTACAGCCAGGGCTGGCTTCATGGGTGTGGGATGGGTGCAAAGACCAGGCTCTGCACTAGAGGGTCCCTGTGCTTGGTGTTAAATGCTTGGAGGTTATAGTCTTAAAATACCTAACAATTACCTCTAAATTTGTGTTTCATAAGGAGAGTCCAGTGGGAGAGTGGAAGATCTGTGTAGGAGCTGGGGCCCTAGCATGCATGTGTTCCTCACACATCCTGTCTCCTGGCCTCCCCAGGATGGCTCTCTGCTGTTGGCTCCTCAGCCCCCGTGCCCTGAGTGGCCTTCTTCTAGGTAACCTCCGTTGCCACCTAAGGTGGTGAAGGGCTCATGTTGGGGGAGGGGGTCTGAGTTTTGTGCTTGCCCTCCCCGAGGGTGGGGGCCTGGGTGGGGTGCGGTGTGGGCAGGGTATCACTTGGATGCACTCCAGTAGGCAGGGCCATGGTGGCAGCTGTCCCTGCCCCAGGCTGACAGCACCATGGTACCAACAGTGGAGGCTTCTTGCTCACCTTCAGGTAAGACTCTGAACAGTCCCTGGTGCCGAGGGGCAAGCTCTTGCAGGAGGCCTGTGGCAGTGGGCTGGGTCAGGGGGCCTATGGGGCTGTGAGGCTGGGTGCCACGGTTTTGTTTTGCAGTGGGCCCCACAAATTCTGCAGTTAGTGCTGGACTCCCCTGCCGGTTCTCTGGGCACTCCCTCCTGGAGGACCCCAGCCTACAGTGCAGGTTGAGTGCCTCGTCTTCCTATGTGCTGAGCTCTTCATCCCTCTTGGTGCATAGTGTCTGAGATGGCCATGACCCTGCCTCTTGGTGACACTGGCAAGATGGCCCCAGAAGTAGAGCCATTTCTGACACCCTAGGAGCTCTCTTCAGAAATGATTCACAGATGCTGTCCTTGGGAGAATCCAAGTGAGCCTCTCTGGTCCTCTTGGGGGACACAGAGCTGGGTAGAAGGGGCAGCAAACAAGGGTGGGCATTATTCTTTTCTGTTTGTTCATTCGTTCATTCATTCACTCAAATATATACTGAGCATTACTGCATGCTAAGCCTTCTTGTACATGCTAGAGAAAGCAGTAACCCAAGCACAGAAAATCCCTCCCTTAATGGATCCTCCATTTGAAAGGTGGAGACAGACAAGTGACATTGCTGTGAAGAAAAAGAGAAGTGGGGAAAGGGGCGAGGAGTGAAGGGTGAGAGGGGCTCTTTGGATAAGGTGGTCAGGGAAGGCCTCTTGGAGGAGGGGGCTTTTCAGCAGGGACCCACATGGGGTGAGGGAACAAACTGGAGAGGCTCTGAGGACCGACCTAGGGCCAAGTCCCTGAGGTAATGAGGAACTTGGTGTTTTCAGGGAAGAACAGGACGACGGGCAGCAGAAGAGGCCAGGGCCGTCCACTGGTTTTGTGATCCTGTGGCTCGGGAAAGAGGTGTGGACCGGGGGCAGGGATTTGTCACCCGGGGTGTGAGAGAGAGCAAGAAAAAAAGAGTGTCATCCTAAAAAAGTGATTCTCAGACAATTCTCAAGTGCGGAAACCTGTGAAGTTTGACAATTCCACTCTGCATTAGAAATCCCACGATTCATTTGAAAATGATGTATTTAATTAGGTCATTCAGCTTAACTTTAAAAGAAACTCTTGCCAAACATTCTATTTTTCCTTCACGGGCCTGAAGTTCTTAGGGCTCAGCAAGCACCCCCGAGCTCCTGGGGCTGAGGGTTACTGTTCTAAAGAACGAGGCCTGGGGTGTCCAGCACTGCGAGCATGCGGCAAGAGGCACGGTGAACAGATGGGAGCACATTGGCCCCCCAAAGCCCCGCTCCGGGTTGGAAGTTTCCTTTGTACAGTTGCTGCTTGGGGGAAAATGGAGAAGAAAGAAGAAGTCCCCTGGTAGTGGTGTCACAACAGGTTGGAGCTGGCACACTGGCTTTGTTCTTGACTGAATGAAATAACAGGCAGCATGTTTCCTGGCCGGCACCCCCGAGGCCACCGAAGACTCCTCAGCACTGCTCTCCTTGATGGACGTAGCCACCCGAACCTGCATTCATTTACAACGGCAGAAACCCTGGTCCTAAAGCCAACCGGGCACTACCTCCGGCTGACTGTCCTATTTGCACTGCAAGAGCTGGAGCATGTGCTTCCTTCCTGGGGTGAGGTCCCCTGCTCTGCTGCCTCGGTTAACTGCATTCCTGCGCCAAGTTCCTGCACACCGTGTGCCGCCTCCCACCCCCCACCACCGAGGAGATGCTCCCACTTCTGTCCCAGAACCTCAGAGGCAGGGGTGCTGCCCGATTCTACTGTGACACGAGGAAGGTGGCCCCGGGCACATGCAAACAAGGGTTTCCAAACAGTTGTTTGCTAAGAAGGCTGGTGATGGTAGGGAGAGGAGTGGGTGAAGGGAGAGACTGAATGGGGAATGGAATCAGGAGATAGAGGTGGACGGGGTGGGGGAGGCAGTGACAGCGGTGCTGGTGGAGGTGCAAAGGAGGTGGCCCATGGTGATGAGGGATGGGTTGTGGTGGTGACGGAAAGGGGGTTAGAGACACAGCCCATTTTCCTCCTCTCGAAGGATGAGGCCGCCCTGGTGAGTTATGACAGAGACCATATGTGCCTGCACAGAGCAGGAAGAAGACAGATGTGACTGGGCAGGAACCTTCCATAAAGAACACTGACTATGTACATGGAGGCTGGGCATCTGCAGGCTGGCACGAGAGCCCTCCCCAGGGCACAGAGCCCAGAGACTAAAGCCAAGGGTGGTAGTGAGGAGCTGCACAGGGGGTCCAGAGCTAACCAACTCAACACCACATGTCCCCCTGGGCAAAGGACTACGGCCATCTCATGGGGCCAGGACGGCTCTCCAGGGAGAAAGGGCATGCTGTCTGGCGGCCTCAGAGGGAGCATCCATCCCTGATTTCAGGGGTCACTCAGACCTGAGTCAGGCGGCAGCTCTGGGGCAGGTGGCGTCGCTGGATGTTGTAGCAGGTCACATCAGAACAACGAAAACACTCTCCTGGCACTGAGTGACGATTCTGGGTGTTCACTGAGAACCTAGGGGACACACAGCCTGACATAACTGGAAACGGGGAATGAAACATGGTATTTTTAATCCTACACATCAGAGACAAGGAAATGGCGTATGGTGACAAGTGTTTCCAGCAGTCACGTGGGCTATTCTATCTAGAACATTCAGGGGCACCTGGGCTCCCTGCGACTCATCTTGGCCTGCAGGCCTAGGCCGCCTCCCTGCTGGTGATGCTGACCTACTAGTGGCTAGGTGATGGCGTCCTCTGAAGGACACCTCTGCTCTCTGTAGGCCCAAGGAAGGCTGGTCCACACGGGGAAGGGGGCAGTGACCATGTGGTCGCCATGGAGCATTCTGGCGTAGAGTTGGGCTACGGAGCACTGCCCTAACTGGGCTCACTTGTAAACACCACAAAAGGGAAAGGACACTTTGGATTCCAACAATCTTGAGCTCCAATACCGGAAAATTGGAGAATAAACTTTGCCCTGAAGCCAAGAGGGGGGCCTACACACAGGAATAAACAAGAGCACCTATCAGTCCCTGTTCCTGTGGGCCCAGGAAAATGCCAGCTCTGCCCTCCCTTCCCAATGAAAAGATGATTCAATTAACAGGAAATCAGTGAAAACAAAACCAAAGATCTTTTACATAGCAAAGTTTCTCACCTATAGGAGACTGTGTCAAAATTTTAGATTGTGGATTAATCTATTTCAAGAGGATATTGATATAAAAGATCTATGGGCCCTCATTTATTGAGTACTTATTTTGTGCCAGACACTGTCAATGCTTGATGTAGACTATCTTCATGGGTGATTTTGTTATCAATTTTTAAACAAACACTTTGCTATTTAGTTTTTAGTTTGTGCATCTTTTTAATGTAAAGATCTCATTAAAGTGACCAAAAAAACAAAGTTTGTCCCAGGAGCTACTCTTAAGTTATTCAGACGGCCTGTCCCCACATGGTCTTGTACTCAAGCAGGCGGCCCCGGAAGCAAGGCATCTGAACTCCTCCCCCACACAAGACAAGGCCCTTCCTAGGGGGCAAAGCCATTCCATGGCCAGGCCTGAGGTTTGACGACTGCCCACAGCAGAAGCTGTGCTGAGATATTAAGAAAGAGACAGGAGGGAACATAGTGTTCAATGTGAGCTCAGACGGTTCAGCAGAAAAGCTGGGAAAATAACCAGCAGGCTCCTACAAGGAAAGATCCAAAGCCTAAATGACCTCCCCAGGCCCTTGGGACAGCTAAGTCCCTGCTGCTGGAGATTCAGTTCTTGGAATAGCTTTTCTGGGTACCTCTCCGAAGAAGTACTCATCTGAACTTTACACTGAAACATTAATTAAGGAGGGCACATATTGCATGGAGCCCTGGGTGTGGTACATAAACGATGAATCTTAGGACACTAGGGGGGCAGGGAAGAAACATTATTTAATTAATACACTCCCTGGATAATTTGGTGATCCTACTCTGTGCCAAATAGCAGGTCCTGGGATACAGCAGAGGGCAAGACAAACATAGACTCTGCCCTCAAACCTTAAGGTCTAGTCCACAGCTACCACATAGAGCCACGCAGTCCGGGCACAGTACGTGTTCCATGGGGAATGAAATCCTGTCCACACACTGCTTGCCCAGCCGTGCACCCTAACAGGGCCTGAATTTGCCTGGAGGAAGGGACATTGTTTTCTCTGTACAGAGATGTCATGTACTTGCCAAGCCAAGAACCCACAAGGCTATGTTTGCTTACTGGGGGTGTTTTTATTCTGATGTACACAAAGGCTGTGGAACTGGCCATTGTGCTGGGGAAATGGACCCAAACACACAGTCCCAAGGCAATGACTGTCTCACTGACACTTCCACAGCCTGCTGGTGGCGGTATCTCTTCCTGGCCCATGGCTGCACCCTGGCGGAGAACAGAACAGACACATAGGAAAGGAAGTCTGCGACTGAAGAGGGGGTGAGGGGAAGGGAACCACGAACAACTCAGTTAGACTCCAGTCTCCCCGTCCAGTGTCGAGGACCCCTCCTGGGCATGACCCTCACCTCCCTGGCCTTGGCCCACTGCTCTTCTGTAAGGAGGAGGTAGAACTGGACTGTTTTTGACCTCCCCTGAGCTCTCATCTTCCCTCATTGGTCCAACGTTCTTGAGAGGGTCCCCTGATTTTAAAAAAAGCCATCTGTCTCAGCTAGAAATTCATAAAATCCAGACTGTGCCTACCGAAGATTAAGTATTGTCCTTTATGCTTGACCAAAGAGACGTGTCCCCCAGGAAGGTTGGGAGCAGAGAGAAGCTGGGAGTCTAGGGATGAGAGAGAGAGGTCCTGCTTCCCAACCTGAAGGGAGCATGGACTTGTGTGTCCTGCATAACAAGGGCATCCCAGTGTGGGGCTCACCATGGGGGGGCTCTGGGCAGATGAGCCGTGTGGCCCTGTGGGCTCGGCTGTTCCCCAATTACAGCATGTCCTGAGGTGGTCTCCTGATAGACAGCATTAGGCGTGCAATCCTGATTACTCAGAGCACAGCTCCCACAGCCAATTAGCAGCAGAGAAACTGGGCTGCACTGTGGGTCAGGGGGTGATCAATCCTGGCTTTGCGCTCCTGGAGGGGCTGGTCAGTGGGTGGCGGGGGAGTGGAGGCAAAGGTGGCCCAAGCTGTAGCCTGGTGGTGCTGGAGAAGGTGTGAGCTCCACTCAGCTGCTCCCCAAGCCCCCTGCAGAGGACTCGCCACTTTGCTTTAACAGCTCATCAGCAGAACCTCCAAGTCCCATTTCTAGTTTAACAAACCCTGCTGCCATCACACGGCAGGGCCCCAAAGTCAGGCTTCCAAAAGTCAGCACAAGTTTCAGAAATAGTAAGCTGAGATTTCAAGTTCTAAGTCAATGTCTCGATCTCTGGATGTTTGGTCATGCTCCGGCTCTCAGCATCTCCTCCAGAAGATCCTGGTAGTGTCACCAGAGGAATCAGCCAGCCCAGGGTTACAACTCTGCTTTTGCTTTTTCCAGCTGTGTAGCCTTAGATGAATCCCATAACCTCTCTGGTCCTCAGTCTACAGCTACAGGAAACGACCAGCACCTTATCCAAGGATGAGAGATGGCTCACATGCAGTCTTCAGGACAGTGTGGGGCTTCTACAATGTTCTCAGTCAAGGGCCCCTTGTCTTATCAGGTTCTTCAGCTATACCCTATTCTCGAGGACTAGACACAGAAGTAAGAGTGATGGAGACCCTTCTGGCAGGGGCTTGTGTTTCCCCATCTGTAGGGCGACCACCTTCTCTAGGCCTCCTTAGGCCCCGGAAGGCACTGGACTCCTCTTGATCAGAGTGTGCTGGGGGAAGGGATCTATGTATACAGGAGCTCTTCTCGGGGCCTCTAGCCATGAATGCACAGCACAGGCGTGAGAGGGGGAGTTGGGAACATGACTGCAGATTCCTGGACTCGACAATCAGGCAGGGCCTGGCCATGTGCCTTTTTCACCAGTCTCCTGGCTGAGCTTCTGTCACAAAGCTGGACCACACGTTGAGAAGCCCCAGGGTTCCAGCTCTGGCAGCCAAGACAGACGAGGCTTTGGGTTCTGGCAGATCCAGGCACCTCCTCTCTCCTGGGGCAGCCCTGGTTGGGCAGGGGATCCTACGTCCTTCTCAGAGGCCTCATCTGGTCACCTGGCACCAGAGGAGTGTGCGGGCCTAGGTCTTCCTGGGGAGATGCGCAGGACAATTGCTTCAGCTGGTGGATCCTTCTGGAAAGGCTATGTATGCACGAAGGGTGAAGGATAGAGCTGGGAAAGTGGCTACTTCAAGGAGTCTTCTGAAGTCCCTAATGGGGGAAGAATCCCCCTCTAAAATCAGATGTCAACTTCCAGTAGTTGTAAGGTTGCAAGTCCTGTGTGAGTAATAATCCTGGAGATGTGCCAGATTGGGGATAAGTTACTTTTAAGATAATGACTTTTGAGTGGGCTGGAATTTATCCCTGTCATAATTTTCATTCTCACACACCTGTGCCCTCCCTGATAGACTGTGGTGTACATAAAAGGGATTGTAGCCAACACGAGTACCACCAGGCAGGACTTGCAGTATGTCGTATCTGGGTATGCTAGACAGACGATGGGAGCTGTCCCAAGTCATGGCAGAAGGACCTGCTGCACTGTCCGGGCTGGGATCTGTGGCTCTTGGACTTGTCCTAGGGTCCCTGAGCAAGGACCTCATTCACCTCATCCCACTACCACCTCTGAGTGGACCACAGATGGGGCCGGCCTTGGCCCTTGGTGGAGAGGCCAGTGGGCAGCACTCTATCCAGAGACAACAGAGCAGGAAGGACAGAAGAATGAGGATGGGGTCCCACGTCCACAGTGAGGCCACACGAATGGAGGATGCTGAGCCACTCCGTGGCTCATCCCATGCCAGGCAGTCCTGCGCAGACAGAAGGGGACCACCCAGGGCCTGGTGTGCCCCAGGCAGGGGCTCCCAGCCGCACCCTGTGCGAGGCCAGTGTTGCTCAGGACTTTCCACTCTGGCCGCCCCTTTCTCCTCGACCATTTACCTTAACATGACTCTTAGAAAGGTTTTTCTCTTTTTTTCTTCTGTTAATTCCCCATTCCCAGGGTAGGTGTGGCAGGCAGTGTGGGCATAAGACAAGGAGCTGTTCCTGCCTCTCCCTGTCTCTGGGCTTTTGATGCTGTCACAAGAGTAAACTGACAGGCAGCGGCTCTGGTACCGTGTGAAACATTCTACACAGCCTCCTTGGATCATAGCTGTTTCCAAAAACAAGGGAGCACCTTCTTGCCCACATGCAGGGATTTTGGTCATGGTGTCCTTGCCTTGAGATGGGTTTCTGAGGAAACCACACAGGGGGTTAAGAGTAAACAAGAAAGATTCCACTGGACATAACCTTCTGAAAATCTCTTCTCTGGAGTGGCCTCACCGGGGTCCTGGCTGTGGTGTAACTGGTTTGCCCTTTGGTGGCCAACATCTGTGGAGATCTGCTCCCAGCAAGCCTGAACACTGGGGAGGCTGCCCGCTTAATCCTCAAGGCAGACACTGGCGAGGAAGCCAGTAGTGAGGGTGATGATGCTGAAAGCGGGTATGGGCTGAGCTCTTAGAGTGAAGCCCAGAGAAAACATCAAGGATGGGGGCTAAGGCCAACCTCCTTCTTGTTCTAGAACCCACCCTGCTCAAAATGAGGCCTGTCCTTTGAGGGTCTACCTCCAGGTTCCTAAGCTTGAAGACAGTTTCGGGCACTTGTGTTCATGGCATTATGGATTTTTGTACTCCCTGGTCAGCTGTAGGAGAGAGGATGGAGCATGATAAGCTCAGGAAACCATCCCCTGGGAGGTGACCCCATTCAGCATGAAGTCAGGGTCCCTTGGTTGTTTCCTAGAACCCACTGCACACCCCACACCATGGTGTAACTCAGTGAAAACCCCTTCCTTCCTATTTCAGGTTAATTGGGTCTGTACCATAGCTCACAAATTCTTATTTTCAGATCTCTGATTATTGATTAATGGCAAGTCATTGGTTATAGATGCAAACTGCATACCATCAGAATTTGAGATATGAGCTGTAAATAAATGCTCATAATTAGTAACTGAGAGAGACTGCAAGGCCACAAGACACACAAAGCACTCAGGAAATGCAAGGTACAATCTCCCCTTATTCAGGCAATTTCCAAACTCTAGATATAAGGGTGTCTGGGTGTGGAAAATAAGTTGGAAGTGGGATTTTTCACACTAGGGGCAAACTTTACAAGAAAAGAAACAATTGCAGAAAACCCAATTTAGTTAATTGTCTTTATTCTACCTGCTGTTTGTAGGTCCACGGAGCCAGACATTCTTTGCTGAAGCCTAGGCTTGCTCCGGACACAGTGGCCTGTGGGGTGGGTCTTGCTGCGTCTGCACACACTCTCTTGTCTCCCAGGGCTTGGGTATAATGGGAAAGCGGAGTTTGCAAAGGTTTCCGGGAGTGGCCCTAGGACAATGATGTTTGTTGCCATGGAAATGAATGTAATGTCTCCAGTTCATCACTGCCATCTCAGCAGGACATGGGAGAGGAACAGACAAGTCAGAACCCTCCCAAGTTTGGTTACAGATGCATTCATGAGCCAGCAAAAGAATAAAAAGTGAAAGAATAACTGTTCAGGCATGCCTTACCTCACCGCGTGTGCGGCTTTAGCCGAACTCATCCTATCAGAATCTCATTCTGCAGAACAAAGAGCGAAATGTGGCTTTCCAGAATAATAAGTGCATTGTCTTGCTCCCTTCCTTCCTCTCTCCCTTCCTTTCTTCCACAAATTTCTGATGGTACCTTTCAGCATGAGTCTACTTAGTAGAGTTAGAGGTGATACAATCACTTGTGTTTTTTGCTATTTATGGAAAGACATACCCATAATTGGATATGCCTAGTTGGCCTTGCCTGACTGACTTGACACAACTAGAGAGAATGGCAATCAGTGTGTTCACAGAGGACTCCACGGCAAGGCTCAGGGCAAAGGGCACCTGACAAAGACATCAGCTCCAGGCACAGATCCTGCGAAGTGGGGGTGAACAATAAAATATTCTATAAAACTCTCTGGGGGACAATAGTTAGATGCAATCACAGTGAGTTGTTAATGGGAAGAAAACAGGGTAAGACAGTGGGAGAAAGCTCCAAGTCAGGATGGCAAACATGGGACACTCATGTCCCCACTTCAAGTGGGAACCCCCTCACTCTTTCCCACTGAGCCCAGGTGTGGGTTTCTCACTGCCTTTCACATCACCAGGCAGACACTCCCAGATCAGAGTCACCATCCATAGTAGATTCACGATGGTAACAAATTCTCTGATGCCTCTGAGAGGCACGGTTTTGTTTCCCTCCCCTTGAATCTGGTTTGGCCCTGCTTGACCAGTAGAATTTGACAGAAGTAACTGGGACTTCTGAGGCTAAGAAGCCTTGCATGCTCACAAGGGCATCTTGGCGGGCTTTTGGAGTCCTAGGCCCTCATGGGAGAGGTCAGAGTATCCTGCGGTACAGGTGGTGTGGGAATGTTCTGAGATGACATGGGGGAGAAGATGGGGTCCAGTGGACCCTGCCAAGGTGGCAGACACATGAATGACATTGGCTAGGATCCTCAGTTAGAGCCCAGTTGTTAGCTGAACACCCCTAAATGACCCTGATCAAGGCCACCTAAAGCAGAAAAATCACCTGGCTGAACCAAGTCCAAACTCCTTATGTGAGTGTGAGATCGAATACAAAAGCTGTGTTAAGCCACGGGCACCTGGGGTAATTAGTTACACCACCGTAAATACCCTGAACATGAGAGTGAAACTCGCTGGCCACCCTGGGTGTAGACAAAAAACTGTGTCCTGGGCCCAGCAGGAGCACCTGGGGGCTTTTACAATGGAACAGTAATACTAGAATACACTGAGTGATTACTATGTGCAAGACACTCCAAAACACTTTATATGGAATAACTCACTTATACACAACCCAAGCTTTCAAGAGTACCAAACTCCCAAGAACGGGCCCAAACACCGATGGGCCAAACGCAGGTGCGTGATCACTAACAGTCCACGGAACAGAGCATCTGACGCTTTTCCAATCATGGCTCCTCTTTCATCTGTGCCTCACTATGCCGGTGTAATCTGGGTGAGGTTGACTTATCATCTCTCTCTCTTTAGCAGATGAGGAAGCTGAGTGAGCTCACAGAGGCTGTGATTTGTGCAGGTACCCACTGGTTAGTAAAGGAGAGGAAATTTGAACCCAGGTCTGACAACTCCCTGGCCCGTGGTTTTTCTGTACGTCCCTCTGCCTCTCCGCATACGTTAGCTGGTAGAGACAGGTCCTCCTGCCCGCGACATTCCTGCCTCTCCCCCAAGATCCACTCAACACAGGAGGGTCAGAAAACGTCCTCACAGAGGGAGCACGCTCGGACTTCCCAGCGGACATGAGCTGCACGCATGATTTGTAGCACCTCAGCTTCTCAAGCTCTCTTCTGCGAAGCTCACGTCCTGGGGGTGGGGCGAGGAGGAGGAGATGAAGTTGCTGTGAGAATTGAGCCGGGTGGGGCACACAGTGACTGCGAAGTGCCTGATCAGTTATTAACTTATGTGACAAGTACTGAGCATCTATTATGTACACGTGCTATTTTAGGCACCAGAGATTCAGCAGTGAAAAAAGGAAGCACAGTTTGCCTCCTACAGACCTTACGCTCCAGGGTTAAATGGAAGTATCTGTGAGATGGGATGCTGGGGCGGGGCCTAGGCCCACTCACTAGCTCTTTGCACACAGCAGCTTTGGTTCACACTCGCTTCAAATTTATTCCGCAGCAACATGACAAATCAGTGTGTTCTGGGGACTTTTATAGCACGGTCAAAACCACAAACACTAAATCTGGCAACTTTGCAGTACGCTCTTGCGCTGTGGGCTGGGGTCATGGACCCGTTCTGGGTAAGTGGTCCTAAGTTGTGGCTTCCAAAGAGCACAGAATGCTTCTTTGGGCCCAGCCCCATTCAACTCTCTACCTTTGGCTTCTCAGACTGTCACGTTTGGGGGGGGTGGGGTGGGGTGGGGTGGGGGAGGGTAGAAATTCCTGGAGTTAGAAGGCAAAGAAATGATCTGAGCTGCTCTCTTTTTCAGCGAGTTAGAGGCCAGAGCTGAAATCTTGCATGTTTAAAACTGGAGCTCACTGGAATTCACCAAAACCTGGAGGAGTTCCCCCAGAGACCTGCAAAAGCCTAATAGTGCTATTTGTTTCTGAAGCAGGGGACATTGCAAATCCATTCCACCTGCCCTTCCCCATTAAAGTCATTTTCTGGTCTCAGAGGTTAGGGAGGGAAGGGATTAGCCACTCTTTGGCAATGGGGCATCCGCATGAGGGCAGGACAGCCCTCCAAACTTGCAGATCTTCCAGAGTGCTTTATTTTTGGAAGATTGTTGGCCAGGCAGCCTACAAGGACTTCTCCAGTTTTGATGAAACACATTTGGTTGCATTTTCTAGTTTGTGCATTCGGTTAGCATTTATTGCCTGGGAAGGCAGGGTTCTGAGTGAATGCAGCAAGCTGTGATGGAGTTTATATTCTCGTGGGGGAAGTTTACACAATACACAAAGAAATAGACACATAAGGAAAAAATCAGATGGTAATGGGAGCTAGGTGGGGAATTAAAATACACGGATGAGATCAGGAGGCCTCTCAGAGGAGGTGACATTTAAGCTGAGACCCGGCAGGAAGGAATCGGCTATGTCAAGAGCAGGGGGGAGCATCACAGGCAGAGGGAGAGAGAGCCCCAAGCCAAGGTGGGGCAGGTGAGGAGAAGGGCCCAGAGAGGCCACAGCACAGTGGGAGAGGAGCGTGGCTTAGGATGAGGTGAGAAAGGTAGGTTGGGGTCTTGAGAGGCCTAGGGCCCTGGGGGGCGGGAGGGTAATGTGATCTGGTTTACAGTGGCAACAGATAACGCCAGCTACTGCACAGAAATTGGCCTTGTACCAAAAAAGGCAAAAGAGGAGGGAGGGAGGCCAATGAGAGGCTTCTGTGTTTGTCAAGGTCAGGGACGGTGGCGGTTTTGACTGGGGTCAGAGTGGGGAAGGAGAAAAAGTTGACAGGACTGGACATGGAGGTGATAAGACTCGGTTGATGGATTACCTGTGGAGGTGTGGGTGGGATGCTTATAAAGTAAGCAGAATGTTTCCCAGAGAGAATAGCTCGACATTTTAATATTTTTTGCCCTCGTCTATTTCCAGTTATATAAGCATACATATGTATTTGTATAAAAATCCAAATCTTGATATGGCTTTACATCATCCTTTTAAACATAACATTCTTTTTTGTGACTATTTCTGAGTCATAACTTTTAATGACTACATAATAGCTCATCATATAGGGCATACCATAATTTCTTTAACCAATCACTGGCTGACATTTGGGCGGCTTCCAATAATTCTGCTGCTAGAAACAAGGCTATAGTAAACATCCCTATACATAAATCTTGAGGCTGCTCTCTGATTTTTTTTTCCCCTTGCGATAAATTGCCTCCAGTGGAATTACGGAATCAAAGGCAATTTTAGAAAGAGACTTGATAAATAGGTGCGGCTGAAATGGCAGGAGAGGTACAACAATTTTATATTCCTATGGGCTATATTTGATAGTTTCCATTTTGCTTTATTTTGCTTAAACCGAGTTTTATCCTTAAAAATGGCCAATTTAAGAGCCCCAAAAATGTATCATGCTAACTGTTTACATGTGCCTTATTTTGATTACTAGTGATATATGCATCTTCCTACTATTTAGTGATCAGACATATTTGGTGGATGGAAGTGAATGTGAGTTTGTGTGTGTGTGCTCTCCTTTCCTGCTCTTTACCAACTCTTCTACTCACGTGGCAATCTTTCATTATTGATTACTAAGAACTCTTTATATAGTGAAGTCATTCCTAAATCTAACTACATTCCCCACTCCCCGTTTTTCATTTGCTTTATGATATTCAGAAGACAAAAAATTTTATGTCATCGACCATATCAACCATTTCCCCAATTGTGTCTTCCTTTTCTCTTTGGCTTAGGAGAGCCACCCTCACCTGCATAAAAGCATATAAATATCTATGTGTATTTATTTAGGGTCTTTTAGAATCTCACTTCTGTTGAAGCATCCATTTCCCAAGTGATTTCTGCAGAATATAAACCATCAGTCTCATGAAATACTCCAGTAGTTATGGGAATAGCATGTACTACATTTTTGCCTTGACGTTGTCTACTGGACAGCAGCAACAAAGACTCTTAAATGTTTGCAGTGAAGAAATCCACTTGGCTTACTATACTGTTTCCCAGACTTTCTTAACTATACAGAACGCTTTTCCTGTGATGGTTACCAGTGTCCAATAAGAGTGTTTTAGGACAAGCACTTGAAAAGAGCCATTTTATCCCAGTGGAGTCATGAGGCAAACCCACTTTTTCTAAACACCTAATCATTCATCACAGCACCATCTGAGAATAATCTCCCCCTTCTCACAGTTCTGTTAGGATTCTGTGTCCTGAGCTTTACCTCTGTCCTTTCTGTTCACGTCCATGGATGTGTCCAGTCCTTACACTACAGTTGTGCTCTCTGTTTTCCTTGTTTTTAACAGTAACAGCTGGTATTATTTGGTACATAAAACTCTGTGACCACTGCAGCTTCTTTATGGATCTTATCACCACAAAACCACCTCTTTTTTTCTCATTTAATGTTTTTACCTTGAATTTTACTTTGCCCCTAAAGTGGCTACCTCTGCTTTATTTATTGTGTTCACTCAGAGAGCTTTGCCACTCTTTTCCTTCAGCCATTTGCTTTTAAACATCTGTCTTTTCATTCTCCCATCCACCAGAAATATACTGAGTCCACCTATGTGCCAAGTGTCAGGCGCTGGGGAACACAATCTGAGTGTTCATTCTCCTAGAAATGAGTACAGTGTGAAGACAAACAGTAATTGATAATTTCCTAAGTATACCTAAAGTCAGAGTGTTGACAG
Organism: Lontra canadensis; assembly: GCF_010015895.1. Taxonomy (NCBI): domain Eukaryota; kingdom Metazoa; phylum Chordata; class Mammalia; order Carnivora; family Mustelidae; genus Lontra; species Lontra canadensis. Next base: position 3,020,092 of record NW_022631093.1, read on the forward strand.
ATGCTTTACGGCGTATGGCATTATGAGTTACTACGGGCTACAAAAGTGTAAAATGGAATGTTTGGGGCAGCGCATTGGAAAGGCTTTCTTGAGGAAGAGACATTTAGGCTCAGCTTTAAAGGATGCGTTTGTTAATCAGATTGTAGTGGGAGGCACTGGGGGCATCCCAGACAGAAAATGACCTTGTGGCAGGAAGGAACTTGTTGCCAGCAAGGGGGACGAGGAGCAGAGAACCAAGAAAATACAGTACAAGTTAAGCCTGGAAACATTCAACGGAGCCAGGCATGCAGCACCTTTTAGGTGTTCTTTCAAGGATTTGGACCTTTATTCTAGAAGCTTGAAAAATCCACAGAGGGTTTTAAGCAGAGGGTTAATGAGTGGTGTGTCACAGACTGGTGAGCACAAGGGCAAAGCAAGCACATCTCTTTCTAACTGTGTTGAGTGACATCACTGAACTGGTCACTCAAGGTCACTCATGGTAGTAGTATGTATACCACGACAAGTGGCAAATGCCAACTTATTAGGGCTTTCTCTCCTGGGGACCCAGTTGTCAAACATTTACTTGCATAATCACCAACTGCATTTTTTTTAGAAGACTTTATTTAGTTATTTGACAGAGAGAGAGAGAGCTAGAGAGGTCATAAGCAGGTAGAGAGGCAGGCAGAAAGAGAGAGAGGGGGAAGCACACTCCCTGCTGAACAGAGAGCCTGATGTGGGGCTCAATCCCAGGACTCTGAGATCATGACCTGAGCCGAGGGCAGAGGCTTAACCCACTAAGTCACCCAGGCACCCCACCAACTGCATTTTGAAAGGAAATCACTCTGGCATCTGGGTGGAAAGGAAGTTCCGGGAGAGCAAGAAGGGATACAGGGAGGTTGGTTATGATGTGATGAGGAGAGTCTGGCCGAGGAATAACTGTATCTTCAATGAGAGTGGTTGTAGTGTAGATGGAGAGGCGTGGACAGGTCTGAGGCACATATGGACATACAATGGAAAAGACTTGTGATACACTGGATTGGGTTACTACAGGAGAAACAGGTGATGACAAAGGCTCCCAGATTTCTGGCTCGTGTAAATGGATGGATGGTGGGGTCATTTACTGAGATACATATGTTGGCCGAGGAGTGTTTTGGTTTTGTTTTGGCAGGGAGGGTTGGTGATGGGGAAAGACCATGAGGTTAGGTCTGGACATAATGCGTTTGAGTTGCCCATAAGATACTTGAGTGAAGGAACCGAGTAGAAAGTCAGACTCTATGGGCCTTGATATCAGAGTGGAGGTCTAAGGAGGAGCTATAAATGGGAGTCGTGGCCCTTGGGTGGTGCTTGAGGCTGTGGCCTGGATGAGGTGATTTGAGAATACAGAGTCAGAAGAGAAGACTGTCTATGTTGAGATGTCAAAGATTAGTGCTTGAGGGAAGAACATTTATGAACCAATATTCAATACAAATAGTAAATAGGTCATTTTTTTTTTTTTTAGTCCCTTTGGAAATCTGCTTTTTCACTGGGAAGCTATTCCTTTAAGTTTTTCATTTTTTGTCATTATTTCTATTATTTTTTAAAAGATTTTATTTATTTATTTGACAGAGAGACATGGCGAGAGAGAGAACACAAGCAGGGGGTGTGGGAGAGGGAGAAGCAGGATTCCCGCTGAGCAGGGATCCTGATGTGGGGCTCGATCCCAGGACCCCAGCATCATGACCTGAGCTGAAGGCAGATGCCCAAGGACTGAGCCACCTAGATGCCCTGCATTATTTCTATTATTAGTTTCCTTGCTTTGTTAATTTTTTTTTTCCTTTGTTAATTTTTTTTCATCTTCAGTTCTATGGGCCAAGTTTTCCACTTTCTCTTTCTCTATTACTAATATGACTTAATATATTAATCTGATTATATATACCTAATTCTGAAACTAATGCATTTGAATCTCAAGGCCAATTATTTTATGACACAATCTCTCTAAGTTATTTGTTTTGACTCATTCATCAATGGGGTCAAGTGTGACTTCATGCACTTTTTTTTTTTTTTTAAAAGGCATGGAACCCCATATGGGGCTTGAACTCACAAATCTGAGATCAAGACCTGAACTGAGATCAAGAGCTGGCTGCTTAACCAACTGAGCCACCCAGGTGCCCTGAAGTACATTTTTTAAAAATAAAAAAAAAAGGAAGACATCATGTATATTTGAATGCTCATATGTCTGAGAATGTCTTTCTCTGGCCTTCACACATGAGTATCACCTAGGCGGGACACAACAATGTTGGATTATAATTTCTGGTCCTCAAACTTCTCTAATGACTACTCTAATATCTCTTGGCATTCAACAATTATAGACAAGAGGCCATTAATTGATTTGATTTTTCTTCTAGGATGCTAAGATTTTGGTGTATGTGCATACTTCAAAACCATTTCCAGGACACGTCTATGGATTGGGCAGTATTGATCAGAAGAATAAATTAGAGGAAAGACATAATGATAGGGTTGTAAAGAGAAAAGAATCAGTGACATCCTGGGAATCAGAGCCACATGTACAGGTCATTACAGTTCTGTGGAGAAACAGAAACAGGGGTGGGAGAAGGAGGCAGATGTGGCGGACACAGCCGAGTCTTTGTACTCATGTGACCACGGACATGGGATGAGAGAAGAACACAGAGAGAGTCTGAGTAAGGAAAGGTTTCAGCAGAGGCTGGTCTGGAGATCCATCACCCTGACCGTCCTGTGAATGGGGCTTTCACCTCAGGAGAACCACCTCAGGATGAGGAAAAACCACAAGCTGATTAAATGCATTAGATGTGGAGGATGAACAGAAGTGTTCTAGTTAGCACCGCCTTTGGGGCTTCAGGCCAAGAAGACAGTTTCCTGAGAAATGACTGATACTAAATATGAAAGGGTCAGGGTAAGCTTGGACTCTCAAAGGCCACTGAAAGCCCACATACCATTCTGAGTCCTCCCGTCCACTCTGGAGGAGGTTGTTGGGGGTCACAGATTATGTACATGGGAGGTCACATTGTCTCTTTTATTGTACCAGCTAGCAGCCCTGCATAGAAGGAAAATGGGATGAGGCCGTGGTTGAGTCCATTCCCTGGTGGCCTGTGATGACAGGGATCCTGAGACAGACTCTCTTCCCAGCCTTTACTAATGTCGGGAACTTCCAGGCCCCCCAGGGGTGACATGGGGTGAGAGATAGAGCAAGATGATCTAGAAGTGCTTTTTTTCTTTTTCTAGACCTTTGTGAGAACTTTCAATCTATTACCTGTTGAAAAAGATGTTCTTTCAAGAAGTCTTGATGTGTCACTATTGTGTCACTCAGATGTGTCACTACTTGGATGCTCTCGGGGCCATGACTTTCTACCTTCAATCAGCACAAACATTATTTCAGGCCATGGGTGGGAATGAGGATTGATACCACATGTTAGAATTTTCATCCTGTTGCTACTGGGGGGAGGGTGTCGGTCCTTTCCACCACAACAAACAAACAGCTTAGGACACTAGTATCTTCCGGAATCTGAAGTGTTTTCAAGTGCCTTCGGGAATCTTCAAGTACCAGGTCATGGGACATATAGGGAACATCCCTTTCCTCTCACACTCCTGGTCTCTGATGCAGGACTTAGAATGAGAGCTGGTCAAAGCCCTTGGCGCTGATACCAATGATGGCAAAGATAGTGTCACTGTGCAAGGATGGTCTGTGCCTGACAGTGTGGCAGGCCTGGAGGGCTGTGCTGACGGGGGATGGGGACAAGGGGGTTCATGTGTGTGGTCCTCCTCCACCCAGCCCTGTGCCCAGTGCTGTCAGTGGTAGAGATCCTTACTCTGGGAATTCAGTCCCTCGGTCACAAGGACTGCTGCTATCCGGGTGCAGACACTTGGTAGCAGTTAGATGCTGACCCATCTGTTCTAAGTAGAGGTGACTTGTTTGTTCGCTCTAAGGACCGACATTTCCTGGAGAGTGGAGCCCTGCAGATGGGGAACAAGCTGGGGGGACGAGAACAGAAAGGAGGAGCAATGTTGGAGCACCAGATGAGGCCATGGGGGCATGGTACATCTAGGTAGGCACCCACTGAGTAACTCCTGGGGTCTGGTGGGGGAGGAGGGCTCCCAGAGCGAGGTGGAGGGCACAGAAACAAGCTCTTTCCTTTCTGGTGGTGGTGGGCAGCTCACAGGTGCCTGTAAGAAGTCTCATCAGCCCATGGTGGGGAGAGGTTTGGACTTCAAGGCACATGTATGTGGTAAGGATGGTAGCCTGCCTGCATCTGCCCCACAGGCCTGAGTGCAGCCCTCATGAACCGGCCTACAGTGGCCTGGGGCCACACGCAGCACTTCCACCTGCTTGGCTGATAAAGCTGCTCAGGGCAAGGTCAGGCTCCCTAATGCAGCAACTTCATCTGGGAAGCTGTCGGCCTTGGCCTCAGCTTACTGCCTGCAGAGCAGTGGGGTCAAGGGAGGCCATTCCTGGGGGTGTAATGGTTCTCCAAGTAGCAGGGTCACCTTCTTGGAGGCACAAAATCAGGGTGGTGGCCTGGGTCATACCAGTGACAGACACAACCTGTGTGATGCCAGGAAGAGATAGGAGAAGAGATGAAATGACAGTGGGGACGGGATAACAGAGGGCCCAGCAGCACAGAAGACGGACGGGTTTCCCACACAGCCAGCCCTCACTGCTCATGGCCCACACTTCTGCCAGGCCCAGCACGGTACCCAAGATGAGAGGCATGTGTCCTTGTGGCTTTGCTTCTGTACCAGTGAATACTCCCTCCTCTTGGCCTGATATGGTGAGAAAAAGGAAGAAGACAGTCACAGGTGTCAGGGCCTTAGCCCAGAGCCTGGCTGTGGTGACTGGAGTCTGTCATGGTGTGGTTCCCAGGAGCAGTCCCTGAATCAAGGACTTGAGCGCCAGTAGTGTAATGGGAGGTGATCCTAGGAAACACTGGGAGAAGGGGAAACCAAACAAGGGAGCGACAAAGGCTGGCAGAGATGACGGAAATGAGCAGGTTATTGCCACAGCCAACTGGGGCTCAAACCAGCCAGGCAGGCACTTAGAGGGATAGCTGGAGAGCAGGCCTCAGGGCGCCCCCTGCGGGTAGCAGAGCTGTCGATTACCTATCAACTTGGGTCCGCTGTTGGCTACAGGCTGCTCCCAGGGACAGGAATTCCCCAGCATTTCTGGTCTTCCCCGTGACTACACCAAGCATGCCTAGCATCGGGGGAAAGGCAGAGAGCACCAGTAGGTGCCATCAGTGTGTAGGGACCCATGAGAGCCAGGTGTCCAGTGCAGGACACCATTGGCGTCTGCCGGAGTGGCCAAGGACTGTTTAGTGAACACATGCAATTACAGAAAGGAAGGGTCACAGGTGCCCACAGAGGGCAGGGCAAGGGACAGACTGCTGAGTGGGAGGCCTGGAACAAGGCTCTGTAACAGACAGGAGTCCTAGACCCTAGAAAAGGTCCAGGGAAGCTGACTCAGTTGTACCAAGACACAGAGATGACTGATGGGAACGTTAGGACCAGGGAGCCCAGATCTGCAGACCCCGAGGGCATGATCTTGTCTCACATCCAGCCATAGGCAGGCTCCAGTATGGCCTGGCTTGTGGATACTGACCCACACACCAACAGCATGGTCAGTAAAGGTGTCTGTCTACCAGGTGAGGTCATGTTCTCTCTCACATGAATTTCAGTCCAGGGCAGCAGCAGGTTCCAGGACTGGGAAATGCTCAGCGATGGAGCATCAGGTTCCTGAAGGGGTGTGGGCAGCCTGCTGGGGAACTGGTGAGCTGTTGGCATCGTACCCCTGACGGTGAGAAGCTGGGTTGACAGGGACAGGACGTGCTTCCATCTGTCGTGCAGGGCCCAGAGGAGTCTCATTCCCTAGATTTAAAATGCCAACAAGTGTTCTAGCCATGCACATTAGAGGCAGGGCTATGCAACATCCTCCATGAAGAATAAGGAGGAATCTCCATGCCCTAGACTCGTTTGAAGACCTGAGGAGTCAACGACCTGCCCAAAGCTAACAGGCTAAGGATGGCTACATATCCGTTGGGCCTGAGGGGAACAAGAGCCTAGCTCTCTCTTCCTCTGGTTACAGGAAGAAGCAACAAGACTGCAGAATGACAGCCCACGTGTCCCTTTCCACTTGCCATCATTTCTCTGCCTTGCTAATTATACAATTGTGATCTCTTGCCATTAAGTCATTGAAATGAAAGATACTAAATAAGTCTGTGCGTGTGTAGAGTCCGGTCCTTGTTTATCGATCATCCTCTTCTGCAGCTTTTCTTGAGAAACGTGATGCTAATGTTTCTTATCTACTTCAATTTATCAAGATTAAGGGAGAAAAATCCTCATCTGTTTTCAACCAGAGTCAATAAAAGCATGTTCAGCAAAACCAATACAATACAGCTTGCTTGGGTGCCATTCTTTGACTGATTTTTTTTTTTTTTTTTTACTCTCATGCGATGGTCCATTATCTTGACCTCTAGTGCAAATAAGTATAAAAACGAAACAGGCATCTGTGCCATGACCCTCACAATCACAGGGCCTCAAAACTCATGCTGACAGTCTCCTGAGTCGGAGAGGCTCAGCCGGGCTTTCCATGTCACAAAGACGAAAACCACTGACCATCTGAGTCTCATTATACCACCGGCTGTACACACTGGCACACTTTCTTGCTGTGTACAATGATGTTTCAGAAAATTTCGAAGACCTGATTTATCAGAAAATTGTTCCTTCTAAACACACGTGCGGAAATACTCTTGCACCACACGGACCACCTTTGTTTCTACCCATCCCCCAACCTCCTCTGCAGAAGGCCTTCAACACAACATCTTGTGTTCATAAGGTAAGTGTGACTTTCTAATTAGAAATCAAACATAGGTGGTGGAGTCTAAATGTGGAATTCAAATCCACATGAGGTCCAAAAATATCCAGTCGTTCCTATCTGAGCTTTTTCCAGGTGCAAGAAAGTGGTAAGGCGAGTCTGATTCTTCTAATGGGAGTTAGAGAAGAAATGGCAACATTTAAGGATTCCCATCTGGGAAAGGAGAGGAAAAGCCCAAATGTTCTAAACATTTACCCTTAGAGAGAATTCTTTCATTTTCTGGTGATGAGGCAACTCTTCCATGGTTTGGGGAGGTCTTCAATCCCTTCTGCTTCTGTATCCGCTCCTTAAAATCATGTGTGTGGCTGACCCACCCTGCTGGAGAGGGGGAATGCTAGGCATCCTCAGGATACAGCTGCTTTTCAGCTCCTACCTGGGCGGGTCTGCACCTGGGGTGGGGTGGTGCTGCGTGGGGTCTTCTCCCTTAAGGAATCCAACCCTGTAAGGCCAGCTCCGCTGGGAGTTCAACCTGATGTTCTGAGGGGGGCCCCTAGCACTGAGAGGTCAATTTCTGCCTATAGGGACCCTCCAGACCCATAGGAGGGCCCTAGACTCTGCCTCTTTCACTACATTCAATCCAGACTATATTGCCTACAGCAACTCCCTGACTCTGGGCCAGGCTCCCTCTGCCCCTAGCTTTTGCACATCCCATCCTCTCTGCTCAGAACACATTCCAACCCATGCCTCCTACTCCTTGGCCTTGGGCCCTTGATGGCTTTCAGTTTAGACATCATGTCATCTGAGACATGGCTCCTACGTCTTTGTTCTGGAATTAGGGGGTCCTGCTGCATGTGCCTACAGCACCCCTTCTCTCCCGGCCCCTGTGCTGAGCTGTGCCTATCAGACCAGAACCTGTGGAGGGGAACCGTGTCTGTGCGGGTGAGCTCCTCACAGTGTGGGTTAAATGACTCAATAACAGAAAGGAAGAAAGGGAAAGTAAAAACAGAGAGGGACAGATAGGCAGGTGACTACTTGTCCACAGCCCCTCCTATGGTCTGAATGTGTTCTCCCCAATTTAAATATGGGACCTGAAGCCCCAAGCTGATGGTTTGAGGAGCTGGGGCATTGGGGAGGTGATGAGGATTAGTACCCCTATAAAAGAGGCCTGGGGGAGCTCTCTAGCCCCTTCGCATGTGAGGACATGGTGAGAAGCTGTTAGTCTGCAACCTGGAAAAAGCTCTCAGCAGAACGCAGCCATGTAGGCACGCTGACCTCAGGCTTCCAGCCTCCGGAGCCTCCAAACACCTGTGGTTTCTAAGCCTCTAGCTTGTGGTATTTTGTTATAGCAAACCCGACTCACCAAGACGGCCCTCCTGGGAGGGTTTGCCCGCCAGCCTGCTGAGCAAGGGTGGGCCAGCTGCTTCTCCAGGGCCCACCACCAATGAAGGCCTGCCAAGGAGCACTGGTATCTGGTCCCACCTGCAGCCATACTGCAGCCAGCTCCCCCTCTTTGGGGACCACACTGGTCCCCTGTCCCCACGCTTGCTCAGATTCAATTCATGCTATGCCCCACCCTGGGCAATTAGGAAAGGCTCTGCCATGCCCTGCTTTCTCTTGCTAGTCCATCCTCTGACCCCTGCTGCTGCCCTGTGTTGGCCCTGGCCAGCCATCAGCAGCTAGAGCTCCTAGGCCCTGGCTTCCCTCTATACAGCCTATGAGCTCTTGGGCCTAGGCAGGGATGAAGGAACTTCTGCAGGGCATGGGGTGGGTTGTCCCCATATAAGGTTTCAAGCAGCCCCTTACCTAATTCCACTGAGCCCATTGCATCTTCCTCCCCAGCCTCTGTTTCCGGGCCCCAGGGAGGAGGGCATGATGCCCAACTGCCTCCATCTCTGTCTCACCTCCACTGTCTACCGCTGTGGCCACGGACCTTGGTGCACAGCTGCAGAGGAGGAGGGGCAGCCCAGATCTGGGGCCAGAAAGTGAGCAAAGGCTCAGCCCCAACCCTGAGTCCCTCTCAAACAGCCTAGACTGAAGGCGCAGCAGTCCAGACCTGGCTCTCATCCCATTTGGTCCCCACATCCAAGTTAAAGAGCAAGACTGTTTCCTTCTGGCACAGGGAGCACCAGAGAGGGGGAGGAGCAGCTGCCAGCAGTGAAGACTTGCTGGGGGAGGGCGTCCCGTAGGGATGACCACCTGTGTGACATGCACGTGCCATTAGATCACTACCTGGAGCAGCACAGGCCATGGAGTGCAGGTCCAGCCTCGGTCCCTGTTACCTGCAGCTGGGCTGTTGCCTGTCATGACGCCCGGCATGGTCTTAGCCAGGCCCTTCTGTCCAGGGACTCCTGGGGATAAAATGCATCACCTGGAGGCCAGTCTCCGGCCCCCACCACTCTGCCCCAGGGAAATCTCTCAGACACCACCTGGGGCCCCCGGATCCTTCCAAATGCAGACCAGAATGTGCTTCAGGTCAGGCTTTCTTCCCCTGGAGTGTACAGGCCCTCCCAGGCCCCCGGCTGGCGTGGGTGCCTGCCAGAGCTGTGGCAGTATTTAAACAGAGGGAAACTTGAGGGGATTATTTAACTGAGTTTTGAATTTATGCTTGAGTTTTGAAGGGGGAAAAAAAAAAAAGACAACTCTCTTTAAACCACTTCCATGAAAGGTTATAAAACAAATAATTTACACGTGGGAGCAGATGGCAGTCTGGGTGCTGTTCTAGGCAAACCATGTGTCCCCTGGCAGTTCTCTTTAATGGATACTACAAGTTTATAAACTCAAGGGCTAGCAATTTCCCCGAGTGATTGATTGTAAGGCATAAAAATGCTAACAGTCATGACCTTCATTTGTCCCGAGGAGACTCTCCTCCTACCCACCCCAATTCCGGGGCCCCTAGAGCAACCTGAGTCCCATCGAGGCCCCCAGACTCTCATCCACAGGCCACCTGCAGCAGACTCTGCAGCCTCTCCTGTTCCAGAACCTGCTGGCATTTGTGTGTCCCAGCCCCAGACCTACATCCCTCTCATTCTAAGTTTGCTCCATTCTTCTAAAGGATTCCTATTCCTGCCCTGCTTCCCCATATCAGGAGAGTCTGACCCTGAAACTCTACGGGGGGCCTCCTCTCTCCCATGGCCCTCTGCAGGTGGGAGTCCTGGAGGTGGTCGTGTCCCAGGCATCCTTCTTGCTTCCCAGCCCACCCATGGTTCTCACTGTGGAGTCCTCCCTCTAGGGGACTTCAGGTTCCAGGCCTGGCCCTGGTCCTCACTAACTTTGTGGCCCAGCACATTTTGTGTCCTTCCTGGCCCTAGGTCCTCAGGAGCACAGACTACCAGGGGTTTGGCTGTGCAGCAGCAGACGTGGGTCCAGAAGCAGGAGATGGAAAGCTGAGGTCTAGAGCCTTGGGACTGGCGCGATCAAGGGGCTCATAGAAGGGTGAGAGAAAAGAGGGTTCCTATGACAAAAGTGTCATTTCTTTTTAATGTTTTATGACCCAACTGAGACTGTTCTTTCTGGGCTCTGCTGCCCGTGCTGTGGGGTCACAGCAGGTCCTGTGGGCGCCAGCAGAGCAGGGCCGGGGCAGACCTTGCAGGAAGAGCGGTGATGGCCAAGGTATGAGAGGACGTGCATGCTAGGCATGCATGTGACAAGCCTTATCTCTGAGGTCGGTGTCATTAATGGCCCACGTGATGGCTAGGGAATGCGAGGTGCAGAGTGAGGGAAGGACTTGCGGAGGCTATACAGGGCCACCTGGTACCCGAGGGGGGCCTCTCAGCCATTGTGCTACTCTGGCCTTTTCTCACGGTAGACCTTCTCTCGATGCATCACAGCGGTGTATACCGCATCTCCCAGAAATTTCCAAACCTGATGCTCCAGAACAGCATCCTGGCTAGCACAGGGGTAAGGCCAATGCACTCGGCAAGATCCAGGCTCAGAATCCCGGAGCTCAGAAAACACAGCTCACAGAAACACACCAGGAATCACAAGGAGCACAGGACTATGACTTTTATTTTTTAAAAAAATTTTAAGATTTTATTTATTTACTTGAGAGAGAGAGAGAGAGAGAGAGAATGAGCACAGAGGGAGAGGCAGAAGTAGACCCCCACCGAGCAGAGCCTGAATCCCACGACTCTGGGATCATGACCTGAGCTGAAGGCAGATGCTGAACCGATGAAGCCATCCAGGAGCCCCAGGACTATCACTTTGAAAATACTACTTCAGTGTGAGCTACCTAATCCCACTATTCTGGTGGAAACTTCCTAATTTTTCAACAGAACTCTCCTTTTTTTCTTTCTTTCTAGGAACAGATGGCAAGATTTTTATCTCAAATTGCTTCAATGAGGAAATTGTTTCCATCCCTTGTTGGCGTGTGCAAGCACAATACGTGTCCTACATTAGCACGGAAGTAGCTGTGTGTGGTTTGTGCTCACTCCTGAGTTGCTGAGGAGACACTTGCACTGTCGGGGAGCAGTGGGAAGAGCAGCCTGCACAGATCTGCACCTGCTTGAGTCGTATGCCTGTCTCTGCCCTGCGTCCCTCTCCCCGCCATCCGAGGCTGCCACGCAGGATGGTTTCTGGTGACAGTACTGGGGCTGCGGTTCATGCCTTTTCTCTGCACCCTCCATTGGCCACAGGCCCAGCAACCTTCTGCAGTGATCTGGGAGGGCATGTGGGCCCAGCACCCGCCCCATCTGGTGTGGCTGCGGAGTGCAGGTGTATAGACGGCCGTGGGCAGCTGGTCCCTCAGGTGTTGTGCGGATCCCCATAGGGCTTGTGCTCAGCACAAGCACAGGGCTTGGCCTCACAGCACACAGGGTACATGCCAGGTCCTCCCCGCTCCGGGGGCTCCCGTGGGGCCACACACCAGAGAAGGGCCGCTTCTGCATCAAATCTCCCATGACCATGAACACCCCTGCTTCCACAGCAGACACTGAGACTGAGAGGGACTGTGGACTACTCCCAAGGTTTCCCCACTGGGCAGTCCGACCTCCTGTGAGGACTTGGGATTCTAGGTTGGGGTCGGCTCTGGATGCCATCTCTCTGGAACAAACTCCTCAAGAGCCCGACACAGCCTACCATCCACTAAAGCTGGTAAGATGGGGATTTACATTCAGGTTCTCACAGAGAACTCTTTTTTTTTTTTTAAATCCTATTTATTTATTTGACAGATAGATCACAAGTAGGCAGAGAGGCAGGCAGAGAGAGAGAGAAGGGGAAGCAGGCTCCCCGCCGAGCAGAGAGCCCAATGCGGGGCTCGATCCCAGGACCCTGGAATCATGACCTGAGCCGAAGGCAGAGGCTTAACCCACTGAGCCACCCAGGTGCCCCCAGAGAACTCTTTTTAAACCATGGCTGCCACCACTGTTTCAGGTAATTGCTGGACTAATTCACACCCAGATGTTGCATGGCCGATCAGGCTCATCTATACTGGGGAGGCAATTCTGACAATGGTTTAACAGGTTTTCCCTTCCAGATAGCATTTACAGGTTAGTGGTGGCCTCTAGGCATAGAGACAAGTCTTGAGAAGGGGAGGGGGACATCCCCGGACAGCCGGGTCCTCCGATCGCCCAGGCGCATGTACCCAAGGCTTCACCTCTCCCGAGCCCACGGCAGTCCTGCAGAGCAAGGCGGCTGTGCCTTTGCTCTCCCCTGCTTCAGTGCTTCACTTGAGACCAGCCCTGCCAGCTGGATGGTCAGCACTTACGGGGCCCCTAATAGCCTCGGCAGAGTGAGGCTTTGCTCAGGGCATCCCCACAGCTGGCAGAGCCTTATGCAATCAGGCACTTCTCGAAGCCTTCTGAGTCAGAAGAAGGCAGCAAAGCCATGCAAACACACTGCCATATAGCCTAGGCCATGTGGCCTTCTTTATAGTAATGAGTTGTAGGCTTTGTCCTTAGGTGGGTTTTAAGGCTCATTTAGGACAGTGGAGTCAGAAGACGGGAGCTTGGAGTTCGTAACCCCATCAAGTAACCAAGAGTGAGCAAACGTGGGAAACAGTTTGGAAAGGATGAGGTCAAGAGAGACCCTTCCACAAACATCCACCCCAGGGTGGCATCTGGGGTGAGGGGTGCACCCCCGACCCCCACTTCAAGGTCCACATGAATCATCCCCACGTTGCTTTCTGAGCTGGTTGATTTACCCACTGGCTACACTCTTTTCATCCCCTCATTTCACTCTTTTCATCCCCTCCCAGCAAAGTCACTGTACAATTCACTTTGCCAGCAAGTGTCTTGGCAAATAGATGCAAATCAAGGAAAAGAAAATGGAGGGTAAATTGGATTTCAACACCAGTGAAGGGAGCCATAGCAATCAACCCATGGGCCCTCTACTCTTAGGGTTCTACTCTGCCTTTCCTGGGGACACGATGTGGTCAGGTGTCCAGCTTCAGTTACCATCCAGGCTCCCGTGGCTGGGTGTAGGTCATGGGAAGGTTTTACTCAGTTTGACGGCTGCCATGCCAGTGGCTTTGGAACCCCCACCTACCAGTGCCCTTTGAAAGAAGAGCTCTTTCTGCTTAAAGCCTTGCTCAATTTTGTCACTGAATGCAAACACCAGCCTTTCCTCTGTTTCTTCACCCTGGGGAAAAAAAATCCAGGATGCAAAACCACAACCACCAAGCCACTCTCTATCAGGAGAAGCTCTTCCAAGTAGGACAGCTATAGGATCCATGGTCTTCATGGCACACAATCTGGATCCCCCCAAGAGGCAGCAGCAGAGGCAGTCACCCGAGGGCGACCGTACTGAGCCCATAGGACGGGGTCGTAAGAGCCGGGGGCTCTGCCGGGATGGTGCCATCGTAGTACGGGGAGCTCTGGGCTCCATCTCTGCCAGGTGCACACTCCTGAGCAGAGGCCCCTCAGCATGCTCACAGCTCAGGGACCCCAGGGAGCCCCGGGAACCATCACCAGTCTTGTCAGTCTTTCATAATTCAGGGGAATCAGGGTTAAAAAAAGTGCACGAGCAACGGACATCATTTATATGCTGCAAGTGGACGAGCTGGCAGCCTCTTGCATCATAAAGTTTAAATAACGGTGGTTTAACACCAGATGTAAGTGCAGCTGTCCTGAGCGGGATGCCATTAGCTCCATTAAGACAGGAGATGGTGCTTCTCCCAGTTCAGCATCCCCAGGAAAACATCACACCTGTCATCTCGATGCCTCAAGTAGCTGACTTGATGAGGAAGCGTACCAGCGCCTTTTCAGATCAGATCCATCACGGGGCTGGGACATTCACAGAGGAGGGCAGAAGGGGCTGCAGACCAACCAAAAGAGGGGTCCACCGTGCCTGCCCTGAGTGCGTGCTGGACAAGATTTTGGCTCCAGGTACTCCTAGGTGGCCTGGCTCTTCATGCCCCAGGGAAGGCGTGGGATGAGTGGAAGGAAAAAGTGGCAGAACAGGGGAGGAAGGGAGAGATAGGCAAGAAAGGCGGGGGGCAGGAAGAAGAATGTTGGGAGGAGGAGGTAAGGGAGTGAGGGGACCTTGGAAGGAGAGAGAGAGTGCATGAAAAAGGAAGTCCTTCCCCAGTTTTGCCAAGTCCCTGGAGGGCAGAGTGAACTGATCTGGGCAGGTAGGGAATGTGATAAGGTCTACCTACACTGGTTAATGGCCCATGTTTCCATTCCCACCAAGAAATATTTTCAGGGGTTACTGGATACAAAGGGCAAGTGTGAAAATGTCAACAGCAGCATAAGACCACCAGGGCTGAAACACAGCCACAAACACACCGGTGGAGAGAGCCAACTAGCCTCCCCCCAACCCCCCTTACCTGAGAGCATGGTGCTGGGCACAGGGCAGTCTCGTGTTACAGGCAACAAAAAGACCCTGGAGGGAAGCGAGTTCTCCAAGGCCTCTGGGGCAATTCAGAAGGAAGATGAACTGTCAGAGTCAGGCAGACAATTTTTCTATTTTTCTGGCAAAGAAATTACTATGACTCTTCACCAAGAACACTGGGATCACTATGAGCCACCAACACCAAGGTGGCCAGAGCCCAACAGATGAAAATGCATCTGTCCTGCTGTCTGCCTGCTGCCCAACTTTCCCTGCATCAGGGGGCGGAGCAGGTGCACATGCAAGAGTGCCCACACTTCTTCCTCCAGGAGCCCGCACCTGGCTGGGGAGTGAAGCCATCTGAGTGCCTGTGGCTGCTGTGGGCTCCAGGGCCAGGCTGCAGGAGTACAGAGGATGGAGCCCTCGGACTTTGAGGAGGAGTGGCTGGTGACCATGGAAGTCAAAGGAGGCACTTGTTGCAGGTGCCAGACCCTTCTCTTATCTGCCTTCCTGGGATCCTGGCATACAACCGGGTGACTGTTGCCCCCACATAGCCGGCGAGCAGGCAGAGCCCTGGGACCATGAGCCAGGATCGGGACCTGGGCTCCAGGAGCCACAGGAGCTGCAAGGCCATCGCCTCTGCACACCGAGGCTGCAGAGAGCCAGAGATGATGGCGGTCCACGGGAGGGTGGCTTGGCCCGGAGCCTCCTCGACACGCACCTGCAGGCGCGCTGCCCAGCGCCACTCCCACCTGGCCGATCGCCTGGGAAGCAGCTTGTCCAAGAAGATCCAGACTGCTCTTGTGGTATCATCCTTTGCTCCCATCTCTCAAGTACCAAACTAAAGAATTGAATTTTTAGAAGACAGCAAATGTATTTGTGTTGCACTGAGCAAAGAGAGGAAAACAACACAGGAATTCTTAGCGGGATCCACAGCTGGGGAAATTTTCCTGAGCTAAGAGATTTCTGGGCAGGCAATGTCTATAAAGGTTTCTCATTTAAGTGGAAATCCCTCCTAAGACACTAAACGACAACGGCTAACACACCCAGAGTTCACTAGTGCCAGGCACTGTTCCAAGAGGCTTGTGCGTATTAACTCACGTAATCCTCGCAGCTACCTTATGAGGTATGTACCCTTATTAGGTGTGCTTTACACATGAGGGAATTGAGGCACTGAGAGGTTAAGCAATTAGCCCCAGGTCACGCAGACTGAAAGCAGCAGAGCCGGGATTTGAACCCAGGCAGCCTGAGCCCAGAATCCATCAACTTAATTGAGTGTGTCCTGAATGGTAAATAGTCTAGTGAAAGCATTACATTAACTTTCATAAGAACTGCTCACAATTCTAGGGACCTTTGCAGCTGGTTTGAGGAGGGATTTATCTACTTTGTTTTAATAGACCTTGACATAATTAGTTTTGGGAGTCCATCCCAGAAAGAATTCCAAAAGGGACTTCTCCAAGAGGGAAGGAAGGAAATGTTTCGGCACTCTGAGACCTCTGAGTCCTTCTGCCACAGAGGGAAGGGATGAATCGTCTTTCGTTAGAACTGACAGACAGTTCCAGGCAACTGGGTAGGGAGTGGGGAGGGTAGGTACTAGTGGTTCTCACACACCAGACGCTCTGCTGTCCTAGGACCTCCGCTAAACACCACAGATGTGGCAGTGGCAACAACCTTCTTCACCGCGGGCTCACTCCACACCAAGTCCCACTCATCATCCTAGCCTCCCAGCAAGCCCACGGTGCAGCCAAGGCAGAGAGGGACCATGATGTGCCTTGTCAGCTTGGATGCACAGCAGTGCCAGGGACAGAAACTGAAGCATGGATGTGCTCAAACATGAATGAATGAACTGCTGAATGAGAACGGATCTGGGTCAGGCCAAGGCGTCAGCTCAGTGTGCTACCCTGTGTCCCCCATGTTCCTCTCCTTCCATGTCCACTGACAGCACAGGCTGTGAGAAGGCAGAGGAGGACATGTGACTCTTTCTCTCCCTTGCAGGACCCTACCCATGGGAGGGAGGGGCTGGAGTGGGATGAGACCAGTCAGTGCCACCTTGTCCTGAAGTGTGTGGTCTCCCACCATCACTCACCATCCCTGTGGCCTCTGTATGACAATATTGTGAGTGTACACGAACTGCTCCGTAGCTTTCCAAGTTTTTGTGCGGAGACCAGATGGAGCCTTGAATGCCCTCCTAGGCGCTGGGACCCACCCCAAGGAGCAGCACCCTGTGAGAAGCCTCACAGAGAAGACCAAGCTCCTACCCTTCTTGGCTGTCTCAAGACAAGGCCCTCCTAGGCCCAGACCTGACAGCAGGGGATGCACACCTGACCTATGTCAGCCCCTGGGGCTGGCCCTGACTCTTGCCCAGCCCAGGCCACCAAGTTGAGGAAGGGGCGGGAGAGAAGCCCAGCACACCCCCAGGGAGCACCCCCAGCGGGGCCAGCACGTGGAGCACATTGTGAGTGCCCAGCAGGGACTGGCAGCTATGTCCTGGGTAATGAGGACAAGCCGCTGGGGTGTGGTGCTGCTGGCTTGGGGGCACTGTGGCTGCTGGCTGGCTGCAGAGAGGGTGCCCACAGTCCTGAGAGCCACTGCAGCATTTCCATCTGAAGTGGAAATGCCAAAGCTGGGTCAGCATGAAGTGCACCAGCAGCACAGCGGCTGTCAGAGGAGAAGCACGAACCATTCTCAATGATAGAAATATCACATTTCTTCCCCAATCAGCGAGTTTTAATTTATTTATCTAGCCGAGCCATGATGGATATACTCTGCCCAAATATATTACATGGGGAATAATGCAATCTCTTATCCAGAAAACCACCATATTACAGATACTATCAAGCTACTTTCTCGGAAGTGTTTGGTACCCTAGCAACCAAAAGAGAGAGAGAGAAAAAAAAAAAAACCCAACAACAACAACAACAAAGACATAAAAATTACACTGCAACTGCACCACTTTGTTGAAATTAGTTTTGCAATAAAGCATATATTGTAAAAAGAAAGATTTAATGATATATCAGTTTGGCAAAAATCTGATTACAAAGCAAAAACACATACATCTAAGTAAACTTGCAGAGCTTTTAAAAATGGAACTTGGCAAGGCAGTCCTGGGCATGCTCTATCAGAAAGGGTGCTGGATTTTCTTTTTCCTCCTTAATGGTTAAGTGTGCGCCGAGCAAGAAGCCCTTCCTCCGCACGGAGCTCAGCGAGGCCAGCCTCAGTGCTGAACCGCAGTGTGCAGCCGTCAGCCCTGGGGTTCCGAAGAAGCTCATATGGATGGCAGACGCTTGCCTGGACAAACAGACCATTTGTCAAGCAAGTAAAATCTCTCTGCCCCCAAAGCTGGACTGTATGTCTCTCACTGTGGAATGACTCAGAGAGGCCCCAGCAAGATGGATGCCACGTCGTGCTCTGAGCAGCTCTCTGCACTTCGGCCCTGGGATTGATGGTTAGGAGGCCCACATGGCAGCGGCCTGGCTCCAGCTGGGGCGCCAAGGCTGGGCTCGGTGAGGACCCCCTCAGCAGCCGGCCTGAGCCCACATGGGCCAAGACCCTGAGACACACTGCCCCATGCACTGTCCGATCACTGGACTCTCCTCATGGCCTTCTGTTCTGTAATATTCTCTGGGGCCAGTTTCTTCCACCGGCTGGAGTACCTTGGGGGCAAATCCGAGTGTTAGGTGACTTGGTGTCCTGGCCCCGGGGAACAGTGCTTGGCACACAACAGCCCTCCCTCAACATGAGTTGGTTAGCTGCACCAGTGGTAGGCTCCAGACCCAGGGGGCTGGGGAGGCGGTGGATGGAAAGGCACGGAGATGATCAAGGGACAAGCCCTGCCTTGAGCTTTGGGCAGCTTCCAGTATGGTTGCGGGGAGGGGAGAGAGAAAGGTGCCCGGGGAATCTTCGGCAACCCCCATGTCTGGCCTCCCCTCTGTTAATTCCTTCACCTTCACAGGCTCCTCACCTTGGGCCTTCCTCATTTTCCCGCTACAAGAAAAAGAATAAACTCATCATGTTAAAATGGCAGACATACTATCTTGAGAGGTATTTTTGTTTCCCAAGAAAATAGGAGGCAGGAAATGCTTAACCCAGAATAAATGGGAGGAGGTCAGACGTGGTGAGCTGTGGTTGAAGGTGATACACTGTGGCACCCACTGCTAACAGGGCAGAAGATGGAAGAAATCTGTTTTTAAAACATGTATGTACATGTACCTTACTGATTATATTTCTTAACCTATATTGGTTGCCTTTCCAAATAAGTGGGGCCTTTCGGAAAGGGTCAGGCATGCAGACTTCACCAGCAGAGGCTGAGGGCAGAGGGTCTGTGAAGGAGGCCTGTAAGATGGAACAGTCTACAGGGGAGATCGGAGGTTCATCTAAGGGGAAGCTTTATGTCAGGGAAAAACCACACTTGAGGCTTCCACAGCAGGTGGTATTCAAGGTCTTGGGGAAGAAGTGAACAGGCAAAGGCCGAACTTGGTGATGAGGAATGAGGAAACAGACTCCCGACCTGGGGCCCGTGGAGCCCAGGGGCGGGGGACAAGGGCTCCTTGACAGGGAGGTCCCACTCCGCGAAAAGCTGAGCCTAGTCCCACTCCCTGGGCAGGGAGGGAGTTTGGGTCACCCTCAAAAGGCCACATGCGTACTGCCATCCCCTGCTCAGGCCTGATAATACTCAGCAGTCATTAACACTTGGGGTTAGGACACCAGAGTAGGAAGCTTTCCTTTTTGTTTCCCTGGAAAGGCTTGTCAATGCTCAAGGAAAAACATCACCCAAAGTTTCGCTTTAAAAAAATAAACAAAGACACCCCTAACACAACAAGCTATGTAAGCCTGAGATCTGCCTCCCAGTAGCTTCGGCCGGCATGGAAACAAGGCCCCACTGTGTTCAACCAGAGACACGAGAGGTTCTAAGTGGAGATGCCCCTGGGGCACCCACACGCACTAGTCTGCTCACGGGGGTGGGAGAGCGCCCCATGCCCTAGATGATCACACTCTTGCCACCTCTGGCCCGCGGCCACCCTGGTGACCTGCTGTTCTCGCCCTTTAGATCTCTGCGCATTGCACGAACTTGCTGACAGGCCTCATGAAATATGACTGGGGAGATTCCATTCCACAGACCCTTAGCAAGGCTCCAGCTAAATGCACTGGGTGGGATTTACAACCTACAATTTTCTGTAACATTGTTCCCAAGGTGGGGAGGTAAAGATGGAACAAAAAGAGAAAAAAAAAAAAAAAGGAAGGAAGAAAAAACAGAGCTAAGAGAAGGAAATATAATTTCAAGCTCATTCATGATTTATCTCTTCCCTCCCTGTGGCTGCAGGGGATTCTGACTCTGCTGCAAGATGGTCTGGCTGTACCCAGGACAGTACGCTAGCTTGCCACAGAGCTGCAAACAGCAAACAGCATGGGCAACTTTAACCCTTCCGTTGCTGGTTGCTTCCAGCCCTCACATGGCTGCTACCTGGCCTGGCATTTGGTGGATCCCAGCAACAGGGCTGGACATCACAGGCTCCCTGGGGCACACAGATGGGTGCGCCTGGTTCACAGAGATACTCACCTCGTTCTCCACACAAACACAATTCTCTGGAGCAAAGTGGAACAGAAAACATTTGAAATCTGTGTCCTTTCCACTTCTGTTGGGTCTCTCCTTTTTCCAATGCCTTCCCTTTGAAATACTGTAGATCCCTGAAGACAGACGAGCAGCAGAGAGAGGGAGCCTTTCAGGAATGTCAGTTTCCACATCAGCAAGCCCAGGCTGCAGGGCCAAGCAGGCGCTCCAAGGCCGCCCGCACCACCTGCTCTGAAGGGCTCCGTCTACAAAGCAGTGAGCGGCAGCCCAAGTCTGCATTGCCCCACATGGTTCATAAAAGCCCTTCCTCACACACGTCCCCCCTTCAATCCGCTTCTGCCATTTAATCAAGGATTTTTAACTTCCTGAAGAAAAGGGGACACAGGGACCTTGAGAAGAGTGGATGAGGCCATTAATCAATGGTCCCCTCATGGCTCTAAGAAGAGGCCAGTTCGTATGGCTGAGCATTACATTCCAATTAGTGCATGTGACGGGATGAAGGGGTTAATGCCAATGTTGCTGCACAAAAGAAACCCCGGGAAAATTCATTCCGCCCGTCTGGCCTTCGAGTCGCATCCATCTATCTATACGTTCAGCTGAGCTTTCCCTTCCCATTCTGCACAGCGAACAGTCATTGTTTAAAAATGTCACGATAATCATCAGCTTTTGCGGCAAAGATATGAAAAATGTATTGCAAGATCAAAAGGATGATATTGTCTTCCAGCAGATTACACATTCCGCCCACAGAAAGGGCTAATCTGATGTCCTCAGAGAGGAAATAGGTAAACATTTTCAACATTATCGCCATCTGTGTTTCATTTCTTTGGGCCTGCTCAAGAAAACAGTTATTTATGTATAAATAAAAAAGAATGATTTTTGTCCTTAAGAAAGTAGTAATGGAAGCCTTGAAGTATCTGCCTTGGGTTTTACAATGTGAACCGGTACCCCCAGGGGGAAATCTGCAGGCCACCACCCAACCTTGTCAGGTATAAACAGCCACACTCCCTTTTCTGTTCTGTCTCTACCCCAGCTTGCAGTGAGTTTGGGAACTAGCCAAGGCAGGGCCCCATCTGACATGTTTCATGAGGAGAGAAGGGCTTCCCTTGATGGGAACTCCAGAGAGGTATCCTGGGATTGGAATCCCAGCCCCTCCATGTTGGCATGACATTTGTCCCCAAGTCTGTGCCCCAGCTCTAAAATGGGGATGACCAGTCCTCAGGGATGTGCCCCGAGATGATTGGCAACTGCTGGCCAGTGAGCGTCCTCACACACAGGAGGGGCTGGTACTACTGGTGTTATCAGTAGGAGTATTATCATTAAACATGAGGAGGAGGCTGGGCAAGAAGTCAAATGCTTTGAAATCTGTGATTTCAGCAAGTTGTTCCTGAAGGCCCTGCTATGTGCTTAGGCCTTGGTCAGCTTCCTGGGAGGGACATGAAACATCTGAATGGAGTGTCAGACCAGCAGAGGGTGGAGGACAGGTTCCCACACTGCCACATTCTAGAAGGGGTAGGAGAAACACAAGGGAAATGAGACATCCAAGCTCCTGTGGCCTGCAACATTGGGCTGGTGCTGGCAGATAGCTCCGATCTCTGCCTTTCTCAGAAGAGGTACACTGTTACCTCCTCCTTTCTCTACGGACCCCCCAACTGCCTCCAAGGGGCTGGTGCATAGGGCTGACTCTGGGGGCCTTTCATCCAGCAGACTTCCAGAAATTGAGGGGATTTCACTATTTTCTCCTGATTCCTAACCCCGAGAGGCACAAAGGGCACATATACTTATTCTGAAGTCGAAAACAAGGAGCAAGGCAAACCCACCAGCTGGGCTAGAGGCTTTCCCATAGCTCTGGATCCAGGGAAGGGGTGGGGAGGGAGGCCACCTGGCAGCAACAGCTTCCCCCAGGGACCACAGGTGGGGTTATTACCAGAGGAGTCACTCAATAGTTGGAGCAACCAAATGTGATTAGGATTAGACCTTTAAATCCTAGATTGTAAAGAAATCTTTACCCAGATTTCAAATACAAATTTTAAAAACATTGTTTTGTTCTCAGAAATCTACCATAAACATGAGTCAATCCAATCAACGGATTATGAAACATCTGCTTGTGGGGACTGTAGAGAATCCAAAACAAAACAGGACTTGTCCTCAAGCAGCGTGTTGTCTGAGGCAATGGGCCACAAAGGAGAGGAAAGACACATGTGGGCTCCTGGCATCGACGGCTGCCTCTAGGACCGAGGGCATGGGGAGGTCATGCATGGGCTATGGTCCAATGAAGGCCAGCTTAGGTTTGGCCACATGAAATGCTATGCTTTTTACTTCTTGTTTTAGCTTCCATGTGCTCTGGGTTACATACCCTTGACTAGTGAAGTATGTTTCTGGACGACCATGTCCCCTTTCCTTTGTCAGGGACTCATGTGACACCTTCCCGCTCCCCATCACAGACACATGGATCCCCCATGCCACACTGCTCTTTCCAACAAGGGCAGCAACAAAGCTGTGTGGAGCAGACAGGGCAGCCTGCTGAGGAGAGGCATGGGCCCTAGGTTGGCCCTGGAGGCGATACCCCCTTCCTCCTTGGGGAGACCAGTCTCCTCCAGTCTCAGGCCCTGGTCTCTTGCTGTTCCTGCTCAGGGTCATCTTACTGTTGCTTTTCACAGGAACACACATTTCTTCTCTTTCCATTCTGTCTGTGAGCTCCTGGGATCTATTCCCAGGGAAGCCTAATAGTAGTGCTATGTCCCTCACCAAAATGAAGGAACAGGATATATTTATAGTGAAGCAGGGAAAAAAAGACATCCACTAGAGCCCAACACAACTTTAAAGACCCTGAACGTTAGGGCGCCTGGGTGGCTCAGTGGGTTAAGCCTTTGCCTTCGGCTCAGGTCATGATCCCAGGGTCCTGGGATCGAGCCCCACATCGGGCTCTCTGCTCAGCAGGGAGCCTGCTTCCCCTTTCTCTCTGCCTGCCTCTCTGCCTACTTGTGATCTCTGTTAAATAAATAAATAAAATCTTAAAAAAAAAAAAAAAAGACCCTGAACGTTATCTGGTAGTTTCTCTGGAAACTTCCCACAGGTGTTATTCACTGGGTCAGGGCAGGCCCGAAGTTCTAATCACCTGGCTGGCTGTGTGACTTTAGGCAAACACTGCTCCTCTCTGAATCTAAGTTTCTTCATCTGACAAATATGGGCTTGACCCCAACTACAGGCTCAAACCCCTCACAATCTTGCATGCTATAGGAGGTTTGCTTCTCACTTTCCTTCAGGTTACACTAACCCAGGAAAAAAACCCAATTTCCTCTTCAATTTTACTTACAACGCTGAGTTTTCTGATATTACACACATGTGTAATTTTAAATAAAGTTTTGGAGATTCGTCTAGAAATCAACCCACATTCCAGGAATATGCCTGTGGGGGGAAAATGCATTTTAGTTTCCAAAGGTCCAAACAACGGCATGACGACAGACGTCAGACTGCTGGAAACAAAACCCTCTTGTGAATTGAGGACTACTTGCACAAATCACTTACTCAAATTCCATCTGTCGACACTGCTCTGCTATTAAAATTTCCAATCTAAAGGGAAAATGCCATAACCAGTGCGGGTTTCAATCCCACGTCTCAATATTGGGACCTGCCATCCATCCTCCCCTGTCATAACAGACTGATTACCTCCAGAAGTGGTTCTTCGGGAACAACACATTCTCAGCAGTTTGGTCTCTTGTAAGGGACTTAATTCGATTCCTAAGTAGTTTACTGGGGCATTCATAATTTCCCTGTTCCCTATCCCAACATCACAGTGTAATCACCCAGTTTTAGCTCACCGAGGTCTATTGCTGCAAATCTGTCCTTGAGACATCTTGGGACAAATGCAGATTTGACTCTCTCCCCACTAAACCAAAAATACTCCAAATTTCCGGAAAGATTCTATTACAGCTACTGGCTGTGTAGCTCGCTGGCTCCTGAGCAGACAAGTCTGGAGGTTCACAGATTTTGCACCAGGGCCCTTGGAGAGAGGTTGGGTGCTCAACGCTATTTGCTGTTAAGCTATTCACATCTAGGCATTTTATATTATTTAGATGACTTATGCCATTGGATCAGCCTGAGTAACAAATCTCATGAATTTTCTTCATTTCGGATCTCCACTGCCCTCCCAACACATTTAAAAAGAAGAGATCAAATGACCTAGGATGTTCAAATAAGAAAATACATTCCCATAACCATACTTCAGAAGCCTCCAGCTCCAAGGTCTGATGAGACAAGCTCCAGGCCTGTGCGGGCTTTGATGAAGAGCTCGCCAAGAGTGTAAGCCCCTCTGCCAGCCACCGTGTGAGAAGGAAACGAGGATGTCAGGCAACAAGTGGGCCATCTACTTGCACAAACCATCTGGCCTCATCCTGAGTCATTCACAGACATCGTCCAACAAGGGGGCCATGGGCATGCAGAAAGACAGACGTAGCTCTTCCCAGCCAGCCACATCCTCCATGGGGGCAAAGAGCCAGTGGCATCTGCTTCGACTACATCCCCTTCTGCCCGTGAGGCTCTGACAGCAGATGGAACCTCAAAGAATAAGCTGGCCAGGTGAGGGGCTCACCGGGGGCTCGCTCGCAGGCCAAGCACACACAACCCCTTGAGGGGCAAGGCCTAGGACCTTGGCACTCCCTTCCCTCCATCTCCCTGGAGGCTCCCTAAGAAATACTGCCAAGCTCTGCACCCTGCTAGGGCCAGGGCTCTCTCTCTCACTCACCCCAAGATGCAGCACACACCTTACTTCTCTTCTAAACTGTAACACTGCACGCTGTGCCTCGGGACTCCATGCACTACACAGACCCCGTAACTTCCCTTTCCCCCAAAAGATGAAGGACACCCCCAAATCCACTTCCATGTCAGCGACTGGTTTGGAAAGGGGTGCATGTCCCACCCTGGTAGATGAGTGTGAGGGGCAGTCTTGTGGGCACTGAAGAAAGATAGAGCAGAGAGAGTCTCTTCTTTCCCTGGATGTTGCTTTGCGTCCATGTGACCCCCGAAGAGGGCCAGACAGAGGGCAAAGCCAGCCCTGAGAGGATAGCAGGGAGATGAACCTGGGCTTCAATGACATCATCGATGGTCTGAGCCTAGGGCTGTCCTACCCAAGGACTTTACACAGAACAGGGAAATAGCTTGCCCTACTGTTTGAGCCAGTCTGAGTGGTGCCTTTTGTAACCTGAGAGAGGAGACGACCTGGCAAGAAACCTAGTTGCTGAGCTGTCCCTGGGCAAAGTTCTGAGACCCCAGGGGATGGGAGACATGCTCCAGTGACGCTTTGCTCAACCTGGAGCTCACAACCACATGGGGTCTGGTCTTGACTTGCTTCCAAAGCCTGACTGAGGACCACCACGTGAAGTGTGTTCTAGGCCTTGGAAATTAAAGTGTATTTCCTATGCATGGGGCAGCTGTTAAGAAATCACAACAGCCAGCAGCCATTCCCGCATCCATAGCCACAAGGCGCTAGGCCTTCTGGGTTACTCTCCAGCATGGGAACATCTGGTGGCAAACACGTGACCTAATTTTAGTCAAGTTCCTTTGAACTCTCTTTTCCTTAAGGCCTTGGCCTGCTGAGCCCATTCACAGCAAAGAATCCTACTAAGCCAGTGTATCCAGAATCTCCCCCACTCCTGATAGTCTATCAAGCTTCTCTTCCTCCACCCTGACACTTAATCAAGCTCCTCTTTTTCCATACACTTGATACCTAACCAAGTTCCCCTTAGCAATCTTCCACCCTCCTCCTCACGTGGCCTGCTGGCTATAAATCAGTCCTCTCTTGTCCCTCTTGGCTTGGGGTTGAGTTCCATCTCTCTTCCCTATTGCAATAGTCTTAATCAAGTCTTCCTTGCCATTTTTAACAAGTGTTAGAATAATTACTCCTCAACACTGGCCATTCATTCCTCCTTGGCATTCTTGCTTTGCTTTTCTGATGGTTCAGGCCCCGGGCTGCGAAGTAGGGGAAAGAGGTCTGTTACCTAAAGCACCCTCTCTTATCTTGTCCTAGCTCCTCAGCTTCCTGGTACAAAATCTTTACATCCATAGGGGGTAGAGCTTTCCAGCACAAGGAGGATTAAGGCTTACAGTGCAAATACCCTATCTGGAGGTGTTGGGACTTTATATGCCCTGAGGTGTAGACGGTAGACTCCCTCTCCTGACAGGAAATGATGAGAGAGAAAACAAATACAAATGACAACACACAAATGACTTCACACTTGACTGACTGTATCAGTCAAGGAGTTGAGCCCCTGAAGGCAGGAAGAGGTCAGAAAGGAGCAGAAAAGGTAGGTGAGGGTGGGTAGTCAAGGGTGACTTCTTTACCTACATCACCCACTTGCTGCAGGGCTGCCCCAAGCCTTCACACACCCCAAATTCCACTAGGTCTGTGTGGGTTCATTGCTCTGAATTCAGGTCCCACCTCCCCCAGACAGGACAGTCACTGTCCCTGCAGCGCGTGTTCACCGACACATCGCAATGGCCTCGAGACTCCAAGGCCTCCCAGATGTTCTCCCGAGATGCTCTGCTCTGGGAACTAGAGCTGCACCCCTGTGCCTCCCCACAAACCCACCACACAGAGCCCGCCTCCGTGGTGAGCATGAGCCTCTCACACCAGGTACAACGGTGGAGGCCCTGGGAGAGCCCAAGGGACTGACCTAAAGGCAGCGACGTTTCTCCAGCAGCAGAGGCATTCTGCTTTGCTGATTCTGTATGCAGGTTTTTCGGGTTAAAAAATGAGAAAGACAGTCCCAATCCCCCCACCAAATACCCTAAACAGAACAATACTCCAGGCTTAAAAAGGTCAAGTTGTTCAACGGTGGTTGCTCTTTCACAGAAGAGAAGAAACACGTCTTAGTTTTACAACAGATCATCTGCAGAAGAGCCTGCAGGGGCAGGTGCCTTCCACAGCTGTGTCCCTGCACCGGGGACGCTCCCTACCTTTCTGCCGGCCAGCAGCCTCCACAGTGCAGGGTCAGCCCCGCATGGACCAGCCATGGTCCACAGGAGGAAGAGAAACTTCTGTGTGGGAAGGCTGGGGACGGTGACTCCATGGCCAGGAGCCAGGGAGAAGGTTAATCTGATGGCCAAGTGTGATGGGGAAATCCTCAAAGTTTACGTGAAAGAGGAGGCCATTTTCTCACATTTTTTAAAAAATATTTTTATTTATTCAATTGACAGAGATCATAAGTAGGCAGAGAGGCAGGCAGAGAGAGAGGGAGGAGGAAGCAGGCTCCCTGCTGAGCAGAGAGCCCAATGCGGGGCTCGATCCCAGGACCCTGAGATCATGACCTGAGCTGAAGGCAGAGGCTTTAACCCACTGAGCCACCCAGGTGCCCCATTTTCTCACATTTTATGCCTTTTCTACAAAACAGAGCTGAGTGAACTGGTGGTAATCTAAATCAAACCTTTCTATGACCTGCCTTAATTTGGATAGCCTGGGAACCAAACCACACCTCTAGGCATTTCCACTCCGCTGGGAAAAATGATCATTTGCCTGCGGGACACAGTGGCCTCTCACTGCTGGTCCCTGAGAGGTGTCCCACGTTGACGTCCCCGCCCCCCACCAGCTTCTGCCTTTGCCACGCTGGTTACCTCCTTGGCCTGCAGTGACCTCCAGGAGAAGCATCCATCCTGCTTCCTGCCCTTCAGAGTCAGGCTCAAGTGCTGATTTCTTCTAAAAGCCCTTCCTACCTGGCTTAGCCCACAGTGATCTCCTGAGCTGCTTCGTGAGGCCACATGACTATTTCACACAAGCAGGGAAGCCCCCCGCCCCTATGCCCCCTCTGCTATTTTGATTTACTTGCTGTTACTTTTCTGTGTGTTGCATTTTCCCCAAATAGAGAGTGAGCTTCCTGAGGGGACACCCCATGCCACATGTCCTCTGAAGCCCCCACAGGGTGCTGAGCCCACAGTGGTACATTGAGAGGAAAGACAGCCTAGCAAGGGGGAAGAGGCTGAGTTCCCAAGCACACATGACACAGAACCAGTCCCTCCCTGATGGGGGACAGGGCGGTGAGTCGCACCCATGGGCCTACTTCACGGAGGGGAGCACAGGGGCCAGCCCAGCAGGGTTGGTGATGATGGTCCCCCCAGCTGCTCAAGAGGCAGGTCACCTCCAGCCGGCCTCAGTGCAGGTCCCGAGAAACAGGCTGGAAAAGGTGACAGCGGCTGCGTGAACCTGAATGAGCAGATGCTATCTGCTGAAGGTGGGAAGAAGAGAGACTTCATGGTGAGCCTGACAAAGTGGCATGCAGACAGGCATGACTAACAAATCTAACCAGGATACTAGATTTCCAAGTAATTAATATTGATGGTTGAAAACGCAAGGTAGCTTTGAGAACACAGCGAGCAGGCTGGGTCTCTGTGGAGGCAGGAGGAGTGCATCAAAGGGAAGCGGGTGAGGCCACTCACCCTGCTGGATGGGTTTCCAGGGGCCCTGGGCTGGCGCTTGGAGAGGAAGGAGGATGTATGGGATTTCGGTCCTTTGAAATTCTTCTCCAGCTAGCTCTGCACTCTCACAGGCAATGAGTCTAAACCTTCCCTTGCCTAAGAATCGCCAGGGATGCTAGTTTAAAATACCCAGCCTGGATCCCATCCCAGAGATTGTGATTCAGCAGGACTGGGCTGGGGCCCCAGAAGCTGATTTTCAAGGAATGTTCCCAGTAATTCTGGTGCAGGTGGCCTGTGCTCCAGATCTGAGAGCCATGTGGGCCCTGAGAACAGAACAGAACTCCTGGCTACACCTCCTCTATGTTTTCAACACATCATCAAGGAACTCTTTAAAGAGATGATGTCTCTGTGTTCTAGAATCTTCCTATGGGGACACAGAAGGGGGTGGCTAGCTTTTCAAGAGACCAGGTTTCTGTCCCTACTCCAACCAGGCTCTGGCCTCTAAGGAAGAGACTGGGCTGGGGTTAGCGCCTGTTCTAGCCAGGGGGCAGGAAAAAGGCTGACTTGTAGACCTCACTGGATTCTGAGTCGAAGGAAATAGGGCAAGGCATCTGTCATCAAGCTGCTCACCCACTCTTTGAACGAGCTACTTCCCACAGAGGAAAGGGTGGTGCAGGGTGGAGAGGAGAGCCCCAGACTAAACCACTCCATCTCAGTCTGCCTCTCTTTCCTGGGGTCATTCCTGACTTGGGGCAGAGTTCAGGTGGAAGGGCTGCTTAGTAGAAGAGACTTCACCAGTCTTCAGGGCTCCTCATCCATTCATGCACCCATCTATCCAGTTATCTATCCAACATGTACCGAATTCTCTTTGAGTGACAGGTCCTCTGCCACAGGCTAGGAGCATAAAATGAACAAGGCCAGGCCCTTCCTCTCTCTAAGTTGCTCACAGTCAGGTGAGGGCAACAGAGAGACAAATGAATACAATGGAACATAAAAGGGAGAGAAGTCCTGGGCTTAGGGACACACAAAGGAGGAAGTATCCAATTCTTCCCACCATGGCAGGGAAGGCTTCATAAGGCAAGGAGGGCTGGCTGGAAGGCTGAGGAGTGGGCAGCAGTCTAGGGTCAGAGTATCTGTGTGTGTACGTGTGCACCACACTCCGCTGGGACAAAGGCATGAAGCACACAGAGAAAGCATGAGAAAACTAGGTTTTCTAAGGCCTGCATGCAGGCAGTCTGGGCCTGCAGGTGGAACCTGTCTCTCTAGCTCCCTGGGAGGAAGGGCTGTCTGCTAGTTTACAGGAAACCACAAAGCTGTTTGAAGTAGCAGACTAGGATGGCATTTGTGTTACTTGTGTTACTGGTGTTTCAGGCAGCCCCCTGGGTTGGCTGTGAGGAGGGCAACTGGAGGGAGAAGGGGAGCTCCTGGCCAAGTATGGTGTTGAAGGGAAGGAGCAGGAGGACACAGACTCCACAGACCCAGTGGGCAGGGCGAGGGAGGCCAGGAGGCCAGGGTGGGTCTCAGGCTTCAACAGGACCCCGAGGACACTCAGAAATGGCCAGGAGAAGAGTCTTGCCCTGACTCCAATTCCCATGAGGTGTGCAGCTCACCTCACGAAGATCCCATCTCCGGAGTGCCCCGTCCCTTCTGCATCCCTTAAGCCTGCTTTCTGGACGTTTGTTCAGACCCTGCTGGCTGTGAGCTGAACTAAACGCTCCTGAAACGTTTCTTATACATTGTAGGCATTTTTCTGCCTTGAAACACTTGGGTGCTTTAATTTGTTTTCTGAAATAACAAAAGCAATTAGACTAATTGCCTTCAGAATGGGGCACTCATAGGGACCAGCCTCTGTACCGCAAAGGAAGAGTCTGGCAGACTCCTTCCAGGTTCATCATTTATGGAGCAATCTGCCAGTCCTCTCACGAGCAGGTGTCTCAGCAAGAGGAAAGTGTGCCGGGTGCCAGGCACCTTGCTTTGCAGCCCCTCAGTGGCTCCTCTGGCCGGGAAGATGGAAGTAAGAGATGGTTCCTTTCCAACACGGGTGATCCAGGAGTGATGGTCTACCTAGCAGGCACGAAACCTCTAGGAGGCCTTGTCTAGGGCCAAGGGGGTGTGACCACCTAGGGTGTCACTCATCCTGTGGAGGGAGACCATACCCCTGGGCCCAGCAGGGCAGGACAGCTGGGAATGACCATCTGGACTCAGGTGGTGGCTGCTGGTGTTTGGGTTCACTCCTGAGCCGGGTGATAAGCAGTACAAGGTATAAGGGTCAGACAGGCAGCAGGAGTCAGGGCTGGACAAGAGTGAACATGGCTCCATCACCTTCCTCCTCATGCAGGCACACCTGCAGCTTCTCAGAGTGGCCTGCTGAGGCTGAGGGGTGGGAGCTGGGGTTTGCTGCCCACTACAGCTCCCACCACACCTCACCTGAAGAACAACGCCCACCCAGGGACTCGGTGAGCTAGTTGCCTCACCTCGGGGCCCCTGTCCTGTCCCAGCCCCGACATTCCCGGTGTGCAAACACCTGCCACACTTCCCTCGTCTGCACCGGAGGAGCCGTGTCTGCCACAACACTATCAGCGGGCAGGCCAGCTGGGATCAACCTCGCTTCTTGGATCTCACAACTTCGTGGGGGAAACACAGTCTCCCAACCAAGGCCGAGTCCAGGGCAGTATGACCTGTGAGCTCCAACCAGAGTATATGAGAGAGAGAGAGACATACAGACAGAGACAGACACTGCTCAGAGGATAAGCGCACCCCTGCAGTGCACAGACCCTGAGGAGAGGCCTCCAGGAGGAGAGAGCCGTCTGAGTGGTCCTAAAAGGGGCAGGTTTTGACAGGCTGGTTTGGCAGAAAGGGCATTTCAAGTGGAATAAATGCAGAGAGGTGGCGCAGGAGACGAGAGGGTGGCCAGTGCTGTCCCTAGGTCAGAGGACGGCAGAGGGTGTGAGCTGGAGCAAGAGCCCAGGACAAGACCACGAGAAGCCTGTAGGGCAGGCCAGGCAGCTTGGCTCTCCTCCGTGTGTCGGGACAGACAATGTGTCAGGTTTTGAAGACTGTCTGCTGTCAGAAATATCCACCCGAGGAGAAGACAACAACCCAGAAGCCCCTGACCCAGTTGCTGGGTGGTGACCCAACCACGCTGAGTGGCAGCCGCCTGCCCCCACATGCACCCATCAGGCTTGCTGAGACTTGTGGCCCCAGGCACCGGACAGGGGAAGTGCACATACCTGAGAAGAAATCCAGCAAGACTCCTGCCCTCTGGGTACCAGTGGTCCCATGCACCACCCAAAACTAAGCTGGCCAGCGAACCCATCATGATATAAACAATTTACGTGTAAACACGTATTGGGAGAAGGGCCGTAAAGAAAATGAATAGGCACGAGGAAAGCAAATCATGGTGTGGGGGT
Source organism: Lontra canadensis (assembly GCF_010015895.1). Lineage (NCBI taxonomy): Eukaryota > Metazoa > Chordata > Mammalia > Carnivora > Mustelidae > Lontra > Lontra canadensis. Next base: position 3,052,040 of record NW_022631093.1, read on the forward strand.
AGCCAAGTGAGAGGGAATAAACTCAGAGCGTGGAGTGAGGGAGAAGGAAAGGGTGCTGCGCAACACTGCGGGACAAGACCAAGGCAGCTGGCACCCAGAGGCAGAGGACAATGGGACACGCAGAGACTCAGGAGGGGATAGGAAAATGCTAGCTCATGAAGAAGGGCCTGGCAGGGGTTTGGATTTTGCCGAAAAGGCCATGGGGGAGAGGAGAGAGAATTGGCTATTAGGTCCATTGCTCTGCCATGGGAAGATTAGTGAGAGGTGATTAGTCCTCGGGGTGGGGGGGCAGTGTGTCTAGGCTGGTGGGGGTGAAGTTGTGGGGCATGAAGATGTGGACACTTCTGAGACACAAATAGAACAGGTCAAGCCAAGTGGACTTGACACTGGGGGTGAGTAAGGGAGGGATGACAGACAATGACTCAGTTTTCCAGCTGAAGCAAGGGGGTGGATTTTAGTGCTGTTCCCGAAAGTGGGGATGACTGAGGAGATGCAGAGACTTCTGGGGGCTAGCAGAGGGGCTGGAAGAGCTCTGCTTTGGGCATGTTAAGCTTGAAATGCCCAGTGCTAATACCCAAAGACCACATCTTCCAAACAGGTAAGAAACAAAAAGGATGATTTGGAATGACAGTGAAGGTGCATGTCTTTATTTCCTTCTCCTCTGGAGCCTCAAGGAAAATGGCCTTAAAAGATGAAATTACAGAAATGAAGAGAAAGGGAGAGATACCCTCTGTGACAAAGGGATTTAAAGGAGTTTCTGGAAGGACATTCACCGGTGGATAGGGCAAAGGATACCTCAACCCACAGCCTAGAATGGGTGGGCAAGAGGTGACTGCTGAAGGACACCTCCCCCACAGGCACGGCTGAGGTGAGGACAAAAGAATGAAAGGTCGGAGGATGAAAAACACCCAGTGGGTGCTTCTTCCAAGAAATGGAATAAATCACCCAAGGAAAACCATGGCAGTTGACATGGGTGCGGGTGCCCTCCTTACCCTGGTACTTAGGGACTGAACTCCCCGCACAACGATGGCTCACAGGCTGCTCATGGCCAGATGGAAGCTCCTGGCTGGCAAGCCCTGTCCCAGAGCAAGTGCCTCCAGACATTTGTACCATTGTCCTTCATTCTCACCTTCAGATGGTCCACCAAGGATCACCAGACCAGCAACATAAAATAGAGCAAGACTGTAAATGGGAAACAGATAAACAAAAAGGGGCAATGAAAGAAAACCACATACAACTACGATCCATAGGACAAAGAAAAGTAAAAGCAAAAAGCAAATACAAAACCAAAAAATTACGAACTAGTATCCTCAGTTTCAACAAGATACTACTTCTAGAAATTGGGGAATGAGAAGGCATGCTTGGAAATTAAAAGCATGATTCTTGGAATAAAAATTTGATACTCAGGGTGGATGACAAACCAAGGGAATTCCAAAATTAAACACACAGAAACAGAAGCTATGAGAAAAGGTAAGACAGAGACTCTTGACGAGGAAGTTACAGGTCCAATTAAGACCTCTAGAAAGACAGGAGAGAAAAACTAGAAAGAGGGCATTATTACACAAGTAGATAAAAAAATTTATTTGCTTTTACTTGAGGAGGAGATGTATCATTAGGTTGAAAAGCCCAGAGAAGACGTCGCAAAGTCAGGCACATCATTGCAAAATTTCATAACATCAAGGATATTACCATTTTGTTCAGCATCGATTTTTTTTTTAAGATTTTATTTATTTATTTGACAGAGAGAGAGAGATCACAAGCAGGCAGAGAGTCAGGCAGAGAGACGGGGAAGCAGGCTCCCCGCCGAGCAGAGAGCCCGATGTGGGGCTCCATCCCAGGACCCTGGGATCATGACCTGAGCCGAAGGCAGAGGCTTCAACCCACTGAGCCACCCAGGCGCCCCAGCATGGATTTTTTATAATACCTTTTACTTTGTAATATATTGCATTAAAATATCATTTATCTTGATTGCTGAGTTTTTGGGTTGGCAGACAAAGGCCTGTATGCCTCCACCAATCCCAGCCTGGTTACAGAGACACGGGAGCAACACAGCTAGTGAAACAACCCCCGCCCTCATAGACCCTAAAGGAGATAAAGAGATGACTCTAACAGTTTCCAGATGGTTTAAAACGGGTCAGCCACAGGAACAAAAATCACTCTAGTATTGGCCTTTTATCAGAGACACTGCTTACTTGAAGATGATGCCTTTAACAGTATGAGGATATCTGGGGCATCTGCGTGGCTCAGTCATTAACCGTCTGCTTCGGCTCAGGTCGTGATCCCAGGGTCCAGGGATAAAGTACCGCATTGGGCCCCCTGCTCAGTAGGGAGTCTGCTTCTCCCTTTCCCTCTGCCTGCTGCTCCCCCTGCTCATGTGCTCTATCTCTCTGACAAGTAAGTAAATAAAATCTTTAAAACAACAACAACAATAACAACAACAACAACAACAACAACAACAGTATGAGGATGTGGTTTTTCTTTCCTGCAAACACAAACCACACTTCCCAGAGCCTGACTTCTGGATAGGGCCATCTCACCAGCTTTCACGGAGAAGGCATGAGTAGAACCATCTCTCACTTCTGGGCTGGGCCGCTTAAGACCTGGTGGGCCTTCTCTGAACTCTCTCTCTCAACTTACCCACCATTACCTTGGACGCTATAGTACAGGAGGCCCTTGAGTTATTGTGCAGAGCAGAGAAGCCCCACATCCCAGTATGACAGAGGAAACCTTGGGCTGCCACATGAGTAACTATCAGCCCTGTCTGCCCCTAATACTCAGCTCCCTACGCTAACAATTGAAGGGAAACTTCTCTGGTATATATATACAATGGAATATTATGCAGCCATCAAAACCTCCAAATCTTGCCAAGTGGATGGAACTAGAGGGTATTATGGTGAGTGAAATAAGTCAATCAGAGAAAGACAATTATCATATGATCTCACTGATATGAGGAATTGGAGAAACAAGACAGAGGAGCAAAAGGGAAGGGAGGGAAAAATGAAACAAGATGAAACCAGAGAGAAGACAAACCCAAGAGACTCTTAATCTCAGGAAACAAACTAAGGGTTGCTGGAGTGGAGTGCAGGGGAGGGATGGGGTGGCTGGGTGATGGGACATGGGGGAGTATGTGCTGTGGTGAGTGCTGTGAATTGTGCAAGACTGATGATTCACAGACCTGTATCCCTGAAACAAATAATACATTATATGTTAATAAAAAAAATAAATAAAGCATCTCCAGGTAGGAATTCTAGATCCAGCTAATCTGGATCTAGAAGCATTTTCAGACATGTGAGGAACAGAAAGTCAGACCCCGTACACGCTTTCTTAGGAAATTACAGAGGGTGTGCTCCAGCAAAAGGAAAGCATGAGCCAAGAATGGCAAAGACGGGGTATCCGAGAAAGAGTGGGACAACCTAAAAGAACACTCTACATGGGAGCAGGAAAGAGAGGCTCCAGAAAAGAGAACTCTGGGGGAAAAAAAAACCAAAACAACCAAACCCCCAAAACCAAACCGATGATAACAGAGATAATATGAATGAACGCCAGGTTATGTGAGAGGCAACTTCTGGAGGGTGAAAAGGGCAGACTCTCTCTGAACCCGACGCCAGAATAAGATCTTCGCTGAGTGACCCCGGAGTCAATGTGCCGGATACCACAAAGAACAAAATGAAACGGATGCCCACAGTGTGACTCTCTGGTCTCCGGGGTCTTACTAACAGAGAGATGATGTATCTGTCTTCAACTTCCAGCATCATTCTACAGACTGGTGAGGCGAGGCCCTCTGAATGCTAGCCTGGTTGGGACACATCTTGGCCAGGGAGTCCAACTCCAGCCTTTAAGATGAACCCACCAGAACGGGCGCAGGCATGTGGTACTCCCCTGGCCCCTCGGGTTGTGGAAGGACCAGAGGAAGACGGCCGTGGCTCCTGTCCTCCCGTCCTTCTGTAGACCATCCCTCAGACCACTCGCCAAGCCCAAATTCACCACCAACAAGCCGTGGCAGGCAGAGCTTCTGCCCACGACCCCACTGCCTCAGCAGAGGCACTTGTGGCTTGGCAGAGTCCAGCTCCAGTGCTAACAAGCCTTCCCCCGCCCTTTCCTTGGGACACTTTTCCTCCCAGTTGGGGCAGCAGTCGATTTCCTCTCCAGACCAGAAAACCTTGCCTGTCCAATGTGTTCTCTCTCTCTTTTTTTTTTTTTTTAAAGATTTTATTTATTTATTTGTCAGAGAGAGAGAGAGTGAGCACAGGCAGGCAGAGGCAGAGGGAGAAGCAGGCTCCCTGCTGAGCAAGGAGCCCGATGTGGGACTCGATCCCAGGACGCTGGGATCATGACCTGAGCCGAAGGCAGCTGCTTAACCAACTGAGCCACCCAGGCATCCCCCAATGTGTTCTCTTCTAGGGCGTGGTTCCTATAGTTTTTGGATGCTATTGGGGAGGCTCTGATTTGGAAACAGAAAGAGAAATCAATGGTGTGCTTTGCAGAGGTGACACGTCGGAGCATGTCAGCCTCGTGGCGGTTGGCAGTGCCACACCCCCGGTCTACAGAGTGCTCGTGATGCAGTGTGCTGCTCGGCCTGCCAGTTAGGACGGGAAAAAGTGGCTCCCAGTGGGGTGTGACACATCTCTCCTGGTCCTCTGTGATTTGCAGGTCAGGACTGACAAGTCCTACCTGGGGATAGGCCATCTTTGGCAGCCTGAGGTGATAGCTGTCCCAGCGGCTAAGGGGTCATGAGGTCACCTAAGCCAGCCCTCTGCCTCCAGGCCAACATTGCCACCTAGATATGCTTCAGCAGAGGTGCGTGTTTCACATTTGGGAATGTAGGGAGGAGTAACAACCGAGTGAGAATTTCCAGAGAAATCTTGCCACAGAGGTGACAGGATCTACTCTACAAACAAGAGATCAGGCTCCTGTTTACCCTTAGCTCAGTTCTTGCTGCTGAACCTTCTTGGTTGAGGTTCATGGAGGCTGATGGGGACCCAGGCCCTCTTCAGTGCTATATGTTGCAACTGGAAACCAGGACACACGCAGAGGGGCATAGCATCTAGGGCAGCATTTTGCACATAGGTGATACTTAATAACTAGGGAATGGGACACACAAACATCCACACACATCTCTGTGCCCCTACTTTTGCCCCCCGCACCATGCTCAGCAGCTCTATGCACACTGCCTAGGGACAAAGGGCGAAAGGAGGAGGAAGGCAGTACTTGCTGAGAAGGAGCAGATGCGAGGGCACCTCTGTAGGCAGGCTCAGACTCTCTTGGGGGCAGGGCCTTTCTACCATTGTGCCCAGGAGAGAGGGTGCCTAGCTCCACCCATGTCTGGGAAATGCATAGGCCAGCAGGAAATGCCAGGATTTGCTTGTCTGAGTTACCAAGTCTATTGTGCAGCTGTCGTCAAGGGCATTCTGCGCCCAGGGATGAGCAAACCTGCACGGCCTTCATGACTGACAGGCACGCAGTACAACAATCAGCAGGTATTTACAAGGAAGGACCTTCATTTTCTGCTTCCCTACCCTGGCATTAATAAGGAAAGCACACCTAATTGCCAAGAATGGTTGATGCGGTGAGGGAAAACTGAACGCCAGGGTCGGTGGAAAGGGCTGGCACTCAGATGATTACTCTTAAATTATCTGTCCTCTGTCTTAGTAGCTTCCTGTAAGGGCAATAAACAAACAGCAATTTCTTTGTAGTTCTGACGGGTAATTGTCTCACTGAACGAGTCCCATCATTTTAATTGCTGGGACTAACTCACTCCCACCACCTATTGGAAGAAATCAGCCTCCCAGGGTCTCCTGGGCAGCCAAGTTCTACGTCATCCCAGGGTCCTAAATCATCCTCATACTCAGTTCCCAGAACAGGTCCTGGAGGGTGACAGACCGGGAGGGAATGCTCATGTCTCTTAGGGAGACCAGGATCCACCAGTCCAGCTCAGGCTGCTCGGGGACCTGGCCTTGTCAGAACTTGATGTTGGGGAGGGATCAAGTGTTCTTAGGAAAGAGCATCAGGCTAACTTCCTGAGAAATCTGCGCGGTCTAGACAACAACCTCATGGATTTTCCCAGTGAACAGCCAACAGGTGGAAGAGAAGAACATGCAGCACATTGTCATTTATAATTTGAAATTCATTACTGAGTAAGGTTCTGCGGTAATAGTCCGACTTCAGTCACTGCAAACATGCCGTCGAGCGTGGTGCCCGAATCTGGTGCTGGGAGGCCGTGTGGGTTTTTTCAGGGCTACTTTCCTAGGCTCCCTCCCGAGGTCTCACCCCTTCCCCGCCCGCAACCCTCCTGTCAGAAAACTATTTATCTCTCATGAAGTTTTATGCCGGGGATATATGACCAGAATACATGAAGGTCTTTTAAATTTACTTTCAATAGCCCTGCTCCTCTCTTCTCTATGAAATATTTAGCATTTAACTCGTTATTTCTGCTGCTGGCGAAGTCTCAGGTGCAGGTGGCTTTGTAGAGATGGCCGAATGTCACACCAAGGTAATTGTTTCTCTTTATTTCCTCTAGATAAAGAATAAGTAATAGGCAAGTCTGAATTATCAGGCGGTGCTTCCATCACGGGCTCCAGCGATAACATAAAGCAGGAGATTGAATTTGGAGTGGTCTGCATAATCAGCTCTCCCCCTCCCTTCAAAAATTTGCCTGAGAATGAACCTGCATTTGTGAGCCCGTTTGCTCCCCAGCTCTCGCGCGTGTGCATGGCAGAGTTCTTGCTTTCGAGGAACTCAGGAACTCAGAGCGGCAGCAGGGCCTCCCCTTATCCACCCTCAAGAAGAGTCTGGGCAAGCAGGCGGGATCCGCCCCACGGGGCCCAGGCAGCAGGAGGGTGCAGCATGGGGAGGCAGAAGCCTAGTTCAGGGATGAAGAAGGAGATTGAAAGAAGAGGACAGGAGTTGGAGCAGGGAAGGTGCATGAGGTCAGCAAGAAGGTGGGAAAGGACAGGCTCCTGGGGGAAAGCAAAGAGCTCAGCACCTAGACAAGTGTCTTTGTGAGGACCTGAAGCCAATGTACTCCCTCTCCAAAACCCTGTGAAGCTTGGCCATTCAGCTTCAAGCACACTGTGTTAAGCTCTATTACAGAAAGATAAAGGAAGCAGATAGCCAGTGATGGGTACATCTTGGGCACTGTACTATGGCCCGAAATTTCCTTACCCAGTGTAAACTTTATTATAATTCAGTGTCGATACAAAGCAGACGTGGGTTTTAAATGAGTATTGGTCTAAGCACTTGGTTTAGCAATACACTGTTCCTATCTTATACCAATCCTTTGATACCTCTCAGAAAAATTTGAGACTGAGAACAAAGTTTTTTTGTTTTTTTTTTTTTCCCCTCCAAGCATTTTAAGCAGACAAGGCGTAAATATTCATGAGTGATAGGAAAGCCAGCTAGAGAGTTGCGGTGAAGAAAACGATTCTGTGAAAATTTTATAGCCCAGCCTCCCGTAAACTCACTCAGAAGAAAGTGCATTGGATATCAGAGTTGCCCTCCTCACCAATGGATGTCCTATGGATGTTTCCACCATGTTCTCCAGAGCCCTCTTTCCCCATGCCATCAAATTCCTCAGGAGCCACGGGTTGCCTTTTCTGTGAAGAGTGGACTTCCCTGATCCCATATATGGGGACACCCATGAAGCAACCTTTAAATTAACACATATTTATTATAATTATCATTGGGAAACTGATGGGTTTCCTTCTCAGGACACAGTGTGAATCCCAGGCAATCATTACATGAGGTCAGGGCCCAAGCTAAGCCTGAGACAGGGACACTCAGTCCCTGGCTGCCATCATGGTATACTTAAGGTAGATGAGCATAAACCCAACTGACCCTCTTGAAGGTCACATCAATGACCTTGACCTCTTTGGCAAAAGGTTTTAACACCTGGGGCTGTGCCTGGCACATAGTATGTGTTTAGTAAATCATTTCATTTTTGAAGAATTCTGTGTGCTCTGTTCATCATTCTGCTCAGAGAGCCAAAGACTAATACCACCGATATGCAGGCGTTTACCCACTGTGTGGAACCTTTGGTTTAAAATACCTGTCACTAAAATCCTAATTGTCACTGAGAAAAAAGAAATCTAAGAAGGAAGAAAGGAAGGAAGAGCGGGAAAGTGTTAAACACATACCACAAGTCTGCTAGTAGCTTAGTTGGTCTGTAAGAATACTGCTCTGACTTGTCAGGGGATGGAGTCAAACTTCCCATAATAACCAATGAACAGTTCTACCATTTCCCCCTTACTCTTTCTACTATTCTAACAACTTCCATCCCATCCATGTTTTTCCAGTAGATTGCCATTATCCTGGCCATTGACTTTACGCTGGTTACTCTGCTCCATGATTCTCACACGCTCCTTGAATCCTCCCAGCAAACCCATGGACATAAGGGCTTCTGATGTCACCCTCCTTGGAGGACAGGAGACAGATTGCAGAGCACAGGTCACTTGCCCAAGGTCACAGAACTGGTGAGAACCACAGATGGGAATCAAACTGTTTCATACGGCTCTCAAACCTCTGCTCTTAGCCAATTCCCGGTCTTTCCCTCTTCAGGAAGACACAGGGTGACAGACCTGGCCCTTTAAAGTTTTGTCTGCTGCTCTTCTCTGAGAGAACCACCTGCTGAAACTTTAATTGGCTGGGGTGACAACTTTTCTACAAGTGTCTTCTTTAAACTTTACCTTTAAAACTCCTCAGAATCCTTCCCCCCCCTTTTATTCCTGAGAAGTGCCAGTTTCCCAGAGAATTCAGACAGATACTCGCCCAGATAATTGATAACACTGTTTGCAGGGACTGAAGTACACTTCTTACTGGGGACATTTCATATTACTTCATGCTTCAGCTACTGACATGGCCCCACTCTCTGGCCTGTGTCACTTCCATGGCGATGGCATCCGAGGCAGAAGCCAACCCATCAACACCAGTGGTTATGACCCTCTCTTTCTGAATCTCCCTTCAGTACCTATGATTATAGGAGTGAGTTTCATTAGGAAGCAAATTATGTTCTTCCATGGAAGGTCCCCCTTGAACCAAAAACCACTCTTGATGTTCCTTCAAGATATTCCTAATGAAAGATATGTGGGAATGAAGTGCACAATGCATCCCACAATTTCTTTCCCTTAATAAGATTTATGCTGTAGAAAGCCCACACTGTGGCCCCGATTGGATTTAGAATCACGCAGCCACCTTCATCCTCACGATTTATGGTATGGCTGTACACACAAACATTCCAAAAATATCTTGACTGCTCATCTGAAATTCTAACTTTATTGGAGAGCTACAAGTCGTCTGTCTCTGGTCTGCTTCTAAAACCAACTCGGGTTCAAACCACGGGAAGGAGCATCTGTAACTGTGGTAACAGGCAGGGGATAAATAATGCATCTTCAGGAGAGAGAATTATTTTGCTACAGTTGTAGAATGCATTCCTAATATTACAAGCTTGCAAATTTAATCCTAATTTCTTCTGTGAGGTTCTCTTTAAGATTCTCCATTGATCCCCCGAGTCAAGAAAATGCGTCGTTGATCGCCTGCCTGATCCACAGTGCCTGAGTTCAACCAAGCTGTCTCAGATGTTTCCTTCTATCAAATCAGGACAAGATTTTAATTTTTCATGAAGAGCAAAACTGTAGCTTTCTACGTGGCCAGATAACTGGGGTAATTTGCTCACATGCACTAATGCAGCTTCAGTGGAGGACCCTCTGAGCTGCGCTGACTATAGAGCCCACAGAACAGATAGGAGGCTGCCTTGTCAGAGGGTGGGAGGGTGGAGTGTGGGGAAACCCAGCAGTGGGGGTACGGATTGTGCACGGACCCCACCACGTGTGGGGAAGAGCCACACCTCACCCACAAGGGAGCCTACAGGTGTGTCCCCAAAGTATACAGATAAAAATAAGTACTTCTTTTTCAAATCTGTGAACATTTTCCATGTAAAGTGATATTATTTGCATAATTCTTTATATAAAATAGACATTTCAAGTTACAGGGGAAAAAAAATTCTAGAGGAGTTTAAAATAGAAATGCTGAAAACATGCTGAATACCTTGTACATGCTTTCATATTAGGTTATTCCATTCATAGTGCTCGTCACCAGCTCACAGTTCTGCAAAGTTTTTTGACTTGCTTTCTTCCCCACTAGAATGGGAGTCCCAGGGAAGTGGGGCCGCTGTGTCTTGTTGACGGCAGGGCCCTCTTAGCCCAGGGCCAGGCACATGGAAGGAACTATATAAGTGCTTGGATCAGTGAGTGAACCACCAGTCCTTCCTTAGTCTAGCCCGACTCCAGGGATGACATCACTGCGGCAAGGGCACAAGACTCTTCTGAGACCTAGTTTCTTGCTCCATCTGAAGAAGATGATACAATAGGTAAAAAGTAGAAATGTCAGCCTATTTACATGACATGTCCCAAGAGGCAACGCATAGAGACAGTGAATTTGTGGTTATTTTGGGCTAGGGTGGGAAAGGCCTGCAAATGGACATGAGGGCTCTCTTGGGGGTGATGGAAACCTTCTAAAATTAGATGGTAGTGATAGTTGTATGGTTCTGTAAATATGCTAAAAACTGTATTTACTAATAAACTAAAAAAATGAAAGCATTATATAGTATGTGAATTATATCTCAATGAAATTGTTTAAAAATAAATTACAAAATAAATTGCAAACAAAACTCAATTTAAAAAAAATGAGGGTAATGCTATTCCATCCTTCTCCATGATCTAACACATACAGCAACAGGGAAAAGCTTCCACGGGTCTTACTGCATGTTGACACTGTGGGTCATACCCATGCCCCACACCAGGCACAGAGCACGCTGAATGCTAGATGCTAGAGCCGCCTGCCTCAGTTTGCTTCTAAGCTCTGCCACCAACTGGCCCATGACCTTAGGCAAATGACTTTCTCTCTGTGAGCCTCAGTGTATTCAACGTTCAAATAGGGATCCTGATATCAACCTCATCGTCCTCAGGTTGAGTCTGGTGCGGAGTAAACCCAGTATAAATATTTGCCATTTCTACTATGTGACTTTCTCCTTAAATCTGCAGAGCTAAAATGCCACCAAAGGGCTCACATGTTCACCTTTCTGCACAAGGGGCAAAAGGCATTGCTACCAGTGGCTGCTGGAACAGCACACAGCTTTCAAAGGCACACTTTCACAGTTTTGCTTTGGGAGGTACCCTCTGATTTGACCAGAGCCACCCCGGTGCCCTGGACACGCCCAACTTTAGTCAAGGTTAAGCCCATGTCTACCTATGGCTGTGGATCTTGGAAGGCAGGTGACAGGACCCTGCATGTTTGAGCACCAGAGGCTGAGGCTCCTCTGTCCCTGTGTGTTCCCAGGGAGGCCTCTCGGCAGTCCCCTTGTAACTGCGTACCTAATTAAACCTCTGCTGGCTGATGATCTTCCCCATGACCCTGAAGAAACGCTTCACCAGCTGACGGGTCTCTGTTCTCTTTAAATGAGATTTCTGCCCCATGAAGTCTGTGTCCCCCTGTCAGCAACACTTCCAAGAAGAGAACAGCCCCAGCCAAGCAGCCGGCCGTGCACACAGCCTTGGAGGCCTCTGCATGCGCGTGTGTCAGAGGAAGGGCGACAGGCCAGCCCGTGATGTGGACACACTCCTGGCAATTCCAGACAACTCTGGAGTCCAGGCTGGAGGACAGCAGCTGGTGGCCAAATAAGCCTAATGAGCTAGCCCGCGGGGTGGGTGGGGTCTGGGGACCTTGCTGTTTGCTGAAAACATTCTGACAGCAAGCACAGGCTGACTCCTGCACAAGCTGTGGGCAGGTGGTCCAAGTGTCTCTGGCCTTGAGATGCTGGGCCCCTGCTTGGGGATTAGGCTGCAGGTTTTCCTTCTCATCCTAATCATTCATGTGCTACCAATCATTCCTGCGGAAGGAACAGATCCCAGGTGGTTAGCCACACATCTCCAAAGAACATTCTCTTCTTCCATTCACTGAACAAATGTTTACTGAGGACCCATGATAGCCCAGGCTCCATACCACCATCCGGGCTCACCATGGGGACACAGTCCCTCCCACAAGGGAGGGACAGAACTGACCCACCGTCAGGGGGAGAAGTCCTGCTCTCAGAGGCAGCAGCCTAATGCAGGGTCAATGTGGGGGCTGTGGGGGCTCCTGAGTCATCTAAGAAAGCACCCCCCCCACCCCGCCAAGCAGCAAATCTGGTAGAACAGATGAGGAGAACTGGGTCTCGGTGCTCAGGGATGATGCGTCCAGAGGAGGAGTGGGGAGAGGGAGGGCAGTTGACTCCAGGTGGCAAAGAAACACATCCAAGAAGGACGAGCAGGACCACAGTCAGGCAACAACTGTCTGCAAAAACAGCCCTGGTTGCACTAAACACTAATGCTAGGTGATACAAAAGGGAAGAAAATGCTGTGCACATGTTCGTTTGAAAAAGACCAGGGAAGCCAGACTGCAAAGCCAAGAGACACAAAGTCAGAGCCAGGCTGCTGGCCGGCCCCATTCTGGCCTCGGCGCAGCACAGCACGCTGGCTACGTGCAACTGAGGACGACCTCGGATCTGTGGAATATGACGGGTAATGGGCTTCCTAGGAAGTGCTCCTGGCAAAGGTGGGCGCTGCCCAGGGGTCAGTCCAGGTTCAACCCTACTTGTCAAAGACCCTCAAGAAGCCAAAGAAATGCCTGCTTCCAGAGAAAGCTGCCAGACTCACAGAGGCAGACCCCAAGACTTGCCGGTCGGCATCCATCGCTTCTTGTCAGAGAATGGGGGTCTACTCACAGCAGAGCCTCACGGCTTGCCCTCCATGCCAGGATGAACACAGATCCTACGGACCCCAGCTATCACGAGAGTGAGCAGGTACAAGGGGGCTTTCCCACCGCAGCTCATGACTTGCAGAGCACAGAGGTAAGTGAAAGATGTTGGGGTGCATGAGGGTGGGGGAACCAAGGCCTCCCTTGAAGGACAAAGGTTTGGGGGATCCCTCAGCCAGTACCAGGGCCAGCTGCCATTTGACAAGAGGAGGGAGGTTCAGAGCAAGCCCGAAGGGGGCTCTGTGTCCCCTGGGAATGACCACCCTCTGCCCCAAGAGGATAATCCACAGGGGCCACATGGGGGCACTGGAAAAGGGATGAAGCCATCTTCAAGAGAAAGTACAAGCACCCAGCAAAGGGGTGTGCTGCTCATGTACACACCCTTGTACCCATGTGCATGCTGCAGGCCCAGCATCCAGCCCAGCCAAAGGGCAGAGATATGCTGCGTGGGGCTGGATGGGACACTCCAACTAATTTTAGACCTTCTAAGGCCATTTGTGTCCTCAACAAATGAGCCAGCCAGCACTATTTTCACCCACACACCAGTCCGTGACCCTGGCCTCAGACCGGCCTCATTGCTTAGCCAGGAGCTCAAGGTCGGTTCAACAGCTAGCCCTTTGCTTTTGGGGCCACTGTTTCATAGAGCTCCTCACTCGCAGTTTCTGCAGTTTAGCAAGGTACACGTGGGGCAGGGGCATGGAGACACCAGTAGGCCTAGGGCAAGTGGGAGCCTCTGGGCAAGGCAGAGTGGTGCTCGCTAAGGACACATCTGCTCCTGCTGTCAGTCTTGCTACGCAGCACACGTGCCTCCTCCCTGGCCCTCCCCCAGGCAAGTGTCTCCAGAGGTCTGGACAGGAGGTGCCGGCTGCAGTCTCCACCACCTCCAGCTCCCCCCGCAGCCTGCCAGGGCCCCCAGCAGGAGGAAGGCACGCTCCCATTTTCTGTGTGCACTTCTTCCCACCCCACTCCAACCAATCTCACCATCACTCCTCACTCTCCGAGCCCTGGCTCCAGCTCTGCAGCTGCCTTTTAGTGCCCCCAAGCTGGGCTCTGTCCTCTCCTGACCCTGTCTACCCTCCCCCAGATGTGCCTCTGCTCAGAAGAGAGTCTGTGCAGCTCCTGTGTCTCCTGGGTGTAACATCGTCTCTGCTGCACAGCAGACTGGGCCACTTCTTCCCCTCCCAGGCAGAGACCCTCGAAGCAAATGGAAGGCAGCAGCAGAAAGTGGTACTAGCACTATCGCAGAGCCCCCACTTTGCAGAACACTGAAATGGAGCAAGAAAAAAGCTGTGTGAGGACGATGGATCACTCAAAGCCCTCTCACATAGAACTTTGAAGATGACACTAGAAGAAACACCACTTACACAGATAGGAGGCAGTTTTTTTTTTTTCTTTAAAGAAATAGCAAGACTTAAAATCCCTGTTTTCTTTCTAGCGAAGATGGAAGAGAGGATACTCACGAGGTTATAATGCAAGAAGAACCAGACTCTCCTACATTTATAAGAACCATTATGCGTCTAAGAAAACATACTCTTGTGTAAGGTTTAAAATAGCCGGTCTGAAAGTTCTCATTCTGCTTTCGCCTGACCACAGAAACCACTGCCTCTACTCTGTAAGCCTCCGCTGGTTTACGTGCCCTTTGTGGCGGTGCTTTCTATATGTTGCTGAGCAGCACTGTCTACTGTCTGTTAAGGGGCGACATGATGGAGGGATAAGAACCTGGTGCCAGCATTCGGGACACTTCAAATCCTAGCCCCACACCTGCAGCCGATGTCAGCGTGAGGACCTCAGGCTCCCTCTCTGTAAAATGGGGATGGCTTCCTTCTTAGCTTGCGTAAAGATACACTGAGAGCAGAATGTGGCAGCTCACAGCTATCTAAATGTAAACACCTTGTGTTTATTTGTTAAGTACCAATTCTTAGGACGGCTGCTAGAAAGGCATGATGCAATTCAGGCTAACCCTCAATTTGAGCACGATTGGAAGGGTAACCTCACCCAAAGAATGTTTCCAGCTCTTCTCTTGTTTTTATCTCTTTGTTGAGGATTTCAATACATTTATATTACCCTTGACAGTAGCTATGAATTTTGGGTTAAAAATGAAATGTGACTGTCCTGGGTGGTGCAATTTCTCTACCCAGGAAAAAAAGGTATTTATGAGACATTGTAGCACACCAGGAGTTCCTCCCGAAGGCTGCAGAGAGGGCCCCACGGCAGCGCCCTCACTGTCGGAACACCGGGCTTGCAGCACATGCCCTGGGACAGGGCAGGAGCAGAGTTCCCATTCGCAGCCCGGCTCTTGGGAACAGATGCTAAGAAACACTTGCCTGGAGACTCATAGAGAAAGCAGGAGGGAGCACTTGATGGGCAGGTAATGGTGCCACTTCCCATGGAGGCGAACCTCTCCCATTAAAGCTGACTGGGAGGATGGCCGGCCTGTGGTAGCAACGGCTAAATTTGGGAACAGTGAAAGTGAAATCTAATTTAATTTTAGTTTTGCAGCAACTCAAACTAGAAAGCATGGCCAGGGCTTGCTGCTCTGAAGAGGTCCTCTGATCCCACTCGAGAAGAGGTTAAGTGATGGACAATCGGCACATTCCAAGCAAATACGCAAAGGTCAGGAGCCACAGGGGTGGACACAAGCTGTCATCCTGAGGGGCTCGGCCAGTGAGGACGCACACTGGCTCTGTGGCCTGCTTGCTGACAGTGCCCAGGTTCTCAGCAGACACCCTGTCCCTGGAAAACTCAGCCTGTTGCCAGCTGTCAGATCCTCTGGATGAGGGAGGCTGAACTGCTGAGGTCCCCCCTACGTGGGCACAAGGTGGTCCCAGACCACAGTTATCCGAGGGAGTGTATCCCTAGCACCCCAACCAGTCAGCGGCCGCATTGGGCTTCTTGGAGAAGACAGACTCTCCTTCAAGAGGCAGATGACTATCTTCTCCAGTTCTAGACTATGCTGTCTTCCTGTTGGTAAATGGGCACATTGCCAAGGTGAGCAGGGAGTAGTTGCCACTGGGAAAATGCCAATCACAGCAGGATTCATGCACACTCAGGACCACATAAGCATGTTACCATTAGAAAGACACAGGCTCGTGGGTCAGAGACAGACTGAGGGATGCGTGCCTGTGTGCGTGAGAGGGGCCAAGAGACACAGTGGGACACAGAGAGGAAGGGAAGGAGGGACAGAAAGGCAGAAGACAGGGATCCTAAGAGAGAGACGGAGAGCAGGAGAGAGACCACAAGGTTACAAGAAAGGCACAAAAAGGAGGAGAGGTAAAGGGTACTGGGAGAGAGGAAAAGGAGGCAGAAAGCCCTTAAGAAAACCTGGAGAGAGAGACAGAGCACATGGAACAAGGCAGGAGAGACGGGGCAAGGGGCAGTTGGAGAGGGAGAGCCTGAGTCCTCTAGGGAACAGGAGAAAGGCACATACCTCCAGCAAGCATTCCACCCTGTTCTGTTCTTCCAGTTTCTTTAAAACTAGCTCAACCACCCACAACATCTGAAAATGCTTTTGAGGAGGTAAGTTGAAGAAAACGTGTTTCCCTGTGGAAGAATCCATCACCCAACACAAGTTACTCTCACTGGCTCACACTAGGAGGCCAAGAATAAGCAGATGACCCTTCTCAGCTGACTGGTGTGTAACTGAGGAGCCTGGAGAAACCCCTGCCCCAGCTCCTGGCCTGCAGGGGCTACTGAGGGCCACAGCCAGGGAAGGCACTGGAAGGACCACTGAACCTTGGAGTTGGGCCGCATGTGGTGGGGGGAGGAGCGTGGACCACACTCTGCCACCACATCCACATTGAAGCTCCTCAGTGCTTCTGCATCCACTTGACTGATGCGGAAGTGGAGGCCCAGACTGATGGCTTGCTGGGCGTCATGCAGCTGGTAGGAGGGGGTTCTGGGACTCTTCTACCACACCTTCCTCCTGGGGACAAAACTGGGCTTTGGCAAGAATTTCAATACCTTTATAGCAACTGTGTCTGTGTGGCAGGGGATTTGGGGCTGACTCTGAACCCAATACACCTGCGAACCACAGAGAAGGGACAGAGGCTGCGCAGAGTGGACACACACCACGCACGTTCTTGATGCCTTCCAGAAGCACCCTGTGAGCTCAAGGGGCTGCTCCCCTGTGGGCATTTTATCAGGTGAGCCCAGGGAGGCTAACACAGAACTCTTGGCCTCTCTGTGCAAGTCACGCCTTTGTATCTCCCTGCACTTGACACGTAGCACCCACCACTCCCAGGGCCGCCAGACCCGAGGATCACACACAGTGCAGGTGTCCCTGAGTCATGCTGCTGCCTGTTTGGTATTCTCTTCCCCATGCTATCTGAGCTGTCACCATGTGTCCTTGCAGATGATGGAACACGAGCTTCTCTGAGGTCAAGCATCACTCACAAGGGCCCTAGATACACAATGGCAGGGTCCCTATCTCAGGGAACTATTCTGCTGTTGCTCTATCTCTACAACCTTGGGTCAGTGACTGCCTCTGAGTCTTCGGTTTTCACTACTTAGTGTAAAAGCCCTCCTTATCAGGTCGTTGCCAGTGTGTCCTGAGCTGGTGATGTGGACACTTAGCACGAATGCCTGGGAGATGACAAGTCCTCCCTTGGGAAAGGTGAGTCACCACGGGAGGGGGGTTGCTTCTACCGCCGCAGGCACCCCACCATGTGGCAGGATTCTCCCTTGCCATTCCCCTGGCCCTGGCCAGCCCCTGTGCATCATTCAGCTGAGCCCTCCAGAGAGCCCACAAGGGCTAGCACCTCAGACCGACTCTGAGCCCCAGAAAATGCCAGGATCCCCGGGTCTGCCTTTAAGCTTACCGCTGTGGGACTCGGACTGCCCATTGTTAGGACTCAGTGCAGAGTGTGAGGTCCAATAGCCAGTCCAGTCCTGCACTATCCTTTTACAGATGGGAAATCTGATGTTCCCAAGGGAAGGGGTCGTGCCTCAAACAAGGGCAGTTAAAGAGTTCAAATTCAGGTCTCTTTCCACACAACTGGATTTTAAACAACTGGAAGCTAGAGTATCTAGGACCATATATATGTAATTTTTAAACAGGTATTTCATAATTTTGATTTTGTTGATATAATTATCTTACATTATTTAGGATTTTTTAAAAGGCCAGGAGAAATGAGATGATCACTGTGGGAGGCTGTCTTTAAAATAAGAAAGTTAAAGGTACCAAGGATGGAGCATTTCCCTTCATGGTTAGGGTGGAGATGATGTGTTTACCTCTAGGTAAGAAATGTTATTAAAAATGTAAATTTGGAAGAAAAACTCCCAAACTGTTTCCAATTTCATTCTTAAGGAAAATGAAAACATTAAAGCAAAAACTTTCTTGGGGGCTGGGGCTGGGTGCTTGGCTGTGAATGACCTTGATGGGCCTCAGAAGCCTACCCTGCCTTGCTCCCATAGGCTTCAGGATGTTCCCCACCTCCAAGCCAGGCACCTCATTCCTCCCACTGCTTCTGGACCTCTGGCCCTGCTCCTCTGGTGTCTGATCTGCCTTCTGGAGACGGTCCATCTGATATTTCCCAAGCCTGGGAACACTGATGCTTCTGCTGTGGGACCTGCCCCTAGACCACCTCACCAAGCCCTCCCTGCCCAGAGTGTCAGGGCACTGGCAGGCGCCTACAGTAGGTGTTTGATAAACACAACTAGTGTCACTGGAAGTCTGAGCCCTCCTCCCTTTGAATCCCATCCTGACACTGGGGCCTACTGATCAAGCCCACCAGTGTCCAGCACTCTAAAGAGAAACTGCAGACTTCGGAAATAAGGTGGCGGGGACCCTTAGGGGAATCCCATTTGTAGCTAACCTCTGGGGAACATCTCTCTGGCTTAGTTCACCTTGGAAACCTGGTTCCTATGCAGAAATTCTTTTTTTAAGAGCGAGCAGAGCGTGTGTATGTGCATGTGCCTGTGCACATTTCGGGGTGAGAGAGAGGGAGAAAATAGCTTAGCTCCATGCTAAGCTTGGAGCCCAACAAAGGGCTCGATCTCACAACCCTGAGATTGTAGGCAGACTCCATGCTAAGCTTGGAGCCCAACAAAGGGCTCGATCTCACAACCCTGAGACCTGAGCCAAAGTTAAGAGTTAGATGGTTAGCTGACTGAGCCACTCAGGGGCTCCTATGCCGAAATTTTGATTGCAGTGAGTGCTGGGAAAGTGTAAACATGTCTGGAGTGAGGGAGAACTTAACCTGATGGAATAACAATCATATATACATGGCTGTTTATGCAAGGGGTTTCCACCATGATGGCCTCAGGGGGCATGGAGGGAGGGCCTCCACTCTCTAAGTGAGGAACTGCTGAGTGTCTCTGAGGTCCCAGCCAGAGGCTCCATCATCCCTGTGGCCCTCATAAGAATGTCAGGCTGAGGCTCCTGAGACATCCTTAGGAGACGAGCACAAGCTCAGGAACCAGCATTGGTTCTGGGGGGAAAACTTTCCTTTTAGAGCACACACTGCGGGCAGTGGATATACAGTACGTCACCCCAAAGACAACCCCTAGATCCTCAGCTCCATGTTATCCAAGGGGGCTCCCTGAGTCTGCCTGCATGGGCCCAAGGCCCTTCCTGTTGGATGACCAAGGACAAGCAGCCATTTGCTGTTGAAATTTGAATAGATGCTCGTGCACATAAGCCAGGTCAAACGCTTCTCTCTGCTCTGAAACCAAGACTCTAACCTGAATGCTGTAACCGATGACATCACCTCCTATGGCTCATCCCTTCTTCCAGGAAACGTCCTTTTCCATGCTAAACTTGACTGCCAGAAGCCATCACCTCATTCCATGTTCTCAGTATAAGATAGCCTCCAACTTGTCGAATTTGTTTTTTCTCTTTTGAAGCTGCATTTTACCTGCCCTGGTTTATGTGTATTTCCTAAGTCATCTCCTATCCTTTTTGCCTCATTCATGTCTTTTCTTTGTTTTTGTTTTTTGGCTTAAAAAACTGATATCATGCCTTAAAAAAATTGAAGGACTGTCCTACAATGGAAGGGTTTTGCCCTGGTCTCAAGAGCACCAATAGTTGTGTGGTGAATTCCTAAGTTTAGTCCTCTTTGGTTGTTCTGACTTTTAAGGTAGTTCAAAATAAGGCACACAGAAGTCTTTGGCACAGGAGTATTATTATTATCAGTCTTGTCAGAGCTTCATATATTTTAAGTTTTTTTTTTCAGGAGGTCAGATTTTGGTTATGGATCATGACTACTATTTCCTGATCTTCTATCCATTTCTGCTCTTATCTTTCTTATTTCTAAAGTGCTTCAGTTGAACTCCTGGCTCTTTAATGTTCAGCTTCTCTCATTTTATAATGTGACATTAGAGGCTATGACTTTCCCTCCAAGTACCACTTTAGCAGCACCCTGGCATCCTAGACATACAGAAGATACATCATTTTTCAGTTCTAAACATTTGGTAGCTTTCATTACTGCCCCTTCTCTGCCCCTCCTATTACTGAGAAATACATCTTTAAGTTTCTAAATGTATGGATTTCTAGTGAGCTTCTTGCTAATTGTTATGATTTTACTGTTTATTGGTCAAAGACTATGGTTCATTAGTTACATAGTAGTGGCTGAAGTTTTTTTGTGGCCTGGAATGTGGTTCATGTTTTAAACTGACCATGTGAAGGATGTGTACTAGGTGCACAGTCTTGCATACTGTGACTGCATTAAGCTTATTAGTTATAATTTCTGAATTATAGTTGTTATTATATTATTAGTTCTAATTTCCAAATACATATATTTTCATGAATTTCTGATGGCTTGGATTGTTTTATAAAGTACATGTTAAAAGTCCCATCACGGTGGTGCTTTTGTCAATTTTCTCCTATTAGTCTCTAGGCTTCACTTTGTGTCTACTTAGCACCTGAGAGCTTCATAGTTGTCATATCTTCTGAGTGAATTGTTTGTCAGTGTGCAAAAATGTGTCTGTCACCTGATGTATATAGTTGATCTTTGAACCACATAGGTCTACTTATCACATTTTTTACAGTACAATACTGTATATGTATTTCTCATATGATTTTAACATTTTTTTCATCTAGCTTACTTTATTATAAGAATATGGTATATAATACATGTAACATAATACATATTTTTGAAAGAGCCCAGATGTCCATCGACAGATGAATGGATAAAGAAGATGGGGTATATATCTACAATGGAATATTACTCAGCCATCAAAAAGAATGAAAACTTGCCACTTGCAACAATGCGGATGGAACTAGAGGGTATTATGCTAAGTAAAATAAGTCAGTCAGAGAAAGACAAATACCATATGATTTCACTCATATGTGGAATTTGAGACACAGAACAGATGAACATAGGGAAAGAGAAGGAAGAATAAAATAAGATAAAAACAGAGAGGGAGGCTAACAATGAGATATACTTAAATATAGGAAACAAACTGAGGGTGGCTGGAGGAGAGGTGGGTGGGAGGACAAGGTAACTGCATGATGGGCGTCAAAGAAGGCAAGTGTTGGAGTGAGCACTGGGTGTTATATGTAACTGGTGAATCACTAAATTCTACCCCTGAAACTAATAATGCTAACTAATAATTTAACTAAAGTGAACTTGAATAAAGAATAAAAAAAAGGATATTTGTTACATGATTATATTATTGATAAGGCTTCTGGTCAATAGTTAGGCTATTAATAGTTAAGTTTGGGGAAGTCAAAGGTTACACATGAATTTTTGACTGTGTAGGAGTGTTGGTGCCCCTAAATCCTGAGTCATTCAGGGGTGGACTGTACTGATGTTACCACAAAGCATTTTTTTTTCTCTAGCATGCATTACTATACCTTTTCCCATTGATTTCATTTCAAATTTTGTGTCACTGTATTTAGATATGACTATGGTAGGTAACACATTCTAGATTTTAAAAATTCAATCTGAGAATTGGGGTTGATTAACTGATAAGTCTAATCCATTAATAATTTTACTGATATATTCAGGCTTATTTTTGCTCTTATTTTATGTATTTATTTCTATATTATTTTATTACTATATATTACTATATTATTATGCTTTTACTTTGCTTCATTTTGTCTACTTTCCTGGCCTTCCACTGAATTGGTTGAGTGTTATTTATCCAACTGCCCTTTTCCACTCCAAGTGATTTTCTACTTCTATTATTTTACAGGTTACCCTTAAGTTTTTATTATGCATTTTTACTTCATATCTGAAGTTTATTAAGGTCTGTTATCTTCTCAAATAATCGAAAAATTATGAAATGCTTTAGCACTGGTCATCATTACCACCTCATACCTCATATTTGAGCAGCCCTCAAACTGCCTCCTTTATTACTGCTATCTTTCTACAAAAAATATTTTTCTACTTTCTATTACTGATTTTTCTCTAAGTCAATGCTGTCTTATATTTGCCCTTATGTTTGCCTACTGGCCTTTCTTTTCTGTGATTTCTGTATTCCATAAAAAGGAAAGTATAGGGGGCGCCTGGATGGCTCAGTGGGTTAAGCCTCTGCCTTCAGCTCAGGTCATGATCCCAGAGTCCTGGGATCGAGCCCCGCATCGGGCTCTCTGCTCAGCAGGGAGCCTGCTTCCTCCTCCCTCTCTCTCTCTCTCTCTCTCTCTGCCTGCCTCTCTGCCTACTTGTGATCTCTGTCAAAAAAAAAAAAAATCTTTATTTAAAAAAAAAAAAAGGAAAGTATACTAAAGTATATCCTTCAACAGTTCTTTCAGAGGGTTTATGAATGGGAACTTCTCACATCTTCCACAGGAGATAACTTTGCCCTAATCAGTAAAGGGAATTTTAAGTTGACTATTTTCCCTCATAACTGAAAGACATTATTCAGTTCCTTTCTAGCCTCCACTGTTCCTGATGAAAAGTTTGCAATCAATGATTGTTCCTTTGCAGGTCATCTTTTTTTTTCCTCTTTGCTTTTTACTTTGGTATTCTATATTTTACTGTGATATGTTATTTATCCTATTCAGAATTTGATGTGCTTCCTTAGTCTAAGAATTTATATCTTTTTAAAATTCTAAACAGTTCTTAGTCTTTATCTCATCCAATGTTTCCTCTCCTTGTCTTAATATTCTCTCTCAATATCTGTTTTATATTTCCCATCTTTGTGTTTCTCTGAGTTCTTATCTGGGTAATTTCCCCCAGAGTGATCTTCCAGTTCAATAATTCTCTTTTCAGTTATGTCTAACATGCTTTTTAACCCATTATCAATTTTAATAATTTAAATTCCTAGAAACTCTACCTTTCTAAATTTACCTGTTTTTTTACCTCTATAATTGTTTATTTTTAATTCTCCTGAGTCTTTTTACCATTCTAATCATTTCAAACATGAATTTTTAAATAGTCACTTTTACATTGTTTTATTATATAAACATTCTAGGGTAGCTGGCCATCCAGTGTGCTGAATCTGTTAACTCTTCCTCATGGCAAATTACTCCCTTAAAACCTGAAATTGTAATATTTTATTTAATTTTTAAGAAGATTTTATTTATTTATTTGAGAGAGAGAAAGAGAGCATGAGTGGGGGAAGAGGGAGAGGGAGACACTACCCAAGCAGACTCCTGCTGAGTGTGGAGCCTGATGTGAGGCTTGATCTCATGACCCATGATCTCAGGAACTGAGCCAAAACCTGAGTTGGATGCTTAACTGATTGAGCCACCCAGGTACCCCTATAATTTTATACTTTAGACTCAGATTTCCTGATTTCCTTTTCTCCATGGATAACCCATAAATTCTGGTGTGGAGATATTCCTTTAAAATGGATTTGCATGTGTTCTTCTAGGATCCCTCATGGTTTTACCGATCTGGGACCTATCTTCCAGTTAATTCCTAGGTGTAGAATTTCAGCTTGATGTAAGCTGTATAAATTCAGACTTCCACATTAATGGGAGGAACAAACTCCAGCAGCTCACAGATTACATGATTCTTTCTTGGCCCAGAAAGTAAAATTTTCTTAGTCATTGGCAGTCCCTCAGGTTTGGGCCTTATGTAGGGGCTCCTTGTATTGTGCAGACCCATACCACACATGCCATCCTGGCATGGATATTAAAGCCAACCCTAGATCTAATACTATCTAGATCTAATACTATCTAGATCTAATATCTAGATCTAATACTATCCCCTGAGACAGCAGGGTATCAAGACACTGGCTTTCACTCACTAATCACTGCCTTTGAGAGTGTTTTGTTCATTTGACATTTAGGAATTTCCCTCGCCTTCGGGTTTAGCCATCTATTTAGAAGAAAAAATTTTTTCACAGCAATATTTTGTCTAGCATTTTTGTGTTTGGAGTAGGAACAGTGGAGGGGTCTGGTGTCAAATCAAATCATCCATCTCTCAGAAATGGAATCCTCCAGCCCCTTGATCCAGTATTTGTTTTCCTCTTTTAAATTTAACTTCAATTGCCCAACATATAGTACATTATTAGTTTCAGATGTAGAGTTCAACAATTCACTAATGCTCATCACATCTCATGCCTTCCTTAATTTCCATCACCAAGTTCGCCCATCTCCCCATGAACCTCCCCTCTGGCAACCTTCAGTTTGTTTCCTATAGTTCAGAATCTCTCATGGTTTGTCTTCCTTTCTGATTTCTTTCCATTCTGTTTTCCCTATGATCCTCTGCACGGTTTCTTATATTCCACATATGAGTGAAACCATATGGTAATTGTCTTTCTCTGACTGACTTATTTCACTCAGTGTAATACTCCTCAGTTCCAACCAAGTTGACACTTGGCTGGGACTAGTTTTCTTCTGTGGTAAAAACTAGCCCTCAGCCAAATGTTTCTTCAAACTATACAAAATTAAAAGAAAGAAAACTCCAACGGTGAAGCACAGAACTCTAACATGTGTAGTAACAGCAGACTTCCTATGCTCTGGGCACCATTCTAAGCACATTAGCCACACTGTGACATTTTATCTCCCTGACAGCCTTGTGAGGTAGGTCTTATCAGCCATTTTATGGTTAAGGAAACTGAGCAACAGAGAGCTAAAACAAACACAGCAGCTATGTGTTTAACCTCTAAACAAGAGTAGAAAAGAGAGAAGGAAGATATTTCAACTTCCCTAGAGTTCAGATGATGGAGGATTTCATATGTGATGGCACTGAAACTTTTACCTGCCACTCAAGTCTTTGTGTCAGGTTATCCTAAGATGATACTGAACGTGATCTCTTTCTCACAACACTGCATCACACAAATGTGTCGTTTAACTTCCTTGAAAGCTTTCTGAGTCTGGTATTGCACAGGACTGAGTTCACAGAATCATGGGCACCCTTTCTGATGCCCTAGCAGACATCTATACACCTGGAATCTCACACTCAAAATACAGTTACAGACTTTTCTGGATACCCTGACAACAAGAATACACGGAGAGGTAATGATGTTTGAAGATAAAATGTTTGACAACTGAGTCCTTAGACCTGATGGGATTCCTAGCATAGATTTTGATCAACTTCGTCTGAATTCCTTGGGGCTAAACCATGTCTGAAAACTGAAATGCTCATCTCCTTTGAAGAGCATCGTCTGGTTGGTGCACACATTTATTTCCATTGCCACAGGTAAAGGAAGGAGGCCTGCCACTCGTGCCTGGCGCCAACGGGCTGGCGTGCCTTTCCTGGGAATATGGCGTCACAAGCAGGGAGGCCCGGGGCTTGTGTGCCAGGGGGTCTTATGCAAATGCTTTGATCATCCTGGAAAGCAAACTGTGTTTTGTTCTCCTCTCAGTCCTGGAGCTGTGGGTTACTTTTAGTAAATATTTTGACGGGTGAGGCTGTAAGCAACTGTCTCCATTCTGAGGCAGAAAACCAAACATATCCGTGTTGAACAAACAATGTGGATGGGATGATTCCTGCCTCGGCCCAGAGCATCCTGCCGGGAATCAGTCTGGGGAACAAGCGGCCGGAATCATTTATGAGAAAGAGCTGCAGAAGTGCTAGGCTGCTTACAAATGGGCTGGGACCAACAGACTTCAGCCAAGGGGAGAGGTGGGAGACACACTAATGAGCAAGGCCGGGGATGGGCCGGGGCCCTGCGGGGAAGGGTTCAGCTGGGTGTGTGTTGGGGGGAGAGGTCATTCTCAGCTCTCAGAAACTCTGCTGATTCTTCTTCCATGACTGCAGGGGCAAGAGCGGGGATCTCCAGGAGGTGGTCACACCTAGAAGCCGTGCTCTGGTCAGTGAGGGGAATGACACAAATGAACAGCAATCCTGGCAAGTCCCTGCTATCAATCAAACCCCCACCCTGGCCATGTGAGTCTCTCTACGGGGACAAGCTGATAATCCAGATAACAAAGCTGAGGACCTTTACATGGCAAAACATGTTTTATTCTAAGTGTGATCATTTTGGACAGAGCCCCTTCTCTGGGGTGCTAACCATTTCCAGCACTTGCACAGAGAGACAGCAGAACAGCCTCTGGGCTTTATGGACAAGTCAGATCACCACAGTGAAGAGCGACGACCAGTTCAGGCTCTGCGGCGGGTACCGCCCCAGGGCCTAATGAGGCATTATTGGGAGGTTGGAGCCAACTCTGTGTAAACAACTGACCTTCTGTCCACTTCTGCAGTTTGCTTTTGGGTTGCCATCTGTCTCCTGCACTGTGGCCAGAATTCGCCTCTGGTAGCCTCCCTTCTTCATCTGGTTGTTCATGGGCTACGAAACCAACTCATCAAGGAGGTTAGCGTTATGTTTAAAGCAGGAGTCATAGGCTCTGAGGGAGGTCTCTCTTCTCAAGTGATCATGAGCATTTGTACTGAATGGCCTCAGGACGGGCAGCTCAGGGATCTTCTGGGTTACTCTGGGTTCCCTGAAGTTCAGGGCTGGTTGTGCTGTGCAGCAGCTCTGCGGCTGGGAGCAGAAGGCCCAGTGCCACCCAGAGCACCTAACTTGGGATGCTACCCCTCTAAGCACCCCTGTCAATCTGCACCTTCATACAAGTTCTTATCATACAACATAGGCCCTGAAATTCCAAACCATCTCTACTTAATTGAATTAAATAGAATACATAGAATTGTGTGAAATAATGTGTGTGGGTGTAGTGCACTTTCCTCAGCTGTGCAAACATTTGAATAAACAAAGGAATCATGTGGGTAAAATGCAGACTGCTTTCGAGGACATTAACCTAGAAAGAGAGCAAGCCCTGCCCATCCCTGTGGTCTGACACTTGGCTCTAGGTGTCCTGTAAAGCCTCTCCAGAGCCCAGGTCTATGGAGGTCTACAGTCGAAGATGAAAAGCTTTGTATGATTTAGCTTCTCTTCCAGACCTGGCCCCATGGCCCTCTGATCAAGGCCATCTTGGTGAGCCCTGAGACCTGTGTCATATGCAAACATCTCCATTTACTGAGCAAGATGCTGCAGTAACCCAGGATGCAGGAATGAGCCTCCCTACCTTCTCTCACATGGTATCTCTGGCCACAATATCCACATGGATGCTCCATGATGGAAGGGATGGGGAGGCCTCGATACAAAATGCACACACAGGCCCAAGGAAGAGGAAGAGCCCCAAACCACCTCTTCCAGCCTCGGCCTGACCTTCAGATT
Source organism: Lontra canadensis (assembly GCF_010015895.1). Classification (NCBI taxonomy): domain Eukaryota; kingdom Metazoa; phylum Chordata; class Mammalia; order Carnivora; family Mustelidae; genus Lontra; species Lontra canadensis. The sequence goes on from NW_022631093.1 coordinate 3,079,334, forward strand.
AGTGCTGCTCTAGAGGAGGAGAAGGTTCCAAGGAAACTAAAACCACCTGCAACTGGGCTCCACACTGCCAGACTCCTCCCCTCGAGGCCAGCACATGGCATTGTTTTACCTGCTCCTGCTCAGGGCCTGGCCTTGCTCCTATCCACCACCAGGGACCAGCCAGGACCACCCCTGCCCCAGCCACTCTGCCCAGAGGGAGCTCTGGGTGCCAGCTGCGCTTACTCCTCCTGGCTGCCTCCTACATACCCTCCTCCTGCTCACCTTCTGGTGCTGGAGGGCCCTAACCTAACCCTCTCTCCTCCCCTGTCCCTCGGCCCAGCTCCCACCTCCTCCTCCAGGGGGCCTGCCCTCACTACCTCAGCCACCCACCTCCTGCAGCCTCTGTCTCCTTCCAGGCTCCATTCCACATATGAGTTGGTTCCCAAGAGCCTGCCTGAAGCCAGGAGCTCCATTTGCTCCTACTCCTGTCCCTAGTTCTGCCAGAGCAACATCTCCCATGAGATGGCCCCAGCAGATGCTCACTAAAAGGTAGGTTAAATGGCATGGGTTAAGGAGTCAGGAAAGGAAGAAAAGCAGTCATTTGAGGAATCTGTAAAAGACTCTGGAAAGTTGGAAAGGGCCTTGAAAGACATGATATATTACTTTTTAAAAGCACAACTTTGAGTACAGACTCCATAATAGTCTGAGCTCATATCAATCTCTGAGGCAATTCCTACTAAGCAAGATCATAAAGAGTGAGTGTGCGGCACAGAAAGCTTTTGCAAATATGACTTCACTGAAGAAAGAGATGACAGAAGGTGGGATAACCCCCAGTCATATTGAAAGCTCTAAAGATGGGGAGTCAGAGGGCACATGCCCAGGTGTGAGGGGAGGCTCCTGAACACTGATCTGACAGCCTTGCTGCTCAGCACGCTCACAGCTCTGACTGAATGTCCATTTTTGAGGGACTTGTTGAAGAATATTATGGGAGAGCCGCAGCCTCCCCTCCCTTCCCCAGCCACTTCTTGGTTCCATCATTGTGTAGAGTGGGTGCCATGCCTGGAAGCATATCCAACAAGTCATGGACAAGCCCGGTACACAGACCACTTAGCATGGGCTCCACTTAGCAAAAGTACCTTCTAGATAAATTCTTTCAAGCAAACCTCCTTTTTCTAAGCTTTCTCTAAATCCTGGCTTTCTCAGGAGCATGTCTTATTTTAAAAAATAAAATGGGGTGCCTAGGTGGCTCAGTCGATTAAATGTCTGCCTTCAGCTCAGGACATGATCCCAGGGTCCTGGGTTTGAGCCCTGTGTGGGGCTTCCTGCTCAGTGAGGAGCCTGCTTCTCCCCCTTCGTCTGCCTGTCGCTCCCCTTGTGTTCTTTCTGAAATAAATAAAATCTTTAAAAAAAATAAAGCAAAATAAATGGTGTGACCATGTTCTATTCTTCCTTCCATTTAAAGAACAAGGAAAAAAATCAGGGACAGACGAGGCAGACCCAGGGAGGCCCCTGGGAGCAGCAAGTTCCATGTGTCTCACTCTGAATCATGTTCTGGGCTTATCAGAGACACCAGATGTCAATGCGCTGCAGACCCCAGGCCCCTGATGCCAGGGCAGAGGCTCTGGGCTCCAGTTCCCTGTATGCCTGCCTTCCCAGGCATGTGACACTGCAGATTTGGGGTCTGACAGAGATGCGGCCTGCCTTGTCCTTGGATGGAGGGGACTATGTGTCCCAGGACTGGATACCTGAGGAAAGAAAGGACAAGGAACATGCCTCGGGAATCCCTGGGCTCAGGCTGAGGCTTCTTTCCCGCCCTCAGGCAAACAACAACATTAACACTATCAGCACCCACAGCCACCATCTGTCCAGTGCATACTATCAGGCATTGATCTAAGGGCTTCACGTTTATTATTCTCACCCCCACAACCCCTGTTAGGTTGATTCTATCCATCTCAGAGAGGGAACTTAAGGACAGTGATCACTTCGAGGTCACACAGCTACTTAAGTGGTAGAATGAGGGATGGAACTCTGTTCCATATGAGTCCAGAGTTCTAAGCCCTGTTCCCTCAAGGGACAGCTCTCCATTAGTGGGGCAGGGAGGCCTTGTGTAATTCTGTGATGGGCAGATTACCTCAGAGCTGAGCTCAGTGACAGTGCCTTTGAGGGCTGAGTTCAGGCGAAGACAATTCCACCTTTTCTGCCCCCAAGTGTCTTCCTTATTTAGAAGAAATATTTATGATCATGACACACTAATGTCTAACAGGGGATGTAGGAACTCCTCGAATCCCCAAAGCCCAGTGTGTTCTCAGCATCAAAAGATCACACACACACATTCACACACACACACACACACACACACACACACAGAGCTTGTACCCACAGATAATTTTCCAAATATTTAACAAGTGTGGCATGAACAGTAACCAGTGAGAATGGATCCCAGCCATCAATGCCCAGTCCAGCTAAATGGTTTTGCAGACTAGCCAAATGTCAGCTTTTCTCATGGCCAGGCTGTGTTTCAGAACCACACACAGCATATCTGCTAAGCAGCTCTCACTCTCATTACATCTTTGTCTAATCTGGTCCTACGATGACTGGTTTAAAGCCAGGAAAACAGTTCTAAGATTAATCCAAGGCCAAGCTTTTGCCGAAATCTCTGGGGGATCCAACTGTTTAAATAGAGACTTCTCATGGTTACACTTGTCACTGGGTCCTCAAAGGGCCTGGGCAGTGTGGTAGGACTCCTTGCTAACACAGGTGGAAGGAAGACTCATTTTATTGTGGATCCAAGCAAAAAGTTAGATTTCCTCAATCAGGGCTATAGGGTTGGAGTTTCTAGTCAAGGCCTGTGCAAACTGTAATTGCCAACCGCTTCCTCTAAATTCAAACCCAGGAATAAAACAACCTCCCAGGGTTTCAGTTTGGCTTAAAATTTGCTTTTCACAACAGTGACAACTTGTATTTGCTTCAGTGAAGCACACTCTTACATGATTTTAAATTCCTCCTGTGACTGAGTACAGGCTCAACAGATTAATCCCGTGTTGGGAATCTAGGGCCTCTGGTACACGCCAAGGCCATGCCATCCCACTCCTCTCCTTCATCCCTTCGAAGTCCTCAAGGAAGCAATGATCTCTACCCATCCCTGCCTCCCACGGCACACATTTTAGCTTCATTATGGGATTCTTGATTATGGGATTCATATGGCAGGACATAAATTCTGCCTTCTCCCATGTTGTTTGATATTCATTTACTCAATCAACCGATCTGTATTTAGTGCCTACTCCGTACAAGGCTTCTCTTTACAACTAGACCGGAGGGGCTGCAAACCATGCTGCATATTTCCTTTTTATCACTTCTCATGGGCCAGCAAAAGACTGCCGATGTACAGGACGCGTCATAAACGCTTAGCACATTCAGTCTATCTTTGTTCCACTACGGAACAGGAAAGGAGTTCCAGAAAGCCCATCATGGACCCATTTTAAATGGAAGGGTCTCCATCCTTCTCTTCCCTGCCACGTTTACCCTTTCACTTCCACAAATGCATGCGACCCTCCCAATGTCCGTGCAAGAGAATCTGAGCCCTCACTTTGCAGAGAAAGATGCAATGTCCATGGCAGTTAGCTGGCTGGTCCCCATTTCTTACACCAGTGAGCCTCGGAGTGAACACTGTGGTTCACACTTACTGAGCCCTGGTCTTTGGCTCATCATAGTCCATGACTCACCATTGAACTGAGTGTTCAGGAGGCCAGGTTGTGGGTTCAATTCCCTTCTAAAAGAAGCCTTTCCTCCTCCTGTCTTCACAGAACAACCCATGAAGGGTCATCCTAAAGGATGTAGGTGGGAGATGTGTCTGCTACTTTGCCTCAGCAGCAAGAAGTCCCAGCCTCCTGACTCTGGGGGTGCCATGCCATTTGGGGTGCAAGGACCAGCAGGCAGAAGCACAAAATCACAAAGGTGTTCATTTTTCAGGCTTGTGCTCTGAGGCTGGTTCACAAAACAGCCATGTTAAGAAAAAAAAAAAAATTGAACTGATTAATACGTTAACCTTTGAAGATATAAAAACTGATAAAATAACCAAACCCATTTCCAAAAAGGATTTCCTAATGACTAATTCTCCTCTCTAACCTTTCCGGATGGAGCCCATGATCATATGACAAGTTGGCATAATTAAATTCTCCAGAGGCAATAGCCCAGAAGAGAACACACTGGACACGCTGTGGGAAGCCACTCAGCTTTCAACATCCCCATGAAACACAGATACCGATGAGACTCCGGTTTGTTTCACAAAAACACATGCTTTAACTTCTGAATTTGCTTGACATCTAGAGGAGGGGGAGATAAAAGGGAGCCTCGAAGTGCTATGTAATTTGGGCCATCTCTCACAGTGGGAAATGTGCTCCTGGGGAAGATGAAAAGAGAGTGCAGACCGCAAATGGGGTAGGGGAAGGCGTGGGGATGAGTCCAGCCGGCGCCAGTGCGCCTCGGAGGGAACTGCGGGGTGGGGTGCTGAGGGCGGCCGCGAAAGGAAGACGTCCTCCAACCGAAACCACATGAGGGAAAACGGGGAGCAATTTGTTACATGCTTCACAGTTCTTAAAAAAATAAAATAGGAAACAAGAGCAAACTTCCTTTGCTGATGACTGGAGCACAAAATTGGTCAGGTTTGAAGGATGGGAGAATTCCTTCCTATTACTGTGTCTTGTACCAGGCAGCTTCATCAGCTTGGGTGGGAAGTTTCTATGGAGGCTGCCCCTCGGGAAAGAGAGCAGTACTGGTTGGAGAGACAGTCTTGTGTGATGGGGAGAAAAAGCATTCAAGGTTGGAGGAGGAAGGAAGAGGTGTGAACTGACGCCATCCAGGGAGGGGCCCTGGATTGCAGGGGATACGTCTTTAGGTGAGTCAGCAGATGAGGTGGTTCCTTAAAGGGCATCTTCAGGGAGCGTGGAAGGCAGACTGCTCAAGTGCTCCGCATCCTGCACTGGTCCACGTCCCAGTCTCTGGAACCTGTCAATGTGACAAGATTCCATTTCCGTGACGGTGTTATGTTATGTTACACGGGCTGAGTTATCTCAAAGTTATCTCAAAGAGATAATGTTGAAGTCCTAACCCCTGGTACCCGTGAATGTGACTTGACATGGAAACGGGGTCTTTGTAGATGCAATCAAGTTAAGATGACATCATCAGGGTGCTAATCTGACCCGACTGGTATACCCTTGTAAGACATGAGGGATTTGGACATGGACACACACAGAGGAAAACACAGAGACACAGAGAGAACACCATCATGTGTACACGGAGCCAAAGACAGGAATGATGCTGCTACCAACCACGGACTGCTGAGGACTGCCAGAAGCAGAAAGAGACAAGGAAGCATCCTCCCGCGGAGGCTTCAGAGGGAGAGTGCCTGCTGACACCTTGATTTGGGGTTTCTAGCATCTGCAATGGTGAAACAATAAATTCCCAATGTTTTAAGCTACCCAGTCTCTGGTACTTTGTTACGGCTACCCTGGGAACCTAAGACAGGGATGGTTAAGCTTAAGATATGGAGATTATCTGACTGGAACGGATCTAATGACATGAAACTTTAAAGGCAGAGAACTTCCTGTGGCTGGTGGCAGAGAAGTCAGAGATTCAAACTGTGAAAATTACTCAATGCTCTGTTGCTAACCTGAAGATACAGGGACCATGTGAGAAGAAATACATGCAATGAGGAAATCAGGGATCTCTCCCATTTTTCCAAGGCACTGAATCCTGCCAACAACCTCAAGGAGCTTGGAAGTGGATTTTTTTTTCTGAGAGCCTGCAAAGGCAAGAGCTCAGACCAGTTAATACTTTGACTTTGGCCTTCTGAGACCCTCAGCAGAGAGCCCAACTAAGCCCACATGGACTCCTAAACCTAAGTCCCTCAAGCTAATAAATTTGTGTTGTTTCAAGTGGCTAAGTTGCCAGGAAAAAATTTACACAATGGAGGAAGTTCACGCTCTCAACGTGCTAACTTTTAGCAGAAGGGGCTGGTAACTGAGAATAAAATCAGGGACTTCCAAGAGAGATATGAAAGTGATCACGATAACTTTCCTTCTCCAGATTCCAATGGGAACACCCCACCCAGCAGAAGAGATGATAAACGAGGCTGGTTATAAACAGCGGAGGGCTGGTACATGGTTAACAACCTGTTCTCCTGGGAAGGGCATGGGGAGAAGTCCTGATGGGTCACCCTCACCAGTTTCCACAATCTGAGTGCTCCTACGGTGGCCAGTTTTAAACAACTGGCTCACGGAATTCCTGAAAATGAGACAAAGGCTTTCACAAGACAGTACAAGCTGACTTCAGCACTCCACGGAATTCACAAAACAGAACCAAGAGTAGTTACCCTGAAGGCAGACACACCCGGCCTGAAGGAGCTGAGGGGCCAGCCCTAACGCAGCCACCCTGCCACCGAAGAGCTCAAAGGTTCGGGCCTGCAGGCCCTGTCCTGGGCCTTCTTCTCTTCACCCCATCCTCACGCCCCAGACCATATCAGCCACTCAGGGCTTCTCTGCAGTCCACATGCTGATGACTCCCAGATCCATATCTTCAGTCCCAGGCGCTTTGCTGTATCCCAGTCTCTCCTGGCAAAGAGCCTGTGTGCTGCCTCCCCTTCAGTGGGCACAACCAACATGACATGACTAGACCAGAATCCAGCAGCTACCCCCCAAAGTCCTGGTCCTCCCCTAGGGTTCTGCATCTCTGTATCCAGTGCCTCTACGTAGAAGCATCCTTGATGCCTTTTTCTTTCTTACTTGCCTTAGCCGACAAGTCATCACAGGTGATCAATGGGCTCCTCAAACACAGGAAAAAACAGGCAGAGCCCATCCACTTATTCCGTCCCCACCAACATGGCATCCCAGATCACTGGCAGGGCCCTTTTAGATTGTTGTAGCTTCTTACAACTCCTAATTCAACTTCTCCCAGCTACTCCAGGATCCCTTGCTTTATAAGAGAATGGTACTTCCTAACAAGGTCACATCCCTGAGTAAAAGCACTGACAGCTTACCACCACCATTAGGACAAAGCCAGCATGCTTAAATGAGGCTCTGAACAGTGGTGTCCCTGCCTGGCTCTCCTGTGCCATCCCATGCCACCCACTCTCCACTCTCTGGGCCATGCTGGCTGCTCCCAGCAGCACCAGAGCTCCTGTCCTCCTCCCAGCACTCCCTGGGCCTTTGCTTAGATGACAACCACTGCCCTGCTATCAGCAGTCAGCCATCATGCTGCTTCTCCAGGAAAGCCTTCCCATACCCAGACCAGGTCAGATGCCCACCATCACCTACTCTTCTCCTTCACAGCTCTTACTATAGTTGTAATCAAATGATCATTGGTCCAATTATTTGTTTAATGCTTGCTCTTTGTCCTTGAATGAGCCGTCTCTGAGGGCAAGGCCCCTGTAGATGCAGTCAGTGCTGTGATCCTCATGATACCACATTGGTGTCTTTGTGTGGAGATACAGAATGTATTTTTTAAGTAAGAATAAATGAAAAAATATAGTGTTGAGTGAAAAAAAATCACGTTACAGAATAGAATGTATAGGAAGAATGTCCTGGTTTTGTGGAAACAGCATAAATGCTTTAAGAGAGAAGAGACTGGGTATAAATCAGAATGATAACCAAGACTGTCTCTGGGTGGTGCGATTACCAGTAATTTTTGCCTTCCCCTCTACATATATTTTTATATATTCAGGGTTTTTTTTAAACAAAGCACATGTTTTGCTTTTATAATCATCTAAACCTACTAATGCTATTGTTTTTGAATCGAAGGACGGAGCGGAAGAGGCATCATGCCTGAAGCTCAAGAGCAGAGGCACTCCGGCCCTTCTCCTCCATTGCCAGGGGTCAGCAGGGCGGTGAGCCTCTGAATGCCTTCAGCCCACCGTCAGCCAACAGCAGGTTCTCAAAGACCAGTCTCTGCGTCCCAGAAGACACGTGCCCCTGCAAGGACTTAAGACAAGATATTCTTCCTGAGGGTCAGACTGACACAGAAGACTAAGAGTAAGAGAAGAAACGTCCATCTCGCAGTTCCTTCTTAATCAAAGCCCAGGGCAGGGGCTTCGTGGGTGGTTAAGTAGGATTCTTATTTCCAGTGGGATGAAAATATTTTCGAATGAATTTATAGAAGAGGGGATGCATTCCTTATAGCTGCTGATTTTTTTTACGAGGGTATGAAAAACTGCAACTCTAACATCTATGTGATAAATTAAGGTTTCTACCAGCAGATGAAGCAATGGAGGGTTGTTTATAATGTTAATACTCCCGAGGCCTGAAATCACAGCACCGGGGCTGCATATCAACGTCTGGCAGAAACAAATCAGTTGCAAGATAAAATCCAATAAACTACATCTCTTCTCGATCCCCCATCAAAAATACCCATCCCACTTGCTTGGAAATAGATTCTTCAAGTAGGTTTATTTAAGGCAAGACAACTGCGGGATCCCAAGCAGTGGACAAGGGGCTGCCTGCCAGTCTAACAAGGTGGGGGTTCCCCTGAAGTTGGAGGGAAGGCCTCTAGCTTCAAGAAGTATCCACTGAATGAAAGATCGTCAAAGCTGTTGACCAAACCCACCTCTTAGAGAAAATACTGACAGTTATTTTATAAAAAAGAACCAAAAGCTGTGTCAATTCATTTGACTGCCCAGGGATTTGTGACATGGCAGAAATAGGCTCATGTCTAGTTATAATCTTTTGTCCAGGTGTCCCTCCAACTCTAGCAAACCTAAGAGTCTTTGGGAGCCAATGGTGAGAGATCTACTTGACAAGTTGATGTTCCTGAGCCAGGGTAAGAGCAAAGGTATAGAATGGTAACAGGGAGCCAGTGTTAACTTCCTACCCAGTGGCACAGGGGAGGTGATTCGGTCAGTCTGTCACCCTGAAAAGATGATAACTCAGCCTTAAAGGAATGAAGAGAAGGGACAGGTAAGAGCAGATGAACCAGGGGCAGGACAAGAAATAAGAATGAAAACTCAGCTGGGTGGGCAGGAGGAACGGAGACGAAGAGTGAAAATTCTGGTTTCTGTTACACCACTTACCTTTGGTAGTTCATATCACTACTCATCAGTCAGTCTGCCTCCTCACCTGTGCTGAGGAGCTGTCACTTGCCTCACCTGGCTGTGAGAGCAGACATGACAGAAATACCCGTGGATTTGAGAGTGGACATGGGGCACAGAGGTGAAAATGGAGTAACAGCGTCTCTGTCCCCAGGACCAGAACAGCAACATGTGGTCATTCAACAAACATCTATTGGATAAATGTTTCTTGGGGGAATGGCTGGTTGAAAAAATAAATAGCAAGTATTCCTGCAAGGCTCCTTTGATATAAATTAGACTGGGTCTTAAAAAAGTAGGTGATATGAAAATTTGTTTTGTTTGTTTAGATAAAAATGAACAACGCAACTGTGGCACCAGCTCTTTATCGTTTCCCCACCCAAGCTGCTGAGGGCTCCGGTCCATTAGGTCATTTCTGTGGGTTGACCAGAGGGCTGCTTTGGAATTAGCTCAGAAACTTCCCTCACCAGCTCCATGATCTAAGGCCCTCTTTTGAAAGTAACTACAACATAAGAGAACACAAAATCTGGCAATGGTTTTCAAAATGTAGGTATTTCCCTGCCACCCTCTTACACTCCCATCACGGTATGTGAGCCTCCTTCAAAGCAAGGCGGAGCTACCCCCAAGCAGGGGTGGGGGAGTCCTCCTCCTGCAGTGATGCCCATGGCTGCGGGGCTTCCCATCCCCCAATTGTCATCTTCCCTGAGCTTTTGGACTTCTGTGGGACAAAGCCCTCTTCTCCTTTCCATAGTATGGCAAAGACTTGGCCAACCTTCTCATTACATCATTTCCACGTTCTGTCCAGATTTGTGCTTTTCCTTATGTCCTCTTCTCTAATTCTTTATCAAAGAGGAGCCTTTGCCAGCCCAGTGCTTGCCTCCTCCTCACTCATTACAGCCAGCACCCTAAGTACCCTCCCAGAGAAGCTAATCCCTCAGCAGGCACCAATTTATCCCAAAACAACGTTTTAAGGGGCTAGGACCACTGAGTGCTCACTCTCGTTATTCAAATGGTTACTGCTCTCAGCCTAGGAACATGGCTGAGCTTTCACTGTGTTCTTCTGGAAATGATTCATTTCATAACAACAGAGTCCTTCAGCAAAGGATGCAATAGCATCTGGGTTGCTAAACACTCTTGAGTGTTTCATTATGGATAATGGGCCTAATACGCTAGCATATGTAAGCAACCAGAAAAAAAGAAAAGACACAAAGGCAGCTGTGGAGCTGTGCAGTCAGTACGCCCACCCCGTCTCTCCCTCCGCCCTGTGCAGGGCCCACTGGCCAAGGGCCGTGACTTGCAGCACTTGCTCTGACTCTGGGCATGGACCTCAGAGGCTGTGTGCATGCCGAATGCCTCCATGGCTCTGGAGACAGATGTCTGGCATAAGTCCCAGATGCCAGGGTTCATACATGGAGAGCAGACAAAAGATCTGGGTCACTCACCCATATTTAATAATCGTAGCTAATGTCTGAATGCCTAGTGAATGCCCAGCCCCACATCAAAATATTTATATATGTTATCTCCTTTAATCATGACAACAAGCCTATGAGGCTGGCTGCAGAATTAATCCCATTTCACACCTGGGGGGAAGTGAGGTTCAGTGTAGTTAACCAACTTGTCTAAGGTCAGAGGTTATTAGGTGATCTGGCCAGACTATGGAGCCTAGTTTGCCTGACCCCCAGGGCTGGACTCCTAACCAGTAAGATACAGCCTCTAACAACATCGCATACACAATGGTTCTCTACAGAACAAACTGTGGGCATCATATATTAACAAAAGCCACTGAGCCCAAAAGACCAGGTGGGAAGTCAAATGAGATTATGCCCATTCTCTTTAAAAAATTAACTTTCGGGGCGCCTGGGTGGCTCAGTGGGTTAAACCTCTGCCTTCGGCTCAGGTCATGATCTCAGGGTCCTGGGATCAAGCCCCGCATTGGGCTGTCTGCTCAGCAGGGAGCCTGCTTCCCTCTCTCTCTCTGCCTGCCTCTCTGCCTACTTGTGACCTCTGTCTGTCAAATAAATAAAAAAAAAAAAAAATTAACTTTCAATCCCCAACAACGGTTCATGAATATTCCCAGGTTGGGCTACAAGCTCATGTTGCCCAGGTGGTACCTTCCTGCCAGCTTCCCGTGATTAATTCATGACTCCAGAGTTGTTATTGTCTCTACCCAGGGCTGTCCCCAGCTGTCCCCTAGAACGGGCCACACATGCATTCAGCAAGATCAATTTTCCCAGCAGAAGGAAAAACCACAGACTCAGCTCCCTACCCAGATTTTATCTCTTGTTCCAAGAGAACTGGGAAAAGACAAAACATTTTAAAGGCAAACGGGAACAAAATTTAGTGTGTATGTTACTGAGGGCACGGTTTTCGTGTCGCCCTAGGGAAACGTTTCTGGAAGATGGGAAGTTCTGGGCTCTGTCTTTCTGCCTCTGCTGGTGACTCACAGAATGGATCCAAGAGCAGGGTCTGAACCAAAGCTGCATCCCATTATGTGAGGGTTCTGAAGCACATCTCTGGCCCCAGGAGCGGTCTGTGAAATGCCAGCAGGAAAGCCAGCTATCCAAGCAAGAAGGTTTCTGTACATATATACCACATCTTCTTTATCCATTCATCTGTTGATGGACATCTAGGTTCTTTCCATAGTTTGGCTATTGTAGACATTGCTGCTATAAACATTCGGGTGCATGTGCCCCTTCAGATCACTACATTTGTATCTTTAGGGTAAATACCTAGTAGTGCAATTGCTGGGTCATAAGGGTAGTTCTATTTTCAACTTTCTGAGGAACCTCCGTGCTGTTCTCCAGAGAGGTTGCACCAGCTTGCATTCCCACCAACAGTGTAGGAGGGTTCCCCTTTCTCCGCATCCTCTGCCAGCATCTGTCATTTCCTGACTTGTTAATTTTAGCCATTCTGACTGGTGTGAGGTGGTATCCCATTGTGGTTTTGATTTGTATTTCCCTGATGCCAAGTGATGTGGAGCACTTTTTCATGTGCCTGTTGGCCATCTGGATACATAATGGAATACTATGCAGCCATCAAAAGAAATGAAATCTTGCCATTTGCGACGATGTGGATGGAACTAGAGGGTATCATGCTTAGTGAAATAAGTCAATCGGAGAAAGACAACTATCATATGATCTCCCTGATATGAGGAAGTGGAGATGCAACATGGGGGGTTTGGGGGGTAAGAAAAGAATAAATGAAACAAGATGGGATCGGGAGGGAGATAAACCATAAGTGACTCTTAATCTCACAAAACAAACTGAGGGTTGCTGGGGGGAGGGGGGTCGGGAGAGGGTAGTGGGGTTATGGACATTGGGGAGGGTATGTGCTATGGTGAGTGCTGTTAAGTGTGTAAACCTGGTGATTCACAGACCTGTACCCCTGGGGATAAAAATACATTATATGTTTATAAAAAAATTAAATTAAATTAAAAGAAAAAGAAGGTTTCTGTACAGCTCTTGTGTGGTGCCCTTTGTAGGAGCCATTCTTACAATGTGTCTGTAGCAACTGAGATTTTTATTGCTTGGTCATGCCTCAGCTTCATCTCTAGCAGGTTTTGTAAACTCAGTTACTAGACCTGATATGTACCCTCTTAAGTTCCATCAAGGTCATAGATTGTGCCTTCAAGGACATCTCAAGGACAGCCAAGGCAGCTGTGGGCCATTGGACACCCACGACCTAGGCTGATATCTGTTTGCAGCATGGGTGGTCCACCAAAGGGTCTACGGGCCTGGCAGAGGACATGACCAAAAGCCTGAGCTGCCCAGCATCAGTCACTGATAATCTTTTCTTTCCATCCAGATCCTTAAAGACAAGAATGTAGACTATTGCCTTTATACCACAGCCCTCTCCCTCCCAGGGGCTAGCTCAGTTACACCAATCCTGTCACTGCTCTTACTACACCCACAGCCTCTTCTAAGGAAAACTGTCTCAACCAAAGACCCAGTGAGAAGTGTAGCTCTAGGCAGCCATGCTTTGTATGCCATGACATCCCATGACCACAGCTAATTGGTTCTGGAGGCACACATGACCTAACGGTAGCAAGACCAAAGATCCTTCAGTGATGTATTCAAAGAAGCGTGCTGAGTCCACTGGATTCTCTGTTTTACAAATGTATAACTGAAAAAAAAAAATAACCAAGTGAGTGATTCAGGTAGCCCTAGATTTGAGATTTAGAAAAAGCATCAGGACAGGTCTTAAGGGAGCCTGGGAACCAGAAGAGCCAGAGCAGACTTGAGCTGTGAGGAGACAGGAGCCACGAGGCACAGCAAAGATACAGGGCGGTGGAGGAGGACAGGGCCAGTGGGCAGTGGCAGGGGTGGGGTAGAGCAAGAGGGTAGGAGAAGTGAAGGTAGGGTCAAGGCATGAAGAGGAGGAAGTCTAGCTACACAGGTCCCAGGAGCCCAGCCCTCCAGGTACAGCTCGTTTCTGGGTCTCTTCCAAGCTGGTAGTTTTCAGCATTCTGCAAGACCCTTGCCTCCCACTTTCCCCTCATATAACCTCATAGCAGTATCATTCTTCAAGGTGAACTAAGAAAGACTCTGATCTTGGAGCCAAAATGCCACAAGACCCATTGTGAGGGCCCACGCTGTAAGAGTGCTGGCGCCCTTGTCCAAAGCCCTAAGCCCAGGTGCTTGCTCTGCCGCCACCAAAGGCTGGCTTTCTCTGGAGCTTTGTGCTCCTTACCTGTGTCCAGCTCATCTCCACACCTGCCGCACCCATCCCAGCAGCAGCCGGCACTTCGCTCTGACCGTACACACCGCCTCAGCTCCCAGGTCTCCACCCCAGGCCCTCCCTAAGTGCTGCTGAATGGCAAACTAGGCTGATAGCCCAAAATCGCTGGTCGTCCTAAGAGGACTTGTATCCCAAACAGGTTGGTGATTTTGAACTTCACATCAGCTACTACCCAACATAGTTTTTCAATTTATTTTTTAACAGAGAGATATGACACAAAATAATGGGGTACTTCTTCTAAGAACTGTACACATTAGATTTTTATAGTACATATCATTCAATTATATTTTTACATTTTTACAGTACTTTAGGCAGCATGCATGTGGTTTTTAACCCCTTTTACTCTGTATCACAAGGTATATAAAGATAAATATGTACACTCACATACATGTATATACTTGGATACATTTATACTTGGAAAGAAGAGCAACAGATTTTGCATATGAGGCCACAGCAACCTTAGCTGCTAAGAGAGATGGAGGACAGGATGAAACAAGTGATACCTAGACCCTGGATGATACTCCCTACAATCTCCAAGACCCCCTTCAGAGAGCTGCTCCTTTGCGAGTCCTATTGTGTAATGGGCATTCCACTTTGACGATGCTGAGTCTCACACTTAAAGCATGTACACACATGCACAAATACACACATACATAAATACATACACACACTCATATCATATATATTCTCAACAGGGCAAAACTGTTTCCCTTCATAAAATAACGTCATTTGTTCATCATCATATGTTTGCAGAGTTTTTGCATCATTCAGCTGGAGAGAAGAATGCTTATGGTGAATATAAGCAGTGAGACAGCAGACTCACCTAGACACAGTGGGCAGGAGCAGAGAGACCCCAACAGCAGGACCCCCTGTAAGGATAGTTCGCCGTGCAGTCATCCACACCTCCAGCATGGCAGAGCAGCAGCCAGAAGGGCAGGAACACACACGTGGTGAAACATAACTGCACGAGCTGAACTCTTCCCATTACCTGCTGGTGGGACGGGATTCTAATGCACCTGTCTCCAGCCACCCGTCTAAACAGCCAAAAAGGATAAGGGTGTCTACACACTCTGTCTATTGGCAAACAGTAAGTGGGAACAGCCTGCTTCTCTTTCAGGGATGAGGGAAGACGTAAACCCAACAGGAGGCCTGGGGTAAAGGAATGGCAGGGGATGCGGATCTGGAATCTGTCCCTCAAGAGGCTGCCATCCTTAGAGCAACATCTGAAAATGATCTATTTTAGGATTCAGAAGAAAATGTAAGAAAATGGCTGCTTCTCAATAAAACTCAAGAAGTCATGGTTCTGAGAGAAAGCAGAAATCCATAAAGAGGAAAAGATAAAAAAGACAAGAGAACAAATCAAAAACACAATAGAAGAGGATGAAGGGACTACGTGAGGATATCAGATGTGAAGGGGCTTAGCAAAAGGGAGATTATAAGAGGCAGAGAATGAATCTGCACAATTAACATCTGTATGGGAGCCAGGAGAGCGCAGAAATGAAATGGCACAGAACTCCGCAGCACAACGGAAGACAAGCGTGAGGAGCTTTCCCGGAGTGCAGAGAAGAAAGTACAGAGGTGGAGGGCAGGCAGTGGACACCTCACACAAGTGGCTCAGTCGGTTAAACATCTGCCTTCAACTCAGGTCATGATCTCAGGGTCCTGGGATCAAGCCCCACATGGGGCTCCCTGTTCCCTCTTCTACTCCCCCTACTTGTAATCTCTCTCTCTCTCACTCAGATAAATAAATAAACGTTAAAAAAAAAAAAGACCAAAGCAGAGATTAGAAGTACTCATCATGTTCCAGAAGAAAAAACACTAAGAAACACACGCCTATACATAGCAAACAGTCAAGTAACAAAGAGTACAAGTGGTACCAGCATTATGGCAAGAACAAAAGAAAAATAACAGAGATTTTCTGCAAAGAAACAAAATCAGGCCTCCCTCAGACTTTTATTCTAGAACACGAAATACCAGAAGATGATGGAGCAGTGTCTATATAGATGTAAGGAAAATAATTTAAGAAATAGAGCGAGGAAGGGGCACTTGGGTGGTTCAGTGGGTTAAGCCTCTGCCTTCAGCTCAGGTCACATTCTCAGGGTCCTGGGATCGAGGCCCACATCAGGCGCTCTGCTTGGCAGGGAGCCTGCTTCCCCTCTCCCTCTGCCTGCCTCTCTGTCTACTTGTGATCTCTCTCTCTCTCTGTGTCAAATAAATAAATAAAATCTTAAAAAAAAATACAGGCAGGAAAGTTGTTTTTCATGTATAAAACGATTATATTCTTGGAGATGTAACATTTCAGATAATGCGACACTCACATACCCTTCATTCAAAAGCACTGCTTGAAAATGTAATACTAATATAATCAACCAAACAGAAGATTTCTTGAAGCTGTGAAAGAATCCTCAATAAGCCATGCGACTAAATAAATAAGAAATAAATCTAAATAAATGCTATTATGTTGGTTGATAAGCTGAAAAAGTGTCAACTTTATTTTTTCTAAGGTAAGACTCAAAAATTTTTAAAAATTGATTTGGCTCCAAATCCTGAATAATAATAGAAACTAAAAAATGGTAGAGACCTGGAAAGAGAAACTGGAAACAGAAAGGAGCTTAAAAATTCATTAAAATGAATTACTACTCAAATTCAAAAGACATTGTTTCAGTGGACTTGAGAATAAGAGATAGACTGATTAAAAATCCCTCAAGAAATTTAAGAATAACCTGTAGGAGATTTAACGGCAGAGAACATACTATTGTGGAAAAAAGGGAACCTTGTGCACTGTTGGTGGGAACATAAATGGGTACAGCTACGATGGACAACAGTAAGGAGGGTCCTCAGAAAATTAAAAACAACTATACATGTTCCACCAATTCCACTCCTGGGTAGTATATCTCCAAGGGAATTGAAATTAGGATCTCATAGAGTTATCTGCACTTTCACGTCCATTGCAGGATGGGATGGGATGAATATATATCCTAAAAAACTGAACTCAGAAAACAGAAAGTAGAGTGGTAGTTTCCAGGGATCAGGGGTGAGGGAAATGGGGAGATACTGATCAAAGGGTACAAACTTCCAGTCATAGGGTTAACAAGTCCTAGAGATCACATGGGGATTCCAGTTAGTAATACTGTGTCATGTAACTTAAAGTAACTAAGAGAGCAGATCTTAAATGTTCTCACCACACAAAAGAAATGGCAACTATAGGGGCACCTGGTTGGCTCAGTGGGTTAAGCCTCTGCCTTCAGCTCATGTCATGATCCCGGGGTCCTGGGATTGAGCCCACGTCGGGCTCTCTGCTTGGCAGGGAGCCTGCTTCCCTACCTCTCTCTGCCTGCCTCTCTGCCTACTTGTGATCACTTTGTCTGTCAAATAAATAAATAAAATCTTAAAAAAAAAAAAGAAATGGCATCTATATAGTGAGACAGTGCTGTTAGCTAATACTAAATTGATAATTATAAGATGTAAATATATCAAATTAACACACTTAAACTATAATGTAAGAATACAGTGATTGCTTTATGTGATAAATATTATCAACCTCAAAGTAAAAACCAGTATTATTTTAAACTATGATTCACTTAGTAAGGGGCATTAATTCGACTTGTAGAATTAAGACAAAGATGTTCACATACTATATTAACTGACTTTGTTTTCTGTAAGGTCTAGTCACTACAACTAGATGAGAAAACAAAGTAGTAGTCAAAATACTTTAGCGGGAGAGAAAGCTAATCCTCTTTCCTGGGAAAAAAGCCACAACTTACAAAATTACTATTAGAATTTATTAAGCAGTTAGTAAGGCAGCTAATTACAACATATACTAACAGAAAAGCAGATAAAATGGCAAAAAAAAATCTAGTTTACTATAGCAACCCAAAATATAATATGTCTATGAAATGTACAAAATGCATATGAAGAAAATTACAAGTTTATTGAGAAAAATAAGAAAATTGACTAAATGGAGGGATTCTATGTATTTGAACGGGAACATTCAAGACTGTAAAAATTTCAATTTTCTCTACATTAACCTAGAACATTAACACAATTCCAATAAATCTCTAACAGGGTTCCTTTTTGGAATATAACAAATATTATTCCAATTAATGTAGAAACAATTTCCAAACAAACGTCTGGGAAAGGCATATGGGATGCTGACTTACCAACATGGAAATATGTGGTAGAAACAGAGAAATAGTCCCGTGCGGGAGGAGAAACAGACAGATCAAAACAACAGAATAAGAAACCAGGCAGAAATACTTGTAAATGATAGAGGTGCTGTTTCAACGCCAAGAAGAAAGGATATGTCATTAAATGTATGATGCTGGGACAACTAGTTAAGCACATGGGAGTTAATTAAGTTAGATGTCTGCCTCACAGCAAACATTACATTCTCAACAGACTAAAAAATGTAAAAACTGATAACCAGAGGAGTATGAGAAGACAGTATAGATAAATATTTATATCATTCTAAGCCTACCAGCAAATGTAGATATTATAAAGGAAAAAAAATGGAAAAGTTGGCTAAATAAACATCGAAGAAATCTTCTGTACATTAAAGTGATCACAAACAAAATTAAAAGGCAAATTACAAACTGGGGAAACATTTGCAAAATCTATGCTGAAAAGTGAATGCCTTTCATATATTAAAATGTTATTTTACATACCCATAAGAAAAACATGAGATATGCCAATCAAAAAAAAAAAAAAAAGGTGAAGGAACAGTCAAGCCACTGAGAAATCAATACAAGTGCCCAATACACAGATGAAAACGTGTCTGTTGTCCCCGATAATCAAAGTGTGGCATATTTATTCATTTGTTTGTTTGTTTTTTTAAGATTTTATTTATTTATTTGTCAGAGAGAGAGAGGAAAGCACAAGTGGGAGGCAGAAAGAGAAGCAAACTCCCCACTGAGCAGGGAGCCCAATCCTGGGATCATGACCCGAGCCGAAAGCAGACACTTAACTGACTGAGCCACCCAGGCGCCCCATAGCACATTTAAAACAAGGAAATACTGTGTTCATAATAACAAATTCGCAAAGACTTCAAGGACTATTAACATCCAGCAAAGGACTAATGAAGGGGAAATGGCATGATCTTACAGTTCTGGTGCAGATGTGAATTAAAATAACCTTTCAAAATGGCAACTCAATACTGTGTTTCTAAAGATCTAAAACTCTGGCTATGTTCTGCTCCAAATCCCAACAAATTTACTACTCAAGCTCAGTATTAAGAAAGGTATGAAGAATACAGAGGTGAGGCTGTAAGTGCAAAGATATGAAATGCTGGTCACTCTTACCCATGCACAGGGGAAAATCCTGGATGGGATATATGTGCAAACAGTAATGGTGTTCAATGTCCACATGGTAGTCGAAAGATATTTTTTTGTGAGCTGTGTTCTATTTTCCAAATTGACTAAAATACAGATATATCAGTTTGGGAACTGAAAACAAATGAAAAAGCGCTCTCAAAACTGCATTACAAAGGCTATTACTCCCCGATCACCACAGTATGGAACCAAATTAACAATAATCTTCATATGTGGTTAGACCTCTTGAGGCTTTCATCACACCAGACAGAGAAGAAAGACTCTTATCAGCACCACTTTTCAGATGAAAAGTACCGAGAACCAGAGAGAAGAAAACTCACTTGTAAGATGGGGACCGGAGTCCTCCAAGCAAGGAGGGGGTGTCCCTGTCACCTCTCAGCCTGCCATTCTCCCATCACTAGTCCTGCTTAACGTTCTTCACGGCACTTTCCAAAGGCTACCATTTGCTCTGGTTGTTGGGGAAGCCACCAAAACTCTCTCCCCAGGGGGCTTCCCTCCCATGAGCCAGCGGCCCACGGCTTCCTGGACTATGATCCAGCTGCCCAGACAGCTGGCTGCTGCCCACCCCCGAGCCCCATCTGCCCTACCCCAGCACCCAGTACCTGTGAGGTACTCCACCAGCCTCAGGAGGCATGTGCGGGTCACCCCAAAGCACCCACAGCACCATCACTGAGGGGCATGCTCCTTGCCGTCTGCCCTCCTCAGAGCCACAATGCCAAGCACAGCCCTGGTGGCCGCCGGCCATTTGAAGACAGCTGGGCAGCCATGTGCCTTTCAGAGAAAGGCAGGGGTGGTAATAACCGTGCCCACACCACCCCTCCGACAGTTTTCACGCAGTAACGAGCCGCACTTTCCCAACCAGGTATTAGCCCTCCTTTCCCAGCAAGTTGCCTTTCACAGAGAATTGTGTTGTTTAGCAAGAATCCCTTCTGCTCTAACAGGCGCAGTCAGGAACAAGAACTCAAAATAAATCATGTTTAAGATCTTCTGATCCAAGGGAGAGGGCACAAGGCCTTCAACCCCACAAGTCACAGGCATTCATTCTGGCTCTAATTACAACACTCGGGCAGGAGCTGTAGGTGTTCGCCCCAGCCAGGAGAGCTCCAGAAGATGGAGAGTAAATTGTGTATAGAAAAAAATTACATGAAATTACTTGTGATAAACAAGCAGCTAAATTAGACTGTGGGCACCACTGTGTTAAAAAAGTAACAACATAAAACAGATGCACATGAAAAGAACCTGAAAGGAAATAAACCAAAGTGGCAACAGGGAAAAGGTTTCCATATTTCTTTTCTTAATTTTTCTTCTCTCTCTCTTACTCTTCTGCTTTCTCCTTTCCCTCTGCCCTCTCCCTCCCTTTCTCTCTCCTTCTTCTTTTTCTTCTTGCAATGAGTTGAATTACTTATGTCCACAGAAATACAGGGTTTGAGGGGGGAGGAGAGCAGAAAGGCGGATGGGCTGGGAATACCTCAGAGAGGGTCACTAGACACCAAAACAGAGAATCCCATGCAGTGGTGATGGACCTATTCTTACCACTCTCCCCACCTCCTCACCCCTGCAATCCTGCACAACCACAGCGTGGTGTCCAGGAAGCAATGCCAGTCATCCAAGGCACACTGAATGTGGACTCCACACAGGGGGCTTGGGGGCACTCTGGGCAATCTGGGGGCTGCCCCTTGAGAGGGTCAGCATGGGGGCAGAGGTGGGGATGGGTGGATGCCAAGGCACCAAGTGACAAGGAGAGCTTCCACAGGGGACAAACAACCCTCAAGAGGAGCACAGTACTCAAGGAGAACTCAGCAAAACAGTCCTGAGTACTTACTGTGTGTCCAGCATGGTGCCTAGGGCTGGAACTCTGGAGCTGCTGAGTCCCTGCTGTTAGAAAGTATAACAGAAAGGGTAAGGCTGAGTTCAGGCAACAGCGGGAAGGAGGGGAGGGTGCAAAGTATTCACTGAAGGTAGTTTTAAAAACAGGGTTGCTTTTCAAAATTAAACCACCGGGACTAAACCAAAACAAAGAGCTTTTGGTAGCAAAGGAAAACTTCAAAAAATGAAAAGGCCACCTCATGAATGGGAGAAGATATTTGCAAATGATATATTTAAAAAGAGGTCAATATCCAAATTATATAAAGAACTCATACAACTCAACACCAAAAAACAATCCGATTAAAAAGAGGCAGAGGACTTGAATAGACATTTTTCCAGAGGACATACAGGAGGCCAGCAGACACATGAAAAGATGCTCAACATCACTAATCATCAGAGAAATGAAAATCGTGCAAACCACAATGAGAGAACACCTCACACCAATTCAGACGGCTAGTATCAAGAAGACAAGAAATAATGAGGGTTGATGAGGATACGGAAAAGAAATAGGGAACCCTTGTGCACTGTTGGGGGAACGTAAGCTGGTGCAGCCACTGTGGAAAACAGTATGGAGGTTCCTCAAAACATTAACAATAGAGTTACCATATGATCCAGTAATTTTTTTTTAAGATTTTATTTATTTATTAGTTAGAGAGAGAGAGAGCATGAGCACAGGCAGACAGAGTGGTAGGCAGAGGCAGAGGGAGAAGCAGGCTCCCCGCTGAGCAAGGAGCCCGATGTGGGACTCGATCCCAGGACGCTGGGATCATGACCTGAGCCGAAGGCAGCCGCTTAACCAACTGAGCCACCCAGGCGTCCCTGATCCAGTAATTTTAATACTGGGTGTTTACCCAGAGAAAACAAAAACGCTAATTCCAAAAGATATATGCACCCCTATGTTTACTGCAGCACTATCTACAACAGCTGAACTACCAAAGCAGCCCAAGTGTCCTTCCACAGATGAAGGGATGAAAAGATTATACATATTACGTGTATAACACTATATATATAATGGAATATTACTCAACCATTACAAAGAAAAAGAACTTGCTATTTGCAACAACATGGATATAGACAGTATTACGCTACGTGAAAAAAGTCAGAGAAAGACAAATTCTGTATTATTTCACTTATATGTGGAATATAAAACAAAACAAAAAAACCCACACCAACTCTCAAATACAAAGAACTGGTGGTTGCCAAAGGGAAGAGGGGTGGAAGGTGGGATGAGATAGATGAGGGGGATTAAGAGGTACGAACTTTTGGTTATGAAATACATAAGTCACGGTGTTGAGAAGTCCAGCATGGGGAGTATCATCAGGAATATTGCAAGAACATGGTGTGGTGACAGATGGTGATTGCGCTTACTGTGGTGAGTGATGCATAAAACTGTCAAATCAATATGTAGTACACCCGAAACTAATATAACCCTATGCAAATTATACCTCAATAATCAATAAAAAGCAGGGTTGCTCTTATGAAAAGTCTCGTGTGTGTGTATATTATATACATATACCTTTAGTACATACACTAGCACACAACCACACTCATATTGGAAAATAAAGAGCTAGGCCCTGGAGGGTGAGATGTGGGCAAGACGAGTTCTGACGGGATGAAAGCATGAAGGTGTTTTCTGCAGCACCTGGGAGAGCAGACAGGATGGAAGGAGGCTGTTCTGCTAGAGAGTATGGGGAAGTACTGCCCTGCTGCTTCCCGAAGGAGATCAGTGCTGGCTGGGTAAGATGTGGCTCCAACACACAACTCTGCATCTTACAGTGACCAAGGGGCTCACGGAAGGTTTCTGGAGTTTGTTTCCTCTTCTGAGGATAGTATAGTGGGAACTAACTGCCCCTCCTTTTTTCCCCATCAAGCCTCCTGAGCCTGCTTTAGAGTAACCATTGGGTGCTCCTGACCTCATCCTTAGCACCAGAGTGGAACCATGGTCTCCACTTGAACTTAGGTGTAATTTTTCCTTCTCTCTATAATGGCTATTCAAAGACAGGCCCAAGACCGAAGGTGGTCCAGTAGGAGGCACCTCTAGCTGGGGAAAGACCATCTCTTGCTTCCCAAATGAGCCCTGAGTGCTGTCACATCTGGATCAAGGCCAGCGACACATCCCTTTCTCCTTGCTTAAGGCAGCATTGGTCGGATTCCTGTTGCTTGCAATCATGAATCCTAATAGACAAGGAATTGCAAGCCCCTTGGGGTGAGGAATTGTGCACTGCCTGCCACCCTCTCTTCAGCACCCACAGGAGTGGCTGGCATGTAGCCGGCTCTCTGAAAAGCCTGTGGGAGCTGTGGATGGACGATCCAGGTGGAGACCATAGCATCTCCTTTGTAAATCTGTTCTTTTTAACTGAAAACTGATTCTCAGTAAACATTATTTCCTTTTCCACTTTGTTGCCCATTATCCCATAAACTCTTTCTAAAGAAACTCCTCGAGAGGGACCCTATTAAGTCTTTATGGCCATTAATTCTTCGTGGGAATTTTTATTAAGTTCCCCTCCATGGAGAGGCAGAGTGAGCAACCACCTACTGCAGCTACTGTTAGGTTTTAAGCAAGAAAAATCATTAGATGTTTTGGTCACAAAGAGGCCTCACACGTCATTCGGTTTTATCTCCTCCTTCCAGGTAGACAGATTTATACGCTGTAGGGTTGTCCCAAGGACACAGTGATGCAACTGAGGAGAGGTGCCAAGAGGCACAGCTGGGTGATGTAAAGCTCCCTTTGTGAAATATGTGAAAATATCAAGAGACACCAGACAAAGTGAGCTAGGGAGACAGGTACAGGTGCCCAGGGCTCCCCACAGGGATGCAGAGCTGCAGGGGAAATGATTAATGGGCAGCCACAGAGGCCCAAGTTTACCTGTGCAGGAACCATCCAAGACAAACAGCAGTCGGGCAGGACCACAGCCCGTGCATGTCTCCTGCTCATCAAACCCCACATTGAATCACACTAAAATTCCAAATGACGACTTCTCTGCTTCCTCCACCTTTCCTGTGCTGGACTTGAGCACATGACTCCTACTCAATTTTCCAGGAAAATGTTAAAAAAGCTGGTCAGCATTCTCCTTTAACCATGCTGGAAGACCATAATTTACTTATTTGCCGTCATCTCCTGGACACTGGGATTTAAAACAACAACAACAACAACAATAAAACACAACAGCTCTTATCTCTTTCCCTCATAGCATCACTTTCTGTCCCTTGATTCACCCTTATTGCTCATTTCTGGACCCTCTTCCATTCTGCCTAAATGTTGGAGGCCAAAGCATGACGTAATGCTGAGGCTAACATCTCTCCCATGTGACTCGAAGCCTAAATAATTTCTAGCAGCATCTTTCCCATTTAATATTCCAGCAGCTGCCACTTTTAAAATTCAGTTAATCGATTAACCAATTGACACATTCTTAGCAAGTGTCTGCCCCGGTAGCCCCTTACAGGCTGGGGGCTTCGGCCTGGGCTTCCAGAATTCATTCCATAAGCCCATCATCATTAACAGAGCCCGCAATTCAATTATTTGATCATTTGAAACTCTAAGTTCCTCAAGGGGAAGGACCACATTTTTTCAGTGTTCTGTTCTGAGGCACTTATTGGGAAGCAATCAGTTGGGTATAGCTAAGGAATAGGAAAAAAATTTCCAGGGAACGTGCTAGGAACCGATTTGTTCCCCCTCCCCCACCCTCAATTCATGTGTTGGAAGTTCTGAGCCTCGATGTGACTGTATTAGGAGACAGAACCCTTGAGGAGGTAAGGCCAGGTGAACCAGGACTAGACTGCCAGGTGGACAACACAGTAAGTTGCTCCCTTGTTCTTTATAGACAGTGCATGCGTCTCCAGGCCAGAGAGACCTGGGTGTGAATCTTCCCTATTGTGTTTACTGCAAAAGTGACAATGAACTTAACCTACAGGCATCTCGGTTGCTCATGTGAGGGGACAAACACTGTCACTTGGGGTGGGTGTGATAATTAAATTTGTTAGCCTGACACATAATAGGTACTCAGTAAATAGCCAGGAATTGAATTATCATTCAATTATTCACTCATCCCATAGTATTCCAGGCACCTAAAATACAGTGGTAACCAACCAATAGTTCAGTTTTCTCTTAGAGCTTACATTCTAGTTCAGTGGACACACAGGAAGCTGTAAATAAGTTCATCTTGAGTCACAAGAGCTGTGAAGGAGCTCAATACTGTAAAGGCTGTGCAGCAAAGAGGGGCCTTCTTGAGGTGAGAAAGCCAGTAATGGCGTTTCCAGGGAGTTAGCCCCCAAGGGGAATCCTAAGGTTGAGAAGACAGCAGCCATGAGAAACCTGAGGGGAGACCTTCCTGCAGAGGGAGCAGCACGTGCCAATGCCAGAGGTGGAACCAAATCTGTTCTACTTGAGGGTTGGAAAGGAGGCATGTCACTGTGTCTGGGGCACAGGAAGTGGGAGGGAAGTCAGGAGAGAGGACTGGGGAGAGGCAGACAGAGTGAGATCATACAGGGTCTTGTAGGTTCTGAGAAGAAATTGGATTTTCTCCTCAGCATAATGGGAGGCCATTGGAGGTCTTAGGATGATAATCATTACCATTATTCTGGGTTTTCCAAAGTCTGACAAGACAAAAGGACAAGACTTTATGATGACTGAAAGGTGAAAAACCAGAGTCACAGCCTCTGGCAGTGCAAGACAGAAGGGTCAGAGTGGTATCAACCCCAAAGGGTTTATGAGGAACACACACCATTTGTCTCCTTGTCTCCTCATAGCTATAGCTTGGGAAATGGAAGTGGCGAGCCACCTGGCCTAGACGAGCCAAGTGTAGACAGAGCTCCATATAACTTGCTTTGTCCAACCCATACTGCTTTGGACCAGCATTGTCACAATGTCTGGCACACGGAAGACCCTCCAGAAATGCTCACCAAGTGGGTTATGTGATACTGCTGTGATTCAGATACAGACCTGAACTCAGGAAGGTTGCATGCAGCACAAGCCCTCCAGGGCCTCCCTGTGGCACTGCCCACCTCACAAGGGATGCCACCCACTCAGACCCGCTGGGGAACTAGAGATTTCAGGACTGAAGTTGACTTTACTCAGTAAAGCCCTTCAGACACACCTGATCTTGCTAATTTGTCTCCAAATGCTTTAAAGAATTCTTGACAGTCCCATGTCATGCTAACCTCATGGATCTAACGGACCTGTGAAACGTCACCTTTTTAACCCTGCTGTGTGGAATCTTCTCAAAAGACTGGCGTTTCAGCCTTCCCGCTATTCTGGCAAAACAGGCACCCATGGTCAGTAAGTCCAAGTATGCTTGCTGTCTGGAGGACTTCCATCAATTATATATCTCTTGGGTTAAAAACGCAAATTCTCCTTGGCAGCCATTGAGATCTCTGTGTGAATTAGCTCATCTCACAGAGTCCAACCCTAAACCCAGCTAGCCGAGTGGGATGTTTGATGAGGGCTGGACCCCTAGGACCCAGATGCCTTCTCCCTACACTGCCTGTGTGCGTGTCTGGTCAGTCGGTCCTGGCTTCCACTTCATGGAAAGGCAGAGCCCCCACTCAAAGGCAATTCCTTTATGTCACAAAATGAAGGCCTAGCTCCTTAGGGAAGAATTAGAGCTGGCTAAATTGGGAGTGTTCAAGACTTCCTGCCCACAAACATCCCCCAGCCCTGCATCCATAGCTTTTGCATTTGATCGTGGATGGGGGAAATTTTATTCATCTTAAGCAATCTCCTCACGGTTGCCGATCTCCTGAGACTGGCCAATGGTCATCAGTAGCAAGACTGGCCTTGGCAATGATGCTGTCCTCACTAACGAGCTATGTCTCAGCTGTGTAACTGTCAGCTAAAGAGCTCCTCGTCCTAATTAACCTCTTCAGGGAATGAAAATAAAAGCACGAGAATTTCAGAGTGCATAGCCCCTTGTCATACAGATGAGGAAATGGTGTCTGAGGCTGGTTAGGGCCCAGCGTCCCACTGCCAATTAGCTGAGTGCCAGGACTAGAATCTGGGTCTCTAGCCTGACAACTGGAGCACTGGGTTACTCCACCAGCCAGTGAGAGTTGTCAACAATCCCTTCTTTACCTCTTCAGACATGTCCAGTGATGAGCACTGGGTGATGTATGAAATCGCTGAATCACTACACTCTACCCCTGAAACTAATAAAACATTGTATATTAACGAACTGGAATTAAAATGCTTTTTAAAAAAATGTTGGTCAAAGTTGAGTATGTATTATGTGCTCTTGTACCATCCTGGCACTAGGGTCCTGGGGAAGATGGAACGGCTTGTTTCTTCTTTCAGTGACTGACTACTGAGCACCTATTATGTGCCACACCGGGTGAGGGCTGAGGTTAAAAATACCGCCTTTACAGGTTAAGAGCTGTGATTCCTCACAGCGTGATTTACTAACTAAAATGAGGCACCGATATTAGCCACATAGTTATGGAGTGTATTTATATGAGAAGGGCTTGGCCCAATCGGTGGCCCAGCATAAGCAATCACTACATCCTAGCTATTTTTATTCTCCCCAAATAGCTGTGAAATAGTTTCACTCTATGAAACTAAGGGGGTACCTTCATCACCCAGCATAGGCCAATGAGGGGGTGGGTGTGAGGTGGAGGGAGAGTGATCAAGAGAGAGGAGACTCTAGCCTGATCTTGGGGGGAAAAGAGCATTTCTTCACCACCAAGAGAGGAAGTCCAAAGGCACAGGCAGAACAAAGGAAGTATGCCAGAGCAGGATGGACTTTGTCATTGGGAGAGGTAGAGGATGACAGACCAAGGACGGCCTCGACGTGTGGGCAGAACAGCAGGCAAGACTCCCAGCAAGCTACATGGGGCAGCCATTTAGGTCTCCAGGGGAATTAGCTACTTCCACAAGCTTCAACCTTCTACCAGGCTGGCCACGTGTGAGAAAAACAATGTGGACAAGTGGGGGAGTGGTGCTGGGTGCCCCCAGCTGGGGCCAGAGGGGCTTCTGCGGGGAACCGGGTAAGGACAGCAGGATGAGGAGGGATGAATCTGAGGAGAAGCGGCAAGAGCTCAACATGGCAGCCAACCTGGACCTGGGCGAGGCGGGACCAAGCGGGGCTTGAGAGCAGGCTGGCGTTTTGCCCTCAGATGGGTGGAGTTTCCAGTTGACTTCCTTCATCTTCAAAGGTGTCAGAGGAGGTGTCTATCCATCCCCCTCCTTCCTGCCCAACAGAGAGACAGGTGGCAGCCCGCTGCTCTGCATCGGCCTGGGAAGCCACAACTGGCCTGACCAGAGCTGAATCCTGAGCCTACCGGAGCCCACCCTGCCCTCCAGAGAACCCCCTCCAGCCCGGGCAGCCCTCTCCCAGGACTGCTAATGCGCTGCTTCTCAGTCACTGCATGCTCCCACTGGCTCTTGTTTTGTTTCTAGACTGCTGGAAAATGAGAGGTTTCAGTGGAAGATGAAAAATTATCCTTTATTTTGATTCTGTGTTTGAATACCTTCCACTTCTCTGCAAATTGAAGGGTGTATTTTTGTACTCCATCTAATGCTTGGCTAACGGAACCAGAGAATCAAAAATTAGTTAAGGTTCCAGGAAGACTGATGTAGCTTGATGTCTCATAGAGACACACCACTCTCATCAAAACTGTTCAATTCCTCATGGAAACCAAGGTTCACCCAAAACCCCCGGTAGGTGAGCCAGTGCCCATGGTCCCCTCTGCCCTCTCAGTTTTAACGCCCACCTCCTCCCACCGTGTGTGTTGGGGGGGGGACTCTGTGCGTGCATGCAAGTGTGTGTTCACTGCAACACTGACGAAAGCAATGAGCATTCCAGACACACACTGCAGTTAAACAAGCAGGAATCATCTCTGAAAATGTAGGCCAGAACTGATCCTGTAAGGGCTGTAAACTGAATACTGAGGGGACTCAGAGTAGCAAGAGGGATTCACATTTTGATTTCCCCCTTATTTTTTCTCCTTTGGAAATATCCAGGTGCAGAATAAACAGGAGTAAAAACACACCGAGTGGACGGTGAAGGGAGGGCCAGCAGGGTTCTCAGCCCTGAAAGGGACGTCCAGCTCTGGGCTGGATAGGAGGCTCTGTGACGCCTGAGGGCCACGGTCCAGCCACACTGCCACACAGCCTCCCTCTTGCTTGGTCTCCTCCCCCCGGCCCCACCCCGAGGAGCACTGTGGCTCCATGAAATGTCACCTTGAATAAAAAGGCACTTCCCATAAGCGGAGGAGCTGCCTGTGAAGCTCTGTACGGCCCACCAACTGGCCTGGTCTCTTAGCTTCTCCTCCCCAACCCAAGATCTGGCCATACTGTGGCAGATCCTGGTCAGGTGGCTCTCTTATTCCCTTGGGGGCTTTGCTCCTGGGATTCCCTCTGCTCCCAACACCCTTCTTCCACCTGGCCCTGGCCTCCCTGACCCCTGACCCTTTCTGTTCTCCAGGAGACATCCCATCCTTAGGAAAGAGGTCTTGACTTCCTTGTCTGAACTGGATGCCCTGTGTATTCTAAGTCACATCTGATCTTTGTCATGTGACCATGGTATCCCCAGCTCCCAGGCAGGGCCTGGCACACATCTCTCTGTGAACATTTGGTGGTTTGATTTGGTCAGGGGACCACACAGAGGTGGTGCTGAGATGTGGGCTAAACAACTGCCACCTGGCTCTCGGGAAGCCAAGCCACCACGCCCCAGGCAACAGTTCCCTTTGTCCACCTGGCACCTTTTAGCTGCAGTGACATGATACCCCACAACCAGTGCGAGTCAGCCCAGGAGGGAGCATCACCTTCTACTTTAAAAATAAGCAAACTGAGATGTCTAGCAAAAGCTATGCTCTCTCTTTCGACACAGATTAGGAGGAGGTACCTCCCAGCCATCATTGCCATTCCATGTGGTGACAAGTCCTCTCAGTCAGAATGTGCACAGCCGGGAGAGTACCACCTCCCAGTGAGGCCAGTGAAAACCTCCCCGAGGTGTGTCTCCATGGTGCTCCTGGGACTGACTGGGACATGGACACCCAGGGCAGTCTTGGAAACTGCTGTCAGCCTGGGTCCCTGAAAGACCAGATGGAAGACAATGGCTTTGACAATCTCAACACTTGCCCAGAATGGCTTCTGGAGCAAGAAGTAAACTTCTGTTGTGTGAAGGTCCTGAAATCTTGGGGCCTATTCGTTATTGTAGCCTAGCATATCCTAATAGACACCCTGAGGCTTGGAAAAGATGAAGAACTTGTTCAGAATATTAGTAACCAATGCCAGAACCAGAATTCATGTTTGTCTGTTTGTTTTGAACTCACAACCCTGAGATCAAGACCTGAGCTGAGATCTAGAGTTGGACGTTCAATGTACTGAGTCACCCAGGCACCGCAAGAATCCATGTTTTAATTACAAATCTTCACCCAAGTCTGTGCTGAACTAGCATTCAGTACAGGGTATTTTGTTTGGCTGTCTCCCCTCAGTCTTCTCCACTAGACGTCAGTCCCCGGGGACCTGCCCAGTGCCACACCTGGTCCAGAGCAGGCTGTGAATGTGTTATCTAGCACACGCTTCGAGAAGGCTCACTCTGAGCAGGGGTCCCTTCTGTGGTTTTTATGAGCCTTTCTTTAATTCTCTTATATTCAGGAGATAGATATTATTATTATCTCCATCGTACAAATGAGGAAACTGAGGCACCACTGCCTCCCTAAGTGCCCAGTCAAGCAGTGGGGAACCCTAAAACCCAGTCAGAGCTGAACCCACTCCTGAACCCCTAGAAACACGGCAAGTAGGGATGCTCTGCTTCTCTAGAGATTCACTTCTTCAGAGGTACTGGTGCAGATTTCAGATTTGGTTTTTTTAGAACACTATTCATCTATAATAACACTCATTTTCTATAGAAAAGGCAAAGAAAGCAGCAAAATGGCTTTTGTGTGCAGCAGTCCCCCAAACATGGATCCAAACTACTACAAGGAGACACTGGCTTTGTGTCACCATCTCTCCTTCCTTAGGCAGACACTCCAATCTCTGGAGTGTGACACCCTATTTGCTGGTTTGGGTTTTGTGGCACTTTCTTCTTCCCCTCCTCCACACTCAGCTAAAACTGCTGTGTTCTGCATATTTGTGTTTTGTTTGAAGCAAATGGCTTGAGAATTCTGTGCCAGCCCTTGAGACAACTGGAGGCACCCTGGGGTGCTATAAACCAGGGGCGGGAATCACTGCTCTCACGAAGTAAAAAGGCTCGGGAAAAAACGAGCATATCAGCATCTTCCAAGACGGCAGCCTGATGCAGCGAGGGCTGCAGCCCAGCGCAGACAGTGTTCGCCCTCCACTTCAAGGTCAGAGCAGGTTAAAAACACCTTGCAGGACCCCACTCCCCCCCACCACCCTGCCAATGCCTTGGCTCCCTGACCTTGGCTGGCTGTTCCAGGAAAGCACACACTGCAGTTTTCAGGGCCTCCTGTCCCGTGACATGTACTGATGAACCAGCACTAGTATATTCAAGAGAAAGGTAGGTAAGTAAGCACAAGGTAAGCAAAAACATCACCCCTGCCCTCAAGGAGATGGTAGTCTGGGCAAGAAGCGAAGACACACGTTTGGGACACTATGATGTGTCACGGAGAAGACTCTGTCCCAACCACAGTGACTCTTCTAGGCTCCCAAATGCACAAAACATCGTGGAAGACAAAGGCCCAGTAACTCCTTGCTAATAGCTGGAGCCAGGCCCACACTCCAGTGTGGAAATCTGGCAAAATGAACTGGGCCAAAGATGCAGACTGAAACAGGACTAAGTGGGGTCTGTGTTTCAAACACAAACACCCAAAACTCTGGTCTGGAATCGCCATACTTACCTGGGCTGAGAAGAGCAAGGACACAAAAGGGTTTGTGTCCGAGGGTTTGCCTCAGTCCCCAGTGCCCAGACCTGGGTCACCAGCCTGGAGACAGCACTGCACCCTGGGGGATACCGACAGTCCCCTTCACCAGGAGTGCCAATACCAAAAAGGATGGGCTGCCCCCATCCTGACTGACCCCCTCCTAAGGTCTCTCTGGGGATCACTGATGCGACTTTGTCTTCACACTGTTGCTTTCAACATTTCTCCATCAAAATCTAAACAACCTGCTGGTTGATACACATTCCCATATGCAAACTATTACAAGCCACCACTTTGGGAGAAAGTGTAGCCCCTTGCCCTCTGGTGTCACCAAGAGAGGCAGGGAAGAGGAGAGGTGTGGGGTGGGTGACTGGGGCCCAGACCTCAGCAGTCACCTGGCCAGGGAGGGACCCACATTGGGGGTTTCAGATTTATTCCTCCAGTCACTCACAAGGCTTTGAGTGTCCTGCTCGTGTTGCTAGCGATTGGCTGGGAAGAAGTGGGGCTGAGTGCTATGCAGTGCGGCTCTCCCTGCACAAACAGAAATCCAGCCCTTCCAGGACGATGAGCTCCCTACAAGGATGGTGTTCCAAGGAGGTCTCTCAAATCTGGGCAAGGTGCGGTGACAGAATGAGCAACATGTCCTTTTACAGAAGTCTCCCATTATCCGTGGTCGTGCTTTCCGTGGCTTCAGTTCCTACTGTCAGCTGTATCAGGAAGCAGATGATCCTCCTCCTGACTCAGGACCAGAAGGTCAGTAGTGGCCTAAGGCTGCATCATGTGCCTGTGTCCATCCCTCCCTCCTTCCCATCACATACATGACAGGTATTTTGAGAGGGAAAAGCCACATTCATACAACGTTGATTACTGTATATTGTTACAATTATTCTATTTTCCTATTGTTCCTGTGATGTTAATCTCTTTCTGTGACTAATTTATCCATTAAACTTTATTACAGGGATGTGCGTATAGGAAAAACAGTATATACAGGGGTTTGGTACTATCTGCAGTTTCAGGCATCCATTGTGGGCCTGGAAACAGATCCCCCATGGTTAAGAGGAGAGACTACTATATTTGCTAAGATTTTGAGATACGACCTGAAATAAATCAGTGTGAAATGAGAAAATAGAAAGGGAAAGATGGTCCTTTTCGAATTGCCAGTCAAGTTTTAATTTATAAAATCATAGGTTGGGAACAAGAATGGCAATCATCACACTCCTTGGTCACAACCATATTCCCAAATGAATGATATTAAAAAAGATTCTAGTGATCTCGTTCCTGGCAGCCATCACTCTCATCTATAACTCATTAATAACATACATCCATTTATCACAGGAGGAAGAACCAAGAACACACTGGGCCGAGAGCTCAACAGGGAGTGACTCTGTCCAAGTTCCCTTTACATGGCAAAAGGGACTTTGCAGATGTGACTTAGTGAAGGGTGGTGGGAACAATCATCTGGGTGGGGCCCATGTAATCACCAGCGCTCTCACATGGAGGAGGCAGGAGGGGCCGAGGCAGGAGACATTACAAGGGAAATAGAGGTCAGAGCCTCAAAAAGCTAGAAGATGCAAGGCAACAGATTTGCTCCTACAGCTGCTAGAAGGAAGTCCTGTCTTGCACTTGAGGCCACACAGACCAATCATTACAGCTTCCGGGAATTTGCAGTCGGTACAACAACCCCACGTTACCACCTCCACACTTTGTGTTTTACACATTCATAGCATAGAGAACTACATGCAGTATAATCTCCAGGTCTGATCTTAAGCACAAACAGCCTCCTTTTTGGACATGCAGTGACATGGCTAAGCCTCCCTTAGAACATGGCCAGGGAGGTAGGTGTTCTAGTTAACCCAATGTTCCAGTTAATAAAGAGCTCCCGAGGAAGACCTTTCTGGAAAGAACTGAGAACCTCCACCCCCACCCCATGAGCCACTCATAAACAGGACCCTAGGCTTCAGAGCCAAGACTCTGGGATTCAGTCTTATCTTCTGCAAATGTACTTCTGATTCTCTCAGCCCAAGAGGACAAAAATACACACTGCAAAGCAAACATAGCCGGTCTTGCTCTGAGAACCTAGTCCAGAGCCTTCACTAACAACCCTGGTGGTGGCAATGTCACCTGCAGACATCTAGCTCAGAGAGGCTGGTCCCAGGGGCACTGGCCAGCCAGCCTCCCAGAGCACCAAGCCCGATTCTGCCCTTTGGTCAGAGGCCAGGAGCTCCTGGAGAAAACCAGCCGTGAGAGGCCCAAACACACCTTGAGCAGTCAGCCCCCACCCCTAATGGGGACAAATCCTATAGACCCATCTCTGTTGTGAAACGTCCAGGTCATGGTTCAAAGGACTTCCTGCTTAGCAGGTATCTTGGGACCAAGGAGTTAATGCAGTAAACAAGAGAGCTTAGAAGTCTTCATCATGGAATTAAAGCTACTGAAAATAATGTGGTCACGATGGGGCTCAACACTTCCATTTGAGGCCAGCGAAACTGATGTTGGATTTCTGACTTCCAGAACCGTTAACAAGAACTGTCTATTGTTCTAAGCCACCCAGCGGACAGCCATAGGAAATGAGCACAAACACAGTGACGTCCACCTGGCTCGGGGCAGAACAGACATCCCCCAAAGCCTCCTTCGGAGCCACTGACACACCACCTCACCTTCACTTACATCAGAGAGGAGGCTCCACCCCCTGGGACCTCAGTCAGTCTGCGCTGGGGTGGGTGAGTCTCCCATCTGTCTCTCCACCCTTCTCTGCCCCCTGGCTCTGCCCCTTGCCCATACTGCAGCCCCTCACCCACATTTCTGTACTGAAACCACAGGCCAGAGCAAGTCACCTAGGAAGTGAAGCCGGTTGTTTATGAAACCAACCCCACATAAAAATTTAAAGTTAAAACCTCCAGTGAAACAGAATCCGTATGTTAAAGTTAACTTATCATCCTGAACTCCTGGACGCTGGTTGTTTTTCTATCACCTGAGTTGCAGAAAAGGTCAGCCAGGAAGCCCTTTGCCACTTGCTCTAGCCCAGTCCTACTTTGCCTTCTACACTTCAGTCCTGAGACCATTCCAGGCGGGGTAGGGGAGATGTTGCAAGGAAAATGGACTGTTGATCTTATCTAACACACTTAACTACAGTGACGAGTTCCACATATGCTGGTGCATTTCTTCTCCCTGGCCTATTGCTTTTATTCCTAGTGATGGAGCTCCGCAGAACTCCCTCCCTCTGTGTACTCCTAACTACTGTTGTTGGGGAACCATTAAACCCAGACGCATAAGGTCCAGTGTTGGAAGAAGAATGTGGTTGAAGGAACACAGCCCCAGGGTCAAAAATAATTTTAACAAATAACACAATTTCTTTACTTTCTTTTTTCTGAAACAGTTACTAAGGCACAAATTCATAGTTTATGGTAGTATTTGCTCACATCCGTTTTTGCTTCCACTTCCTCGCCCTCTCCCCACCAGCTGTCTCAGGCATCTCTTCCCCCCCACCCCGGAATCTTAACCTCTTCAGTGCCAACTGCGCTGGCTGTTCTTCCAGGCCACCTCCCCTTCAATCTTTAAATTATGTGGCTCGACCCACCCCTTCATGAGCAAGGAAGGAAAGCGGAGAGGGGAGAAACTGGGTTAGAAATGATGGGACTTTCTTTGGTTGACTGAATGAAGGGCAGAGGCAGGGAACACTCTTGTATGAACGAGTGCTGTCATCTTTCATCTGACACCATGTTACTCTTTATACCTAGACCGTACTCCTCCAGGACAGGGACATGCCTGGCTCATCTTTCTTTCTGAGAACCAAGCACAGGGCTTCACACACAATAGATGTGTGGTAAATGCACACTGAATGAGGAAGGAGAAAGTGAATGAACGAAAGACCTGAGCACAGGGTGGAGTATGTTCTCCCCCACCAGTTTCTGGATGGCAGCAGACATGCCCCCTCATGCATGGACTGTATGTTTATCCTGGGAAGATACTAGGAAATACAGCTAGTCAAAGAAAAATTACCCAAGTCGACTATTCAGAAATAAACCTCTTGGTTTTTTGTTTATATACTTCTACATTTATCTCATTTTTTTTTTTTTGCAAATTAGAATCCAACAGGACATATCCTTTTTATAACTTGTTATTTTCCCCCTTAAGAGCATATTGTGAACCACTTTCCATTTCAACAAACATACAATGTTTTAAACAGATGCTTAGTATGTTACAGCACAAATGTACCATGAGGATTTTAGTCAAATCGTTTTTTTTCTTAAAGATTTTATTTATTTATTCATTCATTCATTCATTCGTTTATTCATTCATTTAGAGAGTGCGCGAGCAGGGGGAGGGGCAGAGAGGGAGAGAGAGAGAGAATCTTCAGCAGGTTCCACGTTCTGGCATGGGGCTCAATCTCATAGCCCTGAGATCATGACCTAAGCCAAAATCAAAAGTCAGCTGCTTAATTGACTCAGCCACCTAGGTGCCCCTAGTTAATTCCTTTTTATTATTTTAAAATATTTTATAACTATAACTGATGCTGTCATACCTATTTTACATTTAATTATAATTACTTAAAATTAACTTCTGAAAAGAATCAGTGTTTATAAAACTCATGTAGCACATAACAACAAAATGATCATCCATGTAAATTATTTAGCTTTTACTCGTATATAAGCTTGCTTCTTTTTGCTCACTACCATGTTCCTGAGAATGGAATAGCAATGTTATTATAGGCAGATATAATTCATTCATTTTCCATGTGGTACAGTATTCAAAATCTACTATATCTATATCCATTTCATATCTATGTATCTATCTGTCTATCCATCGACCCATCCATCTAGGTATCTTCTGTATATCACTAGAAAATACATCCCTATAGTATCACAACAGACTCTATGGTGATCACTACAAGCTGTAATGCAATTTACTTACAAATTATTCTGTTGCGAGACCTTTATTGTTTGTTTATTATGTTATGTTAGTCACCATACAGCACATCATTAGTTTTTGATGTAGTGTCCCACGATTCATTGTTTGTGCATAACACCCATGCTCCATGCACATTAAGTCCTTCTTAATACCCATCACTGGGCTCTCCCATTCTCCCCACCCCCTCCCCTCTGAAACCCTGAGTTTGTTTCTCAGAGCCCATAGTCTCTCATGGTTTGTCTTCCCACCTCTGCTTTCCTGCCCCGCCCCATGTCCTCATGTTCATCTCCTTCCTTCTCCTAATGTCCTCCATGTTATTCCTTATGTTCCACATATACATGAAACCATATGATAATTGTAGAACTCTAATTATAGTTTGAAACTATTACAAATCTAGAACTTGTTCATGTCTCCCAGCACAAAGGCACAAGAAAGTCTCTTCAAGTATTTACCTGGAAGTGGAAAATCTGGGTCCTGGTGTATGACCATTATCAGCTACACCAGATATGACCAAACAGCTCTTGAAAAGAATCATACCACCTGTATTCTCACTAGTAGGTTATCTGAACCCTTATTTTTCTTCAAAACGGCCATCACTCTTTCTGGTCCTCTGTTTTCTATATACATTTAAGAAATAGCTTGTTAAATTACATACACGTATACACATATACCTGATAGAGAGTTAATGCAATGATCATTTTGGGGAAGAAAAAAACTTCTTTGTAATACTGAACCTTCTTATCCACCAATTTCAGCCCTTAATAAATTGTCATGACTTTTTTCTAGGAATGTCTTATATACTCTAATTATATTGTTTCTTAGAAATTTTGTATTTTTGATTCCAGTGATTTTGATATTTTTTAAATTATAATTTCTCTTTGTTGCTGTTACATACAAATCTAATTGGATTTTGTGTATTAATTTTGTATTTAATGGCCTTATTAAAATGTATTAGCTAATCGTGGTAATTTATTCACAAAGTCTTTTGGCTTCTCTTGTGTAAAACCAAATAATTTATGAATAATCAGAGTTTTGCCTCTTCTTTTCCAATTTTTATACTGTTTATTTCTTTTTCTTACCTTAATGCACTTGCTAGGACCTCCAGTACAATGTTCAATTTAAGAGAGATGGCAGGCACCCATATCTTACTCATCATCTCAAAGAGAATGCTTTCAATACATACACAGGCTTTGTTGGGAACTATTAGTGAGCAAATGAAAAGCACCCCATGTCTTTAACCCTAAAGCATGTATTTCCCAAGATCAAAACATCCTTCCATAGTACAACTGCAAAAATCAGCATTGCTGTAGTAGTCTTATCTATTCCACAGTCCATATTCAAATCTTGTCAATTGTCCTAATAGTGATCTTTATAGCTGTTTTTCTTTCCTAGTATAAGATCCAACCTAGGATCACAGATGGCATTTAGTTGCTATGTTTCTTTAGTCTCCTCTTATCTGAAAGAGTTCCTCAGCCTTTCTGTGTGTTTTCTGACGTTGCTATTTTTTTAAAAGTACAGCCAGGTTATTTTGTAGAATATCCCTCAACCTGGATTTGACTGATGTTTCCTTGAGATAAGATTCAGGTTATGAATTTTTCACAGGAACACCACAGAGTTGACATTTTGTCCCTCTCAGTACATCATATCAAGAGGCACATGATGTTGGCTTGTCCCAGTATTGATGATACTAACTTTAATCTGTTGGTTAAGGTGGTATCCAGCAAGTGTCTCCAAAGCAGAGTTAGTATTTTCCCTTTGTAATTAGAAACTCACTGTTGAAGATGTACTTTCAGAATATGTTAATATTCTCTTGCTCATCAAATTTTGACTACTGGTTTTCAGTATCCACTGATAACTATTTTAACACCATCATTTGTTCTTTATTTCTTATCTGGCATTGTACCATAAAGAAGAGCTTTCCTTTATCCCCATTATTTTAGTCATTCATTTATGTAAGATTGGACTCATGGATCCCTATTTTATTCAGTGTGTTCTAATCCTGTTCTGATTATCTTTCTCTGCTGAACCTGTCATTCAAAAATCTAGTGACTTGAGGCAACAACACTTATTTTATTATCTCTCTCAGTTTCTGTGGGCCAAGAGTCTGAAAGAACAGACTCTGAATCAAGGCCCCTCGGGTAGTTGAGGTAAGATAGCAGCCAGACTTGTAGGGTGGGGGCCAGCCTGAGGGCTTGCTGAGCCTCTCTCTCTCTCTCCATGCAGTCACAGAGACGCTGCACATGGTCTTCCTACATTGGCTCTTTTGGGTTCCGTCACAGGAGGGTGACTTCGGGCAGTCAGACTGTTTGCAGAGCAGTGTGAGTGATCTGGCCAGCGAGGCAGAAGCTTTATCATGTTTTATGACAAAGCCTTTAGAGGCCAGGTAGCATGACTTCTGTCATAGTCACAGATCTGCCTAGATTCAAGGTAAAGGAAACAGATCCTATTTCTTGATAGAAGGAAGGTCAAAGTGCCATCGTAAGATGGGCAATAATGCTGCAGTCATCTTTGGAAAATATCAACCCACTATGTTCTGCTCTCTGACCACAAGTATTCACCTCCCTTCTGTAAGTACACATGCAATCCTCTCCCTAATATCCCCTAGTCTGTCATGGCAGCAGCACAAAACGCAGGATCTTCGGATGTGAATTAGGTCCAGGTTCAGATAAGGATCCTCATGGCAAGGTTCCTTAGGTTCAGCGCCTTGAGTCCAGGTGCTGTTCCTCTTAATCTGAAGACATGTAAGCCAAGGAAACACATGTTCCACTCACCCCATACGCCAACTTATAATGGTGAGACAGGTGTAAGATAACATGTACAGATATTTCCATCTAAAAATTTTTTGAAAAAATAAAAAGGTAGAAAATGTGAGGCACGTTTCAATTACTGATCTCCAGCAGTTGTGAAACCCAACAGGAATTTGCCCCCAGTCCCCTGATTAGGACTCAGGTCTGCTCCACAGGAATAATTCTCCATAGCTCTTGGCACCAACTCTTTGAACCAGCTATCTTTCCCACAAAAACCACCCTATGCTTGTAGTTAAAGTTCTCTCAGCCTGCTTCCTACACATAGAAGTTAGGGCATTCAGGAGCCTCTTCATTTTGTACACTCTCTGTCCCTTTTGTTCCAAACTTGTGTAATTCTTTTAAAAAAATGTGGGTTTTTTTTTAATATACCCATTTATAGTATACTATATGATGGTTGATTTAATGTGTATCAACGTGGCTGCGCTACAGTGCCCAGGTATTTAGTCACACATTCTTCTAGATGTTTCTGTAAAGGTGTTTTTTGAATGAGATTGACATATAAATTGGTGGACTTGGAGAAAAGCAGATTACCTTATAAAATGTGGGTGGGCCTTATCCAATCAGTTGAAGGTCTGACGAGAACAAAAATTGATCTCCCCTGAGCAAGAAGGAATTCTGTGAGCAAACTCAAACTTCAACTCCTTCTTGTGTCTCCTGCCAGCCAGCCTACCTACCCAAAGTTTGGACTTGCTAGACTCCCTAACCATGGGATTCAATTCCTTAAGATAGATCTCCTTCAATATAAACATAACTCTGTTGGCTCTAATGATGTAAAGAAGCCGGAGTAACACATACTCTTTCAGATAAAAGCTAAACCTACAAACCTCTTTAAGGTAAACCTTACTAGATCTTGGGTCCCCTGAGGGGCTGTTACCAGGCAATCCTCTTAAGATAATACAAGTCCTATTGCTCAACAGAAAGGCACACCCATAAGATCTTTAGAAGACTTTTTTTTTTCCTTTCTGGGAGGGAAAGCCTATGATACTTTAAATTTTTTTCAAGTTTTAAAAAAGAATTTTACAGGTCCCT
The DNA here is from genome assembly GCF_010015895.1 of Lontra canadensis. Classification (NCBI taxonomy): domain Eukaryota; kingdom Metazoa; phylum Chordata; class Mammalia; order Carnivora; family Mustelidae; genus Lontra; species Lontra canadensis. Next base: position 3,119,875 of record NW_022631093.1, read on the forward strand.
CCATGGGTTTGATCTTTACCCCGAAATCTTTTCTTAATGTGACCACTCTTTGCCATTTTGAGAGGCTACAAATGAGGAACAATTTTATTTTCAAAGGTGGTGAGTCCTAACTCCTTTATATTTGACAGCTTGCTCTCTTCCTCCCCTCTCTTCTCGAGTTCCATCAAGGCAAGAAGCAGCCAGGGCGTACTTTGAATATTCTGCCTAATCATCTGTTGAGTTGGATCACTGAGTTCATTTGGTCTCTTTACCACTATTTTATTGTGACAGATCACAACATTACCAACCTATACACTGTCCAAATCAAGGATCCTCTTCCACCCAACTCTTTTTTTTTTTAAGATTTTATTTATTTATTTGTCAGAGAGAGAGAGAGCGAGCGCAAAGCAGGCAGAGCAGTAGGCAGAGGGGGAAAGAGAAGAAGGCTCCCCGCCAAGCAAGAAGCCGGATGCGTGACTCTATCCCAGGACTCCGGGGTCATGAGCTGAGCCAAAGGCAGCGGCTTAACTGGCTGAGCCACCCAGGCGTCCCCCACCCAACTCTTAGTAATATTTTCCTTTCATGCCTTCAAGCTCTGAGAGCCTCCTCAAGGTCCTTGAGGTTTCTGCTAACACTCATAGAGACCCTTCAAGCTTTCACCAGCAATCTCTTCAAGGCCCTTTCTGCTCCATCCTACCTCCCCAAACCATTGCTATATGCTTTGATTTTTGGTTATGGTTCCATTCCATATCCAGGTCCCAGAATCTGTTGTGATTATCTATTGCTATGCAACAAACCACAACAAAACATAGTGACTTATAACAACAAGCATTTTATTACTGCTCAGTATTTCTCTAGGTTTGGGAAGGGAGCAGCTGGGTGGTTTTCAGTCAGGGGCTCTAAGGTAGTTGTAATCAGATGTTGGCCAAAGCTGCAACGGGGTGGGGGGGGGGGGTTGCTGAAGTAGGTGGGAGAGTGTACAGCATTCTTCTTTGTTCACAGGGTCCCTTCATGGGGTTCCTCCACATGGACTAGTTTGGGCTTCCTTATAACATAGTGACCTCAGGACAGTTAGATGGTTTATGTGGTAGCTCAGAGGTCCAGCATGAATGCTCTAGTCAGCAAGGTAGAAGCTACCCTGCCTTTATGATGTGGCCTTGGCAGTCACATGGCATCACTTCCAGACCCAGCAGCCTGCTCAGAGTCAAGGACAAGGAACAGCAACTCCACCTCTCAACAAGAACAGTGACCAAGGCACATTGTAAGAATATGTACAATGGGAAACAACACTGTGGCTGTCTTTGGAAAATAAAATCTGCTACAAATCCATTATTATCTTTTTTTTCCATTTTTAAACTCAAATTGTCCAGATATGGCTATGTGGAGCCCTTTCAAGCTGGCTACTACATCCTTTTGACAAGTCACCATGATTGTCTGAGCACTGCCTTACTTTCTGGAACAAAATAATGTTCCAGATTTACTGTGTACTTTTTCTGCTCCAGCAGTGGAAGTCTTAGTTCCTTTCAGTGGAAAGTTCCTTTTAGTGGAAAGTTCTCAGTGCTCTAGGAGTGTTGTGATTCTGGCCCATCTCAGCATACAATGCTAGGAAATGTTACAACTAGACACATACGCTTTGAGTTCTTACTAATACTTCCAACTCCAGAGCAACAAGGAACGGTATAACCCAGATCTTCCTCATTTCATATTTGTAACCTCCTTTCCTAAGGGAGTTATCATTATATTCAATATACTGACTCATAGGTCTGCTACTGTGTTTTTAAAATTATGCTTTATTAAGTTAAATTAGTTCCCCTCTATGCTAGTCCTCCTTTTCTAATAATTTTCTGAAATAATGAGTATCGGATTTTTCAAATGCTTTCCCTATATCTGGGGATACGATCATATGACTTTTCTACTTAAAATCACTACTGTCATGAAAGACATCAAGCCATTTCTAGTGGCAATCAAATTTCTAATTTTGAGATAATCCCAAATTACCGTGGTTCATTCTCTTTTATGAATACATGACTAAATTCAGTTTGCTAGTTTTTGCCTTAGGATCTGCAGAACTATTTTTAAAACCTACCTTTCCTTTATAGCCTTCTTGCCAACATTTGGGTGTCAAGTATATTCTAGCCTCATAAATACATATCCCCTTTTTCTACATCCTGGAATAGTTCATGGGGGAACTTGAATTCAAGTCATTGAATGTTAGTTAATACCCATGGATATCTGGCTCTGGTATCATCATTGTGGGAATATTTCTAGTTAAAAGTCTGATTCTATTTCTTTAATGATAATAAGGCTAGTTGGGTTTTTAATTTCTACTTAAGTTCTAGAAAGTTTTATTTTACCTTCTTTTTTTTTTTTTTAGTTGGATCATTAGACCTTTCAACTTTATTGGCAAAAAGGATTCTCTTATTTTAATTTCTGCAGTGATTATAGCTTTTTATTTTTCATATCATGCATTTATTCTCTCTCCTCCTCGCCTTCCCCTCTCCAGCTTTATTCTCTTACAGAGATTTGTCAGCTTTATTAGTCCTTTCAAAGAAAGAGCATCGTTCACCCTTTCTGTGGTGTTTCTTGTTTCAACTTCACCCATTACTTTTTTTACTGCTGTTCTTCATTATTTACTTTCTTCTGCTTTGTTGCGGTTTACTCCACTGTTCTTTACCTACCTTTGTGAGTTGTATGTTTAATTCATTAACTTTGGGCCCTTTCTTCCATTTTAATGGAAATACTTAAGATGATGGATTTCCCTCTAATTTCCACTCTAGCTGCCTCTCACAAATTTTAATATGTACTGTTTGTTATTGTTCAGTTAGATTCTCCCATTTTTTCCCTTCCACTCATGTATTATTTAGACAAGTGTTTAATCTTCAAACATAGGAGAGTATTTCTGATCCCCTTTTTAAAACTGTTTACTTAACTGCATCAAGGGGGTAACTTTGCAAGAATTGCCCTATGGTTTAGTATGTGGCAATCTTCTCAAACTCTCTTTGTGCACTTGAGGGACACGGCTACTCTCCCTGTACTGTGTGCATTCTGGCTTCTCTCTCCACTCCTAGCTCCTTTCAGTGACATCTCATTTGCTCTTAAATCTATCCACTGATTTTGACAATTCTGATTACAATTCTTATTCCTAAGAAATGACACTTGGTTATTTTCCACACCATCAATGTCATCTATTACAGTCTTACTCTTTCTTCATATTTTCAACTCCCTTTTTTACATCTTACAATATACATTGTTATTTTTTTTTATTCTGTATCTATTAATACCAATATCTGAGGTTCTGCTTCTATTGGCTTTCACTTTGATATCTTTTTAATTTTGTTAGGTATTTTTTACTTTTGACTGTGAGCTCATGTTCTGTGGATGGTAACCTGTCAAAATCATTTAAGACATATGTTGAAGATGGATTCTTCAAGGATGTGTTCAAAGTGCTCAAAGTACTCAAAGTGCTACCAGCCAGGACTGCTTTAAACTGAATTCTCGGGACACCTGTGTGGCTCAGTGGGTTCAGCATCTGACTTTGGCTGAGGTCATGATCCCAGGGTCCTGGGATTGAGCCTTGCATTGATAAAATCTTTAAAAAAAATAAATTCTTGGTTTGAGGTTTTCTCAGCCAGCCTGCTTATGAGTTCAGCTGAAAACCCAGCTCATGATTCTAGTTCTCAAAGGAGTTATTTTGATCCTTTACCCAGCACCAAGGTTCAAGGGAGGTAATTTTCTTCACTCCTCCCTGAAGGGAGGCAGGGCATATTTACTTCTATTCCACACTTACACTAGGTTGTAGCTTTTGGGGGTCTCAGTTTAGGTGGAGGAGGTTTCCTAACAAAATGACATGTCCTAGGGTTGTCTCCTGTCCCTCTTAGTACCTCTTAAGGTCCTAAGAATCAAAGGTCAAGGTGACCTACATTGGGCAAATACATTCAAAGCAAAAGGCAGCTTCAGAGTCCTGATTTTCACCTTCCACTGAATATTGAGACTCTTAGGAATTCCTATCTTCATTTTCCTGCCTTCTCACTGAGGTGAAAGATTATTTCAATGTTTTGTCCATCATCTTAAATGGTTTTAGGTGAGAGAGTCAGCTAAGGTAACTGGTCTCCCACACAGCCAGAAACAAAAGCCCACAGAAATTGTTCTCTAGTTTTCACCTTATTGTTGCCCACTCTTCCCAAAGTTGTAGGTAAATCTAATTACTTAGTTTTGATGAAAGAAAATAACTTGGTCCACCAAATCCAAGGCTTTCTAACCCAATTCATTTCAGCAAGCATTCACTGAACATCTCCTACAGAATTCTCAGTACTACAGACCCAATGAGAACACAGCCACAGTCAACCCCAGCCCCCATGTGGCTGAATCATAGCTAACAGTGATGGTAACATGGGGTCTGCTCAGAAGGCTGGCCAGTACTCTGCTAAGCCTTTTTTTTTTTTTTTTTAATGTATTTAATCTATACAACTGCCATATAGGATAGAATGGTTACTACCATTTTAGAGGTAAGAAAACCTAGATACAGAAGTTCAGTAATGTGCCCAGACTAACACAGCTGGTTAAGTTAGATCACACTCACAAGGTCTGGCTAACTCAATTTGCAAAACCACACACAGAGATTAGAGAACTCAAGAATAGCTATTGTGACAGTCTGTGAGGAAGGCAAGCAGGGTCAAGTCCCCAGGTAATGGCAGCAGGAAACATTATAGAGCAGCCAACTTAAAGGTAGAATATGGTGGGATTCTTTGCACAATACAGTGAGGATTTTTCTTGCCCTTTTCTTTAATTCCCCACATTATGTGGTCATTGCACATTTACGATGGCTGTCCCACGCTGGATGGGCACCTCTCTTCTCTCCCACAAGGTGGGAGGTCACCATCCCCCCATCCCCACACAGACCCTGTGCATCTTGCCCTCTCACTGTTACTAATGATGTTTTTCCACTAAGTGTCACGCAGCCCTTTCACCAGCACAGCAGCCAACGAATTGGGCATCACGGCTCCTGAAGACCAGGGGCCAGCCCTGGGAGCTGCTTGCAGCGCCGGCTCTATTAGAGGTGAGCTACATGGGTCTACCTCCTGCTTCTGCCGATGACAAAAGCCAAGTGTGGGAGGGAGGATAAATCACAAGATAGTTTTTATGAAATGACTAATCAAGAAATAATGAGAACCCAATAACTACCAATTACAGAGGCAAGAGAAATAATAAAAATAATAAAGCAGAAAATGTACAAAGCAAACAATTAAGACTATTTTATTAAAACAATACTTGCTATTCAGCAAGGATTAATTCTCCCTACACAGGGGCAGTAACTGTTTATCATCTGAATTTTGCACATTACGAACATGACACATAGAGAGTTTATAAGCTCCTGCAGGTTCTAGGACACTTCGGATCCCAGATTAAAAGTTAGCCATGCTCACTCTCAGGCTGAGATGTCATCTCTCATTAAATTCTAAACCAGCTCAGAGAACACACCATGTTTATTACTTCTCTAATACTATGTGGCTGATTCTAGAGGAGCCAAGAGAATCTTTGGAGTAAATACACTAATTAAAAATACTTGAAAAATGTCTCTTTTTTTTAGCTCAGTAGACCAAAATATATAAATCAGAGCTATTCTGGTCTAGTGAATACTGTAAATGTATATTTAGATGTAACAAATATCAGTGGGAAATATCCTTGGAAAGTAATTACTTTATAATATATGTGGAATGTCTTTTAAATACTTAAAGCAACTGATCCATTTTTAAAGACATAACTTACACAAAGAGGCACAAATATTAATTACCAAGCTGGAAACGCACTTGCACACTTATAGCTTAAAGTGAATGTGTGCAGATCAAGGCATAAATATCAGAAAAGTAGATATTTTAATGGAACACTTAACTGCCTAAACCAAGGACCCATGCCTAGATACCAGAGTTCTCAAGGAGTGCTAAGTATAAAGGATTACTTCAACCTTTACACTAAATCCCTCTCTATCTTTGACCCCTTCCCACCTGCTCATATCCAGCTCTACTGTGCTTTGATTAATAATATATCTGAGTATAAAATGGGCTGAAAACTCAAATGCCTACAAAGGCCACTAGATAATTTAATGAGTATTTTTCTTCTGGGATTTCAGCCTGTTCTTATTTATTTTGCAAAACTGCATCTGACAATCTCAGCATCAAGGAGGCACTAGGGAGCAGTGTGGACTGTGGCAAAGAGGAGAACATGTGCACTCTCTAAGGACATAGCTGCTTACTCCAGCCCCCACTGTTACCAAGAAGTCATGTGGGCCCAGGGTGACTAAAGCAGTTCACTCTCCAAAGTAATCTATTTGGATCTATATGTACAACATCCTTCATTTTAAATATTGGCCAATTATTCAACTTAAAATAGAAAAAAAGAAACTTATGAAGGCCAACATTATGTAAGTCAAACAAAACATGACCACGAGCTGAATCTGGCCATTGGACCACCTGCTTGAGACTTGTCATACAAAACCAATACAGATTAACAGGACAGGAAACAACAAGTGTTGGAGAGGTGTGGAGAAAGGGGAACCTTCTTACACTGTTGGTGGGAATGCAAGTTGGTGCAGCCACTTTGGAAAAGTATGGAGATTCCTCAAAAAATTAAAAATAGAGCTACCCTATGACCCTGCAATTATACTGCTGGGCATTTACCCCAAAGATACAGATATAGTGAAAAGAAGGACCAATGTACCCCAATGTTTATAGCAGCAATGGCCACAATTGCCAGACTGTGGAAAGAGCCAAGATGCCCTTCAACATACGAATGGATAAAGAAGATATGGTCCATATACACAATGAAATATTACATAGCCATCAGAAAGGATGAATACCCAACTTTTGTATCAACATGGATGGGACTGGAGGAGATTATGCTGAGTGAAATAAGTCAAGCAGAGAGAGTCAATTATCATATGGTTTCACTTACTTGTGGAGCACAAGGAATAACATGGAAGACATTAGAAGAAGGAAAGGAAAACTGAATGGGGGCAATCGGAGAGGGAGAAGAAGCATGAGAGACTATGGACTCTGAGAGACAAACTGAGGGTTTTGGAAGGGAGGGGAGTGGGGAGTTATGTGAGCTTGGTGGTGGGTATTAAGGAGGGCAGAGATTGCAAGGGGCACTGGCTGTGGTGCATAAACAATGAGTCTTGGAACACTGGGGGAAAAAAAGAATCTGTCTCACTTATTAGAAATGTCTGGCTGCCTCAGTCCAAAGAGCATGCGACTCTTCATCGTGGGGTCGTAAGTTCAAGCCCCATGTTGGGTGTAGAGATTACTGAATAAATATGTTCACTATTAAAAGAAAAAACCAATACAGAAAAGACATTGGGTTCAGGGGTCTTAGGAGAAGCCCTACAAAGGGGCTGACAGGCTTTGTGAGTTCCCCAGGTAGGGTACGAAGTGGTTCAGTGGAAGTTCTGTGATGCCTTCAGGATCCAAAATGATCTTGGGGGATGATCATGAGGAAAAAGGGTTTCAGTCAGTAATGGTGGGTTTAGGCATAAGCCAGCAGGCAGGAGAGGCAGGTATGGGAAAAAGTCTTGCCCAGCCCCTTCAACACCAGAGCAGAGCCTCAGAGCCACCAGCACTCACAGGGTGCTAGGTGAGGCAGCCTATGGGCACCGTCTCCTACACCTACCATTCCCTGGACCCAACCACAGTGATCACATAGTCTCTGCCATCACATCCCCTGGCCCACAAAACATACTCTCCCTCTGAACACCACAGGAGTGTGGGACAGGGAGATCCTCACTGTGCCTGTAGCTAACAGTCTGTATTTGGGTTTGGGACTCACACCCTAACCTCTGTTCGGGAGGCGTGGCCACAGCTTCCCAGTATCTAGAATCTGACGCACCCTGTCCATCTCCATCAGTACTTCCCACTGCTCCCACTCCCATCACAAACAGCCACAGGGGCATCTGCTCGTTGCAAGCTCTTTAAGAGCAGACTGTTTACAGACCTTAGAGATCTGCCTTGTAGCTGAGAATCCTGGAGACGGGGGTCCTAGAGAGGTCACACCAGTGGCACAGAGAAGACTCTGAATATTTCATTACAGTGAGGGCCACTAGAAGGGCTTCCCACCAGCTGAAGCACCCAACCAGCCAGATTGCTAATCCTTCAAAAGCACATGCTTCCTCCTCTGTATAATAGAAGATCCCATAGCTGGCCACACTGGACGATGGAGAGGGTTGAAACAAGTTAACTCAGCAAAGCTCATGCTGGGGCTTTAATGATGACATTGGTCACTATGTGCCCCCTCCTACTTGGTCCCTTCCCCACCAAACAGGAAAACAATATATGGAGAAGTATTTTAAACAAAAGTCAAGGCAAAGAATTTAACTAGAAAACTCAACCAGAATATCCATCGCTAGGACATGCTGGCTGGGCACCCAGGACAACGCTAGACACTGTGCCTCCCCTGAGAGAAGGGAAAACATGGCCCCAAGGATAGGGTGAAAGGGAAGGTACCAAAGAAACCAGCCGCGGAGAGCCAGGTTTATGAATCCTGCTCGGTCCACACACCTCACCTCTGCTATCTGCTCACCAGGGGGCTTCAGACCAGTCACTTCACCTGCTCAAGCCTGTGTCCTCAGCTGGGAAAATGAGTTATCCCACAGGGACCTTCCAGATCTGCAGGTGGATCTCTAGGGTGATCCCATGAAAGGCAGTGCCAAGAAGCGAGCCAGACTGCACACGGAGGGCACAACTACCACCAGGCAGAGCATTCAGGCAGGCTGCTCAGTGGCTGGGACGCAGCCATGAAGGCCAGCTGGAGGCCTGGCCCTCGAAACCAGAGAATGAAGGACCAGGATGGGGCGGTGCCCAGGCCGGAGCGCTAAAGAGCTCTCAGATCATCGCACTGGGGCTCGGCCAGCGGCAGCATAGCTCTCACTCTATTGTGACCGTCTCTGATCCGCGACACTGGCATCCTAATGGATCTGCCTGTCGGCCATGGATAAGCATGGAGCTAATAGACATCAAACAGCATTTGCATTTCTGAGATGGCTTCATCTGCTCCCTCTCCCAGGACTCTCCAAACTGATATTTGAAATCTGGACAGACGGGTCTGCTCTTGGACAGCTCCTCTTCCAGAATCTCATAGGAAAGAAACAATTATTTAATTATTTCCTAAACAGACAGCCAGTGCTGAGCTTACTAAACAACTAGACCAACCACGACCACAACCGGAAGCTGCTTCTATCCTGGGAAGGCATGCAATTCCCTAAGAGACTCGTGCCCCTTGATGTTACAGTAGCTTTCATTCATTCACTCAGAGCCTGCTTTGCCATGAATCATCTTGTTCCATCAGCAGCACTGAAGAAGGCCGTGAGTGAGCGGGATGCGGGAGGGTGTTGAGGAGGTGAGCATCCGGAATGGGTGCGAGGACCCAACCACGCTGCCAGCTATCGCCCAAGCTCCCTCCCGGTGGAGAGAGCAGGGTCAGGATGGAGTTCCCAGTTTGGATTTCAATTCCCGGGACCTCTACCTGACAGAAAATGTTGCAGAGTTGTCTGTCTGGGGAACATCTGCATTTGGGGCTCACTCTAATACAGTCCCCAACACAAGGTAATGAATGTTTTTTCTGGCTTTCTCTGGCTCTATTTTAAACTGTCATCATTTTAAACCATGAAACATGTCAAGTGATAATTAAACCTCACCACAGACAGGTACAGTGATAATGATTAACTTTTACCATTTCCCCCACATAAATTTTGAATATTCTGAATCCCCATAGTATGGGATCATTACATTGACGGATGAGAAAAGTTGTCTTTATAATGATTTATTTTTAAAAGAACCAAAACAGGACTAAAAACTCTGTAGTTCCGCACTGGGTTTTAATTTGAATACTCCTGCCATAAGCTCACATCGAGAGAGAGGAAGTGTGGGGGGAGGGAAGGGCTCTGACTGAGGGTCATCACCTCCAGCCCTGCCCCAGTGGGCTGTGGGACCTGAGACATGCCCCTGGGCACCTCCAATGATTGGTTTCCTCATCTGTCAGACACCCATGCTGATCTCCTCCTCCTGCCTAGCTCAAAGGTTTTCATGAATGAGGACATGAAATGACAGATGACAAAAATCATTGAGAGCAAAAAGCAGCCTGCTAACACTATGCAATAGAAGATGCTCTTATTCTAAATTCTGTATACAAGGCCAAGCGGTTTGCTAGCACAGCTTTACACAACCACAGTTCAAAAAAAAAAAAAAAAAAACCAACTCAACTCATTTTATTTTCACCTGAAGTTTCTAAGCATGAGATTAGAGCTGACCCTATCAGACAAATGTCCCCTCTTAGCCACAGGACTCCCATTTTGTGTTCAAATAGGCAGCGACTCACACAAATGATAAAAATTCAAATGCAGCAGCCAAGCAGCTGGATGGGAATGCTGCTTCCAGCAAAAAAAGAGAGCAAATAACTGCTAAAATTAGTAAAACAAACAGATTGAAATGTATTTTTACTCTGACAACTCATTTTCCAGACCTGTGATTTTTTTTTTTTTTAAGGCATATTTCTTCTGAATGTGGAGGTCCCTGTTTCTCCCTGGCATCAGCAGACACGGGAGGTCCAGCCACCTGGACCCCACAGGCATTTCAGTTGCAGAATGATGACTCCACGTTTGTGAATATGAACAGTTCAATCACCATTGGAGAAACAATGCCGCATTTCCATGGAGAATGTGCTTTCCTGATGGACCTTGGATGAGCCCATTTAAATTCTTTGGTCAATTTCCTGTTGAGTTCAAAGGATTCTCCCATCTTTCATTTATTTACAAAATACAATTACAATGCCTAGGTCAGAGGGTGCTCATGAGAATTAAGGGAAAGACTGGAAGTGAAAAGATGTCCATTAAAAACTCTTCCAATCTAGGGAATTTGTATGAAAGCAGTGAAGTAAGACTTTGACCATAAATTAATATATGGACAATCGAGAAGCCTTAGTAAAAGGTAGCTCTTGAATGAGAGCTCTGGTTATACGTGAGATCCAGGTTCCCCCATCTCTGTCTGTGGTCCCTACCCCGCCACAATGCCATCACAAGCAGCTAGCACAGTGAGTGTGCCCCCCACCTCCTTCCCAAAAAAGAACAGGATCTCTAATGAAAAATGGAAAATAAAGCTTGTTAGAAGCCTTGCGGTGGCAAGCACTGAAGTTTCCTTCAGGGGAGAAACTGAACCTTAGCTTTGATCCTTCTGCCTCTGGCTGAAGGGCTCAAGAAAGGAGGGTATGGTGGGGGTCTCAAGGAACGGTAACCCTCCCACAGACAGTGGCAGTGGAGGCTCGATGCCTCAGCAGGTCATGGCATGTATCACCATGGGAGTGGGGAAACAGCAAGACAAGCCATTGTGGGAGGCAGCTGAAGCGAAAAACAAAGAAAGCAAATGTGCCCTGTCACCAGGAATCTGGGTACAGATGCATGCTCCCTCACAAGCTCCTGTGACTTCTGGTCAGTAGGGTCGTATCTCAGCCTTGGTTTCCTTCTCCAGAAGACAAGAAACATGCCTTCTCCAGAAATGTTGGGTGAACGCTGGCTAAGCTCATCCTACCTGCAAGGCACTCCAAATCCTTTGGGAGTAGATACTGGGACAGACACTCAGATGTGGAATCATCGAGTAAACGCTAATACACAGAGTGAACCTTGTTTACCTTCCTGCATGCATGTGTCCTAACTGGGCAGAGGCCCAGTTGTCCTTTGGGGATCCACTACTCCCTACCGCCCACTCTCTCTCATGCCACCTTGACTGCAGGGGCTTGGCCTGACCTGTGTGGAGCCCAGGATCACAAAGCAGCTCACCAGGCTCATCATGGATTCAGGTGGCGGCACATGACCCCAGCCCATCTCACCCAAGGGGATTTTCACACGGCTGCAGGAAATACCAGCTCAGAGGTGCTCTCTCTTCCATAGCATGTGGAGACATACATGGGGAGAATGGACTTACCATGTGGGGGAATCAACTAGAAGGGGGTGAAAAGAGAAACCAGGTCCTCGTGCCCTATACCAAGTATGCCTGAGGCCAGCACCCTCACCCCTCACCCCCTTCCTGACTATCCAGTTATATAAACCAATAAGATCCACTGTTTGTTTGAGCTGGTAGCTGATTTGTGATTTGTAGCCACATGTCCTCACTGACAGGGAACGCCATTAAGAGTCAAAAGGGAACCCTTTGTCAATATAACCATCCTCTGCAGAAAAGACCCTCAGACTTTGCCTCTACCAAAACATTCAGTGAGTTGTTCTCACCAAGAGAACTATCTCCCATAATGGTCTACACTGAGCAAACCCTTTCACACTCAGTTGTCGGCCCATCTGTGAGATGCCTGGCCAGGGACCAACACACCCAGGTGGACTTTCTGTTTAAAGGATGCTTGTACATCTCCTCAGCTGACACATTCATTGATGTGTGTGCCCTCTAAGGGCAAGGACCACACCCTGTCCTCACTGCACACCCAGGAAACTCCAATCCACCCAAGGAAACTACTATTAGCATCCAACAAACCCTGGAGAAACCCTAAGAATGGAACTTAATTTCCACAGGAGCTATTTCTCCTTGGGAAGTAGTAATTACCAAATGAGGCTTCAGACGTTGCTTCAGAAACACTGCAGGGGTGACATGGTAGCTGAGAGGCTGGGAACTCCCCAAGGGTTCCAAGAGACTAAGACAGGTGGGTAGTGGTCAGCCTACACACCCGGGAGAACAGCACAGCGCCATTCGACCACACTGACCATACTCAGACCCTCCCTCTGTTGACTGTACCTGTGTCCTGAAGGCTACATGTTACTTTCTGGCTCCCACGGAACCAGAGGCCAGTCAGAACCTGCTCATTTCTGTGACAAATGTTCTCTGACTTCCTGGTGAGCACAAGGGAAGCTAATAAGCTTCCCTCATGCAACAGTCAACAATTTGCAAAAAATTTTCTACATGCAGACCCTGAAACATTTCTTGGAATCCAGTGGCAGCCTTGGCCGGGAAGGGTAAGTGATAGAGGGAACAGAGAACCACGGGGTGGGCTGCCATGCACAGGCTCTCCTTACCTGGCCTGCCTGATGTGTAAGCTCCACCACCACCCCTCCCCCCCCACCACCCCCCTCCCACCCCAGACACTGTGGCTCATTCACCAAGCACAGCACGGTCACCAGAGAACGCACATGAGACCCTCACCACAGCCCCAGGAGACCAAGAGACCAATGGCTGGGCAGCAGGGAGCTCCCAAAAGCGAGTGTGACCAGAAGAAAGAGCACTGGCAAGCCTCACTCATTTTGATGAGAAGTCTCACCTTGCAGATTATTTCTAGTTTTGGCTCTGTTCCCACTGAAGTGGAGAGATTAAACATTTGTTAAGAGAACAACACTATCTGAAAATAGGAAGGCAGGTTTTTTTTTTTTTTTAAAGAGAGTTTTAAAAAGATGAATTAATTCTCATGACAAGAAGAGAATTAGAACATAATGGTCAGTTGGACTCTGTACCTCATTTCCTAATAAAGAATGACTGCTCAGCAGCAATGAGACAAAAGAGACAGAAACAAATGCCTTTTAAGTCACAGATAATTAACCCCAGAGGCTTGCCGATGGCACATGAATATTGCTAGGGCGAATGGCTTAGGAAGTTTGAAAAGAGCTTCAGTGTTTATATGGAAAAGACAATTTCAAGGCTTCCTGAAAAGCAGAGACTCCTTCTGGCTGATGGGCCGGGCAAGGGGCGAAGATGCCAGTGTCAACCTTCACTGTGGGCCCTTGGAGAAGAGAGGGAAGCCTCTAGGGCAGGGACAGGCCTCGGCAGGAAGGGAGTGCCATCACCGTGGGCCAGCTCAGTGTGCTGCAGGGCAGGGCTGTCTTGTGAAGGGCTCACCTCATTGGCCACGGTTGGCACCCTTTGGGTGTTGTGACTTCTTAGACTACCCAGCTCTTCCCCCACAAGTTCCACATAGGGATCTTATTCCAAGTGTGCAATCACATCCCCAAGGAGACTCCGTGACAAGCAAAGCCGGGGCACGGGACTTCCCTGCCCCACCCAGACCTACCAAGGCCCTACCATGGAGATCTAGCTCACCTGCACCAGCAGCTTGTCAGTACCAGCTAGCAGAGGGACCCACAAGTCCCCAGAAAGAGCATAGCCACTCTCTGAGGACCTTTGTTAAGGTGAGTGAGACCTTCCAAGAGCGCTGGTGAAAAGAAACAGCACAGCAGATAGGACAGGGGGATCTGGAGCTGTGGACCCAGAGCCAAACAAGCCGGCAGCCCCCATACCTGTGATTCTGCCTTACGTTAAGTGGGTATGTCACATCAAGCCAGGTCGGCCCTGGGATGCAGCAGGCATCTAATGCATCTTCAGGGCTTGCTGTGTATAAGGCACCCGGGAAGCCAGAGAGAAGGGCCTGGCTCCCTGCACTCCCAGGGCTCGCCCTACACAGCAGCATGAGAGCTGGCCCTTGAGCGCAGGCCATAACTGCCCGTGCCATGTCCTGTGGTGCTGAGACCCTGGGCAGGGAGTCACACACGTGCAGTTCTAACAGCAGCATGGGTAGCTGCCATCGTCAGCCCTGAGCTGCAGTGAGCAAGGTCCTGCTGCTTCCAGATACCTGGGGACAGCTGAAACTGCCCAGGGGCTAGGAGGGAACAACCGCTCACCCAGAGCCTGGCAGACCTTTGATCAAGGAAGATCATGTGCAGAGGCAGGAATGAGGACTCGGGCTCACTCAGGCTATCTCAGTCCACCACTAATCTTTCTAGGCCCAGGCACTCAGAATTATCTCGGGGAAGCTCAGGGAACAGAAGCATGGGGTGACTCACAGCCTGAGACTCCTCTGGCTAATGCCATGCATGATCCTTGGCAGAGGCCCTTGTCCTCAATCCCTGAGCTTTATTCTGATGGAGTAATTGAAGGGATGGTAACTATGACACTCAAGGACAGTTCTCACCCCAGTGCCCAGGGAACCTTAATCTGGGGAGAGAAATTTTATGCGTGTTGCCCTTAAGTTCTTAAAGACACCAAGAAGAGAGCCGTGTTTCTTCTGACTGTGAAATGAAAGAATTCGAGCAAAAAGTTCAAGACTCTGAGAGAAGAGAGGATGGGAACAGGCGAAGTTCCAGATAATTCCTCATGGTCAACAGGCCACAACATGCAAGGTCATATACAAGTCTGGTTGGAGACAGAGGGATGGGCTTGGTGACTGGAGACATTTGTCACTCTAGGTCTAAGGCCAGATCTACACGGGCAAGATAGGAAGAGCCATAATGGAGACTATCAACCCCACCAGGCACAGATGCCAAGGAAGGAAAGAGGCAGAGAAGCCTTTTATCAGTGGTGCTTGCAGCCGGAGCCACCCCTGGATTCTCAAGTTTCATGAGACTTTCAGGCTTTAGCCAGGGCAGACTGGCTTGCTGACTGTGATTCAGGATTAGGAATAATGGTCTCTACTATTACTATGCCCTTTTCTCCAGTAAGACTGAGGAACATACCCCAAGTCAGCCTGTGAGTAAGTAGAGAGGTAGGAATCTACTGCCTACCAATGCGTCATGCTCACAAATGGGTGTCAGATCGTTGTGTCCAACCAGAACACACCAGCCAGCTGTGCCACCCACTTCCCACTCAAGCTGGGGCAAGCAGGAACAATATAGTTTTCCAGCAGCTGAAAAATGGTGGTGCCACCCAGAAAGAGCCCATTTCTGTGGGGCTAGAATTAGAGTTCGATGTCACTCTTACCTTTTTGAGGCCCAGGGTCTATAGGAGAGAACCAGCAAGCTCCCCTGTACATGAGAGTGAGGGTAGAAAGGTGACAGAAACTTCATCTCTTTGCCCAGACGGCAGTCTTGGTTTGAAAAGGACCTACTACCCCAGGCACTGCCAAATGTGGGTGGCTGCCTTCTAAATTCCCTGCATCTGCAGCCATTAAAGAAGTTACCTCAAAAGAAGCTAGGAGTTTATTAATCTGTTTTATGGAAGAGAGTCAGCCAGATCGCATTATACCAAGACAGATTATGCAGGCAACTGAGAGATCCAGAAAACATCTGCTAAACAAAATCAGAATTAATGGTAAACAGAACGCAATTCTTGATAGCTGAAGTTCACCCAGATGCAGAGAACTATAAAGAGGCTATTAGAGGCAGCTGCCAATTAAGGGCTAATTCCAAAGGTTTTCGAAAGGGAGGATCTAGTCACACAGCAGGGGAAGGGGGTGTGGTGCAGGCAGGTCATGTTTATTTAGGAGATTTGCATTGCTAAGGAGTCAGAGCCACCATGGGGGTGTGACAGTCACTCCCTCTCTCAGTCTTCTTCCTTCCAGGAGGACAGTGCATATCTGCTCTCAGATCTCCCTCACATCCTGCCAGAAGCCAGGTCAGGCTGGCCTGGACGAGAACCTGTGAGAGAACCATCCCTGGGAGGCTGGATCACGCAATAGGACATTGGTACCCACCCCAAAACTCACAACCTCTAATCAACACAGTCGCAGCATCTGGAATGGTGTCTAGATCACTGCATGTTCCGAAGAGATGGCTGACAAGGGCTGAATTATCCTGGCTGCTTGGCTCAGCTCACTCAAGTGTTCTCTCAGGGCTATAATTCAATGTGACGTAATCAGTTAGAGAAAAGTGCTGGTCTGAGCAGATGAATTCTGGCAGTCACAATCAGCACCAGCCCTCAGAGTGGACACGGGAGTGTCTCAGAGAGGTGAGATTGGCACCTTTGGCTGAAGCCTTAGAAAAAGTTGAAATTAAATTGAAGGTGTCTGTAGGGAGGTAAAAGTACGCATGCAAAGGAAAGGAGATGAAGATGCAACCATCTGTCCTTCCCCAGGCAGCTAGCACAGGTGGCTCCCAGGGCTCAAGGACTGAAGGAAGAAGGGCTTGGTGGCTGAGGCAGGCATGTGTCCTTCCCAGAAGACATCCTACCAGTCCTGCAGTCCTGCCACACTCACTGGTACGATATATTTCCCTCCAGGTTCCCCTGAGAGCCCCAGCCCTAGTGTAACTTGTCATCAAATAACCCCTAGATAGTTTGCTTCCAAGAGTCCCTCTTAGCTCTCTACCCTTGGCAGTGGGCATGAACGGGCAGAAGAATATACACAAGAGAGGAGCAGTGCATGAAAGGGACATTGGTCCAGAGGGAGTTCTTGTTCCTACAAATTAGCATGGAAAGGAAGGAAGATGCTCTCCTCTTGTCATGTGTTGCTAAGGGTAAATGCTCTCTGCAAACTTGAGAACTGAGAAGTTATTCTCATTATCACCACGTTACCATCCTGTCCATGCAAAGCCCATGGAAGTTACTGGACCCACATCATAGGCTCATCCTGGGCATTGAGGACACACTCCCTCTGCCTGAACTCCCTGGAGCAGGCCTTGCAAAGGATCCTGCATGGAAGGCCAGACCCAAGACAATCGAATACATAAGATTAAGACACCATGGGAAACTAAATTTGGGAAATGCAGCATATCACACCCCCTTTTGGGAGTCAGACTTAGCATCTTAAAGGTCGAAGAGGTTCTGCAGTACAAGTCTCAACAACTAACTCTATACTGAGTCCAGCACTGGCCAAGTGGATTATTTTCCTAGGGCTGCAACTATAAAGCCCACAAACTCCAACCCCACTGTGGTCTATCCCAGACTCCATTCCCACCAAATTGAGTCCCTCTCACTTCTCACTTCACAGACTTAGTCAACACTTCCCAAAAGTCATGTAGGATGAGCTTGTGGCTGATCATTGTTTGTGCCACTGAACCTGAGACGGAGAAGATACTCCTCAGTCAGATGTAGTCTGAAAACAAAAAATGGGAAGACATCTTGGATTGTGTGACCAGGAGGCTTCCTTCTCCAGACCTTGCCAAACTCTCCTGGGCCTGATAAACTGGGCAGAAAAATTCAGTGTTACTTATTAGCTCCTCTTTCCTTTCCAACTGCAAAATAACCCTAAGTGTTTGTTGAAAGACAATAATGTCTTATTTTCATCTGTAGGAATAATTGTTTATTGGAATATTTAGAGCATTTCTATAATTTTTATACTTGTACACTCTTCTGGAGAAGAAAAACCATCCCACCACTCAAGCAAGTGAATCCTCAGGCCTGAAAATACTTGGAACCAACCTGCAGGGTCCCACTCCTTCTTTCCTTCCTGCCACGTTATAAGCACTGACATTAAGGCACTAAGCTATTTCAGGAACTCTCCAACACTCAACTTTGACAGAAACAAGCAAGAAAGACATGAGTTCACAATGGGGGAAAAAAAAGTTTATGTGCTGTCAGGACAAATTTGCTGGTACAAACTCGAAGCATACACTCCCAGTCAGCCAGCTGTGAGAGCTGCTAATTCCAAAGACGAGAAGGTTATGGATGAGTAGAGCACAAGTCAAACACACCTATGCTCATCCTCCAACAGTGTCAGTTTTCAGTGGACTTGGAGCCAGAGGTCCAATCCAGCCTTTTAAGGCCTCTGAGCAAATATACACATGATTCTCTCATACCCCAGCCTTAGTATTTAGAGACCTTTCTAACACAAGGAAAGTAAGATTCCAGAATAGTTAGGTTGATATGTGATTCCATAAAGCAAATTAATTCCCAACATTCATAGTCGGGGCTACTGACATGAATTAAATAATACTCAAAACCAAATTTCATGCCAACTTTTCTGCTCAAGGCTATTTCTTTCCCATTTACATCAATAAGAAACATGGCCTCCTGGCTCCACCATATCCACCCAATTTCATTTGGTTTTGAGATCGACACAATGCAGCTTACCCTACAGATGCAGTTCACAGGACGCTGAGACCAAATCCAGAGACCATGGCAAATGGGAATGGAAGCCACAAAGTTTAGCCCAGAGCCAGATTACCCAGCTCCTTTAAACCCAGGGTTCAAGCCCCATGGAGAGCAGCAAACAACCAGGTGGACTAGTTTACCAATACACTGAGTATGCAAGGCTTGGGTCTCTCAGCTCTAGAAACATAATTTGATAACATGGCCATTCTAGGTCTTTAACTGTGGGGCTTAAAAGAAGAACTAATCAGGAACCAAGGACATATTCCATTTAGAGGTCTATGTGGAATTTGCTCACACCTTTTAGATCACCACTCTTTCTGGAGACAATGCTACAGAGAAGTTTGTCATTAAGGCTGAAACCAAAGACTCCAGATCAAGAACTCACTTTGATTCCCGACTTCCTCCTCCTAGCCCTGCAATAAAAAGATGATTGGCAAAGATGTCCCACACCATGGAAAATACATCTTATTTGACAGTTGGTATTGCTGAAAGTAAGGGAAACTTCAATTTCTAAGGAAAGGTTTCAGAAATCACCACCCATGCATACTTACGTCAGAGACCAAAAAACAAATGTGTTAGGGGAACCGGCAGTGAAAATGAACATAATGGAATTGTTGCAAAAGGGACATTAATTGGTTATTTCTATTTCAGCTTAGCGAAAGCTGCAAAAATCTAATTACAAATATTTTTCACAGTGGCACCTTCTCCCAGTTATTGAAACACTTCAAATCATAAACCATTTTTTATTGTTGATGTTGTTTTTGCTGGATGAAATCAAACAATTACTTCAAGCTCCACTCAAAAATAAGGCTTCTCTCCAGACCACAGATAGGATCATGAAGAAGCCAGGTCCCCAGACCTCCACTTCGGATAGTCGAAGTAGAAGACACAGTTCTCTCAAGCAGCCCTGGATTTCAATTCTTACAGTCCTTCGAGGCAAGTACCAAATAGTCAGCACCCAGAAAAGGCCACATGAAATCTGAAAGAACAGGCTGCCTACGGTCTGAAGTTCATGTTAGCTTCAACAAACTACTTCCAAAATGTCAACACTGAGAACGAAATGGGTATGAATGCATTTTCCCTACCTTCTCTTCTTGCGACTTCAAAGCTTCTGGACTCCTGCAAGAAAAGAAAGGCTTTGTGTTTTTGAAGAATAATTCACATGTACAGATACTTGCAAAAATCTCACCTCTGCTAGCCATTTATTCACAAAATGATGAACAATTTCATAAGAACATGACATTCAGCAATGCTGGGTCTACTAAACTCCCAACACACATACACATACACACACACACACACACACACACACCAGTAAAGGTAAACAACTTGCTGTTTGGGGACTTAATAAAAAAAATACATTATTAATCATTTAAGGTTTTTTGTGGTTTTTTTTTTGTTTGTTTTTTTTTTTTTTTGCCACAGGAGGGCCAGAGGGAAAGGGAGAAAGAGAATCTTAAGCAGGCTTCATGCCTGATAGGGAGCCTATGTCAGGACTCAGTCTCACAATCCTGAGATCATGACCTGATCCGAAATCAAGAGTCAGACACTTCAATGACTGTGACACCCAGGTGTCCCAATCATTCAGTTTTTAATGAACAGAGACAATTCTCGTGGTCTTCTTCATTATGTGGAATCTGGACTGGTACCAAGTGTGAAGGAAGACCCTGACCCGGGCTGATACCACGTCTTCCACCTAGACTGCAGGTACTATAGAGCTTGGGAACAACACAAGCAGTTAGGAGTCAGAATGATCTGACCTGCAGTAGATTATGGTTTGTGGGGCCATAATGAAGACCACCATTGCTCCTGAGTGGGTCACTGGCGTTATCTAGCGATTGACTGTCCTCAATTCAATAGTTTCCAAAGGGTGGGATCTTACAATCTGGACAGCCAGTCCAGGCCAGTGGACTAAATTAAGCCTTTGGTATTTGTTTTTTAAATTCATTTCTGCCTTCCCGCTTGTATAGGGCAATAAGCAAAGTGTTTGAGAAGTTATATAAGCAAAACAGACAGAATTCTTGCATTGAAAACATTCATAGCTGAAAAAAAAGTAAAAAAAAAGAAACATTCTTAGTTGAACAGGAGGCTACAGAACAAACACAAATTACTGAGAAGTAAAGGGGTGGTTTTACCTTGAAAAATACCAGTATATTCATATTCAGGTGGATACATAAAGGAAAGGGTTTTTAAAAGAGCCTTTGAAATAGCACTGTAGAATGTGCAGGCTTTCAGATAGGAGTAAGGGAGGGAGGGTTCACCAGGAAGAGAGAAATGCTTAAGAAAAGGCAGGGTAAGGGGAGAGAACAGGGTATGCTCACGAAGCAGGAAGAGACCCAGTGAGAAGTAATAGGAGGGAAAAGCTGGAAACATATGCTGTGGTTTCACAACTAATCAAAAGTACCTATAATTCATCATCAATAACCAGTTTAGGATACAAAGTCTAATATCAAGAAAAAATTGAAAATCCATGCTGGAAACCAAAGAAGAGAGAATAAAGTACCTAACAAGCTTGGGCCAACTTCTTGCCATCATGACAAAGAGGACCATTCAACACCAGCACTTCTGTAGCAAATGGCATGTGTCTTTCACAATATCAGCATTCTTGTCTAGTATCCTTTGGGATCAGGAAGCAGAGGTAATATGAGGGATGAAACTGAGGAGGCACTTGAAAGTGTATCCCCTCTCCTGCCCCAAATTACATTCTCTGACTGCCACTTCTGTAATGAGTCAAAAGCCCAAGTGGAAACCAATGGAAGACACATGCTATAGGCCTGCAGCTCATCAGCACCAGCACAGTTAGTGAAATGAGCTTCTAGAATGCTGGTTCCTGAAGAGGGTCCACTGAGAGCACTAAGTGTTATGAGAGTTAAGCAAGCTACAAGGCACATCACTGCACAAAGCCAAGCCCACACTGCTCCTCAGCTCTCTGCTACAGAGGCAGGCACCACATCCCTGGAAGTAACCAGTATTTCTGGAACAGGGAAAATTCATAGGCAACTTATACAATTCAAGAAGAAGACTTTAGGGATGTCTTACTGCAACTGTATAAAACTTGTAAATTAAGAAAAACTGACATCTGCATTATGTTGTATCTTCTTATCTAACAACATGGTATTTCTCATCATTTGTTCAAGTTTTTTTTTTCTTCCAAAAGTATTTTATAATTTTCCTGTATGTATTCTGAATATTTCTTTTGTAGATTTTTTGTTATCATAAATAGAATTTTCTTTCATTATACCTTCTAATTGCTTTTTATTTCTGCGTATGAGTGGTTTTTATGTATGGATTTTTAACCAGCCACTTGACTGAATTTCTTTTTTTTTTTTTTAAGATTTTATTTATTTATTTGACAGACAGAGATCATGAGTAGGCAGAGAGGCAGGCAGAGAGAGAGGAAGGGAAGCAGGCTCCCGCTGAGCAGAGAGCCCAATGCAGTGCTTGATCCCAGGGTCCTGGGATCATGACCTGAGCCGAAGGCAGAGGCTTTAACCCACCGAGCCACCCAGGTGCCCCTTGACTGAATTTCTTATTCCATTGATTCTTTTGGGGTTTCCTTCGATGTATTTATATAATCTTCAAATAGCTATGATTTTATCTCTTTCCTTCCATTTCTTAGGTTTCTTATGTCTTTCTCTTGTCTTACTGCTTCAGCTAATTCCTCTATCTGATGTTATTTAAGTGTTGTGGAAACTTGGCATGCCCATGGGCATACTGGTCTTGTGTCCGACTTTAAGAAGAAAACCTTTAGTGTTTCCTTACTAAGGGAAACAAAATGCTGGCTTTTGGCTCAAGGTATGTCCACCATATTAATGAAATCCATGCACGATTTACTGAGTCTTTGAAATAAATGGATGTTCTAGCTTGTCCTTTTACTTGTTTCTTTACTGACCATTTCCCTCCACTGGAATGTGAGATGGGATGGCACCAATATCTTTTTCATTCTTGCTTCCCCAATGCTATCCTCAATGCTGTAAGAGAGAAGACGTTCAATGCTTGTTAGATGAATAAAAAAATGTGTGTTGAATTTTATCAAATACTTTTCCTGAATTTAAGGAGATTTTCATGATTCTTTTTCTCCTTAGATCTATTAGAATTCTCTTTAGCTCTAGTAGAATTCATGGTATTCACCTATCTCTGTATTTCTGGAATAAGCGTTTCTTAATCATGATACACTTACTAAAAAATATTGATGGATTTTACTTGTAATGATTTTAAGTATGTTTTTACATTAATATTCATATATGAGATTGCTCTATTAATTTTAGGTGCCGTTTTTTCTCAGATTTAGGAATTAAAATGATACCAGCTTCATATAATGAATTCAGAAGTTTTCCTTTTACTGTGCTCTGAAATAGTTTAAATAAGTGGATTTAACTGATCTTTAAAGGTCTCTTCAACTTCATTTCTCACATATTGATTAAAAGGTGAGGAAATAAAAGGTCAAAGAAGGTTAAACTTGTCCAAGTTCTCACATATTGGTCAGTGGCCAGCTGGGATTTAAATTTCAAAGTTAACACACATAACAAAGTTTATGCAGATCTCTACTTAATTCATGAGTAGTGTGAAATCAGATGAGAGATACTTCTACTTCAGGCTATGAGAGAAGAACTTGCATTAGACGACCAATCCTTTTGCTAAAAACAACTATAAAAGTTTGATTTTAAAAAAATGTTTTTAAAGATTTTATTTATTTGACAGATAACAAGTAGGCGGAGAGGCAGGCAGAGAGAGAGAGGAGGAAGCAGGCTCCCCGCCAAGCAGAAAGCCCGACGTGGGGCTCGATCCTAGGACCCCGGGATCATGATCTGAGCCGAAGACAGAGGTTTTAACCCACTGAGTCACCCAGGCACCCCCCAAAAAAATTTTTTTGAAGGCATATCAGAGAAAAAAATGTAGCCAGAACTTAAAGAGACAATATTCAGAGAACAGAAAAGCCCACTGAGGTGCTAATTTTCCCCTTAGGGCATTGGCTGTTTTGCATAGAATTCAAACAAAAAAGTAATGCTCTAACGCTGAAAGAGGTTTCACTGAGTTGAGAGATAACCAGAGTCAGGGCTACCAAAGCAGCTAGAACCTGAGGGTTTCAAACCCTGGAAAAGGAAACCAGAAAGAAGTGTGCCCAATAATTTGCACCCAGCTACCTCTTGATTTTTGTAAATATGTCTGAGCTCCACATATAAAGGGCAAGAGGATGAGAAATTAGCAAAAAAATTAGTCTCAAATCAGCTGAAAACCTAAGCATAGATTTTGGTACTTATCATGGTGCTAGAGAGACAAAAATTAGGCCTCCCAGGAAAAAGTGGCCCTGGTAAATGCAGGTGACTTTCAGTTGAGATCATATACTCTCCAAGAATTTCAATTCCTAGCAGAGCAAGATGATTTGCCAGTATTCTATGTCTAACAAAGAGAAGTAAATCCTCTCTGGAAGATAAAAATATCCACAGGATTTATAATTTTTCCTACATAATGTCTAACACCCAATCCACAATTACTAGGTATGGCAGGAAATGAGATCAAATGACTAATTCCAATTAAAAAAAATACAGCAGAGAGAGAACCACACTTTCTCCAGATTTTAGAATTATAAAACACAAGCTCTAGATTCTGAGGAATAATTTGTTCAGGAAAATAAAAGACATTGAATTTCATCACAAAATCACAATCCGCTAGAAAGGAATCAAGTGAAAATTCTAGAACTTAAAGTTAAACAAAAAAAATTCAACAGATGGCTTTAACAAAAGATTAAACACAACTAAAGAGAAGAATTGTAAGCTGGAAGCCAGATCAGCAGAAAATACACACACTGACGATCTGAAAGGAGAAAATAAAGAGTGAAAAATAAAGAAAAAAGTATAACAGATATTAAAGGACATGGGGCAAACATCCCACAAGCATGTAATTTAGGTTTCAAAGTGAAAGGATACAGGAAATTAGGCAGAATAAATATTTGAAGAGATGTCAACTGGGGATTTTCTGAAATTTATGGAAAACATCTAGCCAAAGATTTAGCAATCTCTATAAAACCCAAGTAAGACAAACACAAAGAAAACTAATGTGAGGTATTCAAAGAAAAATAGTCGAATATTCAAACACAAAAAGAAAATCACAAAATCAGGCAGCGGGTGGGTGATGGGGATAGAGACGACTTATCATCCACAAAGGACCAACAACAAGAGCACAGATGACTTTGTAGGAGAAAATAATCATGGAACCGATAATGGAAATGAAAATAATGGAATGAAATCTTCACAATTCTGAAAACTAGAATTCTATCCCCAGTGAAAATATGGGTATGCACAGGGCAAAATACAGATTTATCTAGATAAACAAAAATAGACTATACTGCCAGCAGATTACTACTAAGAGCAACACAAGGGTACATTCTGGACAAAAGGAAATTTTTTCAGATGAATGCATATTTTTGCAAGAAGGAATAAAGAACACCAGTAAGGGTTAAAAAGAGATAAACCTATTTTTGTCTACTTAGTACAATAATCCCCTTTTAATGAATAAAATTTGTAGAAAAATACATGATAATATGATCACAAAGGTCAGGAAGTTAAATGGAACAGAAGTATCAGAATGGTTTTTTACTGTTCAAAAGTGGTAAAATTAGTACTACAAGGCCAAAGTTGGACAACAAAAAACGTGACTGATCCAAAGGAAAACAAGAAAGGGTAGGAAAAAAGAGAAAAAAGAATAGAGAGAATAGTGTGTTAGATTTAATTCCATTTAAATAAAAGTAGACTAAATAATTCAACCAAAATACTAAGATTGACATAATAGATAAAACAAAATTCAACAACATGCTGCTTATAAGAGACATACCATAAATAAAAGGATACAAAAAAGCCGAATGTAAAAATAGAAAGGCTATGGGGGCGGCTGGGTGGCTCAGTCATTAAGCGTCTACCTTTGGCTCAGGTCATGATCCCAGGGTCCTGAGATTGAGCCCTCCATCAGGCTTCCTGCTCAAAGGCAAGCCTGCTTTACCCTCTCCCACTCCCCCTGCTTGTGTTTCCTCTCTCACTGTGTGTCTCTCTGTCAAATATATAAATAAAGTCTTAAAAAAAAATAGAAAGGATAAACATTAATTCCTACCGGGAAAAAGCTGGTATAGATAAACTCCAAAGCAAGAATTATTACTAGTGACAAAAAGGGATGGTTTGTAACAATAACAAGACAATTTAACAGGAATGCATAGCAATCCTAAGCTTGTAGAATAGTAGCATAGCTTAAACATCAAAAAGTCAAAACTCAAAGAAGAAATGGAAAAATCTACCACAATGGTCCAAGAACTAAAGAAACACCTGTCACTAAGTGACAAAATAAGTAGTGGAAATAAATCAGTAACGATCTACAAAATTTGAACCTCATCATTAGCAAATTGGACCTATGTCAATCTCTGAAAGGGAGAGAGGAAAGAGAGAAGGGAAGAAGGTTGGAAAGAAGGGGGAGAGGCAGGGAGGGAAAGGAGGAGAAGAAAAGGGAAGAGAAGGGAAGGGAAGAAAGAAAAAAATGTACACAGAATTTCAAATTCAGCAGGAAACCACACACACCCAGTTTCTGGGCTGAGGATAAAGATGTACATCAAAGAGTAACCAATGACTGCATACTACACATTCTCCTCAACTGTCCATTCAACATTTATAAAAACTGACCACATGCTGAGCCATCAAGAAGTTGCAGCAAGTTGCAAATTACTAAAATCATATATAGAACAAATACAGTTTTGTGACTAGAGTGAAATTAAATTAGAAGTCAATAACAGGAGGATATGGAGAAAAATCTCCCAATATTTGACCCACGGATTTATATATGAGTATATCACATAATTTCAAAAAAAAAATCACAAAAGAAATAAGGTATTTTGGAATGAAGGACAAGTGAATTATAGCATTTAAAAAATTGTGGGATGTGGAATAAAGCAATGCTTCAAGGGAAATACAACCTAAAAAGCATATGTTAGAAAACAATAAAGGCTAGAAATCGATGACCTAAGCATCTGTGTCTGAAAGCTAGGAGGAGGACAATTTAAGCCCTCAAAAAGTAGTAGGAAACAAATATGATAGGAGCAGAAATCAATGAAATAGGGGGAAATATATACCATAAAAATTTAAAGCCAAAAGTTGGTTCTTTGAAGAGATGAATAAACTTGATGGATCCCTAAGAAGCCTGAGGAAAGAAGGAAGGAAGAAAGGGAGGGAGGGAGGGGGGAAGAAAGACAGGAAGGGAGGAAGGAAAAACAGAAGGGAGTAAGGAAGAATGGATGGAAGGAATGTTGGATGGAAGAGGGGAGGGCCGGAAGAAAAGAAGATAGGAAGGAAGACAGGAAGGAAAGGACACAGAATTTGTAATTGAGCCGGACATCACACATACCCAGTTTCTGAGTGGATGACAAAGGCGTGAATGCAATACAATGGGGAAAGGATGGCTTTTTCAATAGATGGTGCTAAATCAATTGGATAAAATTTTTTTGGAAAAAAGTTGAACCTTAACCTCCTACCTTGCAAAAACATAAAAGTCACTTCCAGATGAACTGCAGACATAAATGTGAAAGGTAAAACAATTATGTCCCCAGAAGATAACTTAAGAGATTATCTTCATGACCTTTAAGCAAATGAGTATTCTTCAATAGGATGGGAAAGTTACCACCATGAAGGAAAAGAATGATAGGCTGGACTTTATTAAACAAAGACTTCTGTTCATTAGAGGACAGGATTAAGACAGTGAAGAGTCAAGCAGTCAGCGGAATGTATTTACAACACACAGAGCTGACAGAGCACTCGTGCAGAATACAGAGAACACGTGTGCAAATAAATAAAAACAAATGAAATCACATACTTGAAAAATGAGCTTCATGTACTTGGAAAAGAACTTCACAAGTTAAAACCATAGTGGAATACTATTATACACCACAGGAAAAAAAAATTAAAAGACAACGACAACAGTAACATCAAATGTATGCAAGGACATGGAGCAACTGTGATTTCCTAGTCTGGAGGAACCAGCCCCAGCAGGACTCTCCTCACTGATCTGAGTGTCAGTTCGATGGGGCTCCCTGCTGCGGGCACTCATCCTTATCTCAGGGGGTCCTTTGTTGCCTGTTTAATCCTTTAATACCTGCTCAACGAATTCCCTCTATTAAATTCTTTTTTCTTTTCTTTCTTCTTCTTCTTTTTTTTTTTTTTTTTTAAACAGTGTGAATTCCTTTTTCTCAGCACATCCGCTCCTGGGGAAGTGCCTGCAGAAGATGGTCTGCGCCATGCATCCCAGCACAGCCCACAATAGGTGGGGACAGGGACCACCCAGATGCCCACCGCTGCAAGTCGATGAGCGCTGGCATGGCCGTGCAGTGGGAAACGTCACCGCTGTGACGAGGAACAGAAGCAGGAACTGAAGTCAGCCTCACAGATGGGATTTCAGCTTTCGTGTCAAGGGAGAGAAAGCGACACAGAATAGTGCAGTTTGTGCGATTTTGTTTTTATAATGTGCAGAAACAAAGAAAAGCAATGTCTGGTGACAGACTGGTGGTTACCTTTGAGAGGACAATGGCTAAGGGGACACCAAGATGGTTTCTGGGGTGCTGGGAATGTTCTCAGTTGTGATCCTGATTGCAGTCACATGGGTGTGTCCACTGTGTAAAAATCCATTGAGCTCTATGAGTAGGGTGCACACTCTCGCCTGTATATCTGATATGCTTCCATTGAAATTAAAAGATGAACCAGGACAAAGTACCCAACTGTACCAGTCAGGAGAATGTTTATTAGAGGGCATGCATCCCACTCCCTGATATGCAGAGAAGGAAGTTCTGACAGAAGGAAAGGCTGCGGCACACTCATCATCACAGGAGGGCTAAGGGGCCAAGTCAGGGCTACATGTCAGTCTCAGAAATGCTACCGCCACACTCTGCTGCCTCAGAGCAAATGCTCAGCCAGGACTCAGAAGACCTATGATAGGGATTAAAAGCTGACACTCTGATGAGATCAGGAGGGAGACCAGCCATGAGAGACTCTTAATCTCAGGAAACAAACTGAGGGTTGCTTGAGGGTTGGGGTGGGGGTAGGGAGAGGATGGTTGGGTTATGGATATTGGGGAGGGTATGTGCTATGGTGAGTGCTGTGAAATTGTAAGCCTGATGATTCACAGACTGTACACCTGGGGCAAATAATACATTATATGTTAACTTAAAAAAGAGAGAGAGAGAAAAGAAGAAGAAAAATGTTGACAGTCTGAAGCCAGAGTATGTGGGCTGGATCCTGGCTTACTCCTGCCAGCTCGGCCCCTGCCACCTTGGGTGAACACCATTGGCCTAAGCCTCAGTGTGTTCATCTGTAAAACAAAGGCGGGCTTGGTGCCTTCCTCATAGAGCGGAGGTGGTGAATGGGCCAAGCAAAAATAGGCCCAGACCATGTTTAGCGAGGCATGCAGGCGTCCTCCAGGGGTGGCGATCCTCACTGCTATCAGCACGAATGGAGAGGACTAAGAGGGAGAAGGGAAGGGATCATTTGGGAAGGCAAATGAGTTCAATGGCTCTGTCCATTACTGAGGCTAAGTAACAACCTGCCTCTCTAGTACTTGAAGAAGAACCCCCCAAAAACTGTAGCAGAGCGGTACAGAATAAAATTCACTGGCATAAATGACACCAGGGCCTGGATGCATTGCCTAAGGAAGAGATTATTTGCTGCCGAACCTTCAAACCAGATGGTTATAAATGAGAGTTAGTGCTTGGGCATTACTTAATGACTACATTTCTTTAACTAAAAATCTAATTTTATTATGGTATAAATCACACTTTCTTGAAGTAGGGAATTAATTTTAGATTTTTCATTCACTGTTCATAACCTTTCCATGAATTTGACAGCCAAATCATTTTAAATGTCATTTAACCAATACAATACAACAGCTTTATTCCTCATTGTACCCTTCCTGAATCCATTATCTTCCACTATAATGGAGAAGAACTTAAGTAAAAAATTACCATTCCATAAAGCTGTATTTTACTGTGCAGTTCAACTGCATAATCTTTATTTCTGAATCAATATAATGTGAGTGCTGAGTAATATTTTTCATAATCCAGAAATCTATTACAGATTCCCAGCTCCCAAAAAGTAGTTTGAGAGCAGCTCCACGAGCATAAATGAGGATCCTCAGATTCCATCCTGGGATCCTTGTCGCATCCATCGTAGGCCGTGCTCAGGGATCTCAGGCTGTGCGTTGGGCTCAGGGAAAGGCTGAGCACGGCCCCAGACCAAAGGCACCCCTCCTCAGCCACTTGGCCAGCCATCCTTGCTTAGGGGGAAAGCCTCAGACTGTCACTCAGAATATGAATGGGACTTGGTGGCTTCTGGGAAAATGTTGGCTCTGCGGGTTAGAAAGATGGGGATCAAAAACATCCACAACCAAGAAGAGGATGACAGGGAAGCACCAAGCTGAGCAGAGCTCAGCATGGCCAGGTCCTCACAAAGCACAAGCGGATCTGGGGCCGATGTGGCATGGCCCACAGAGGTGGCCAGCTGCTGGCCCTGGCCCATGCCCATGTCCCGACAGTGAGCTCAGGACATACAGTGTCTCAGGACAGCATCACAGGAATAGGAGAAGCCCTCTGCGTCAGAGCTCCTCAGGCTGCAAATGCTGGAAGAAGCTACACAAGGAAGTCCACATGCTCGATTTGTAAACCATTTGGTATAGTGGAGATCAAAGCTTTGCTAACACTCAGCACTAATCATTCCTGAAATCCTGACATCTAAAATTGAAGTTTTTCATGTCTGAGATGCTCTTAAAATTAATGCTTCTTTAACAACCTTTCTTACAGTTTTTCTTTTTTGCACTTGAATTTTAAAAACTTTAACCACTTTCATTTTTGCTAGCAAGACACCATTCTGCAATTAAAGTCTTCACTTGGACTGACAAAATATAGCTAACTGAAGTGACGCCTTATGCAGCATGTATGCCGTTACTGGCTCCCATTTACTGAGCACAAACCAACCACTTTGCACACTATCTCGTTTATATGGTTCAGTTAAAGGCAGGAGGAAAATGGCTGCATTGTTAGATTTCCCAGCACATCATGTCTGGGTGTTCAAAGCCAGATGACAGAAGGATTAGGGGATTAACCCTAAACTCAAGGGTTACTTTGAAAGCCAAGCTGAATTATCCAGCAAACAACAGAATTTTCGGGGATGGGGTGGGGATAATCTGAACATCTGCTGCCTCCTCCAGTCATATAGAACCTGTGGCAGGTGCTCAAGAAAATCTTCAAACAACAAAGTGTGGGCTCTTGAGAAATACCACTTAGTCAAAGGGTCAGAGCTCATCTCTGAACATTGCATAGAACAGAGTCACATGCTCAGGAGCCCTATAGGGTAGAAAGATGTGTGTCCTCTCTAGTAGACTGCCTTCATGCCTTCAAGGTGTGTTCAAGGGGGCAGAGGCACAGCCAGCAGCACTTGGCCTCAATAATGCTTAAGGAGCTAAGGAGGTGGGTCACAGGGCATGGGCCCTCCCACCTTTAGCCAGCCCTGCCCGCATGCTACCTTATCAGGGGAGGCCTCACTTGTCCTTCTAAGGAGACCAAGAAAGGGAAGGTTAGGTCTGGGCATGGCCACACAGGCAAAGGAGGTGCCCAACACTCTGGGGCTGAACCATGGAGATACCCTTAGCAAGCTGTGGGTCCCTTCTGTGTCCTAACAAAAACTGATCAGTGTAAGGAAACTGGTGTTTACACAGGAAGAGAGAATTTATAAAAACAGAAGGAAGAGACCATGCATGGATGATTCTGAAAAAAATATCAAAGACATCTCTGTACAATTAAGGTACAAAGCATTTGTTTAAAAAAAAAAAAGCATCATTATGAACCTGCAAATAGTGTCTCTGTGGCATACTTATGAAGAACATGAATTTGATTATGTCCACAAGGGACAATGTGAAACAAGAGCCTCACAGCCTGCAGAAGGGCTGAATGACCTGATTTTATTAGCAACAGCTCCACCAGCTGCAGCCTTTGAGGGAGCCATCCAGACCCTCACACTCCCGTTTACCCATCTGTAAAATGGGAGAATAGACAGGCCAGCCAAGACCAATTAGGGGACATCTCAGAACCATGGGCTGAGTCTAACAGCTAGTTCAGCCCAACATTTTCCGATAGGAAGCAGAGAGTGACCAGTACAGGAGAAAGCTGTGCTTCTCTGAAGAGAAAAGCTATTGATAGTAATTATGAGACACCAGATGGAAAATCGAGTATGCGAATATTTCCCAGGCCTTCAGAAATTAAGATAACTTGAATGATAGTTTTCTTGGTTTTTTTGTAAGTGAGGCATGAACAGAAATTTATATGAGGACTTAGGGATTTTAAATTCTAGGTATTAAAGCTATGTTTTAAAGGTTATTCATGGACAATTAAAAAAGAGAAGTCGGCTCTGTGTTTAAGGCTGTCTTCTGTGGCAAATCTCCCAAAGTGACAATACAAGTAAACACGAAATCACATCTGAAGGAGTAAATGTCAATGACTCATGGATCAGTCCACCTTGTTCAACATCACCTGCACAAGATCACGAGACCAAGGAGGAAAGAGGGGCACTTTCCAATTTTTTCTGACAACCTAACAAATGAAAAACTAATTAACCTTTTGATTTAGAAAACAATCCACATACCTGCCCCAGAACAAGTGATCATGGTGTGCCAAACCACCCTAACAGCTAGTAGCATGGGGCTCTAACTTGACACCTGAGGGTGAGCTATGACTCATAGCTATTGTCATCTCCAGGGGACACCAGCCTGCTTGACAAAGCCCAGCCCCTGATGTGCACAGCTAGTTAACCGCCACAAGCGACAGTTACGCCGGACTGCCATTTCTAGAGCAGCATCTGTCTTCCAGACGGTCCACACTCATTCATCTCTCATCCCAGCATGGAGCCTGGCATATTATAGACCTTAAACACATTTACTGTAAGTATGGAATCATATTATTTCAAGATCTCCTGGTGAGAAATGGGGGGCAACTGAGGTTCTCCATGAGGGTCATGAAGAACATCGGTTGTCATGGGAGCCTGATTACTATACTTTTCCTTTTTCAGATAACTTTCCACAGAAACAGAGACATCCTAGGGTGCCTTCCTCATTCTGAAAGGCTTCATGTTCACTAGTTGTCCTACCAAATAAGCATCTCCCCTGCTTTGGCTTGGTTCCAGGAGACTGAACGCTGTAAGAAAATCAAGAGCATTTTGTGGTTGTTCATGGGAGGACAGATGGTAGTGAAGACAGATGGCCTCTGGGAGGAAAGGGGACAGAAGTTCACATTTTAATTATTTATTATACCCTCCAGGTACCAGCCAATAGATGATGTAGCTTAGCATCAACCTGTTTAAGATGATATTCAAATCTGCCACCTTTTTTCCCTCTATGCCAGCTGTAAGATCCAGATGAGGTTTAGAATAACCTATGTCTTAACAAACTAATCATATACCTAAAGGAGCTAGAAAAAGAACAACAAACAAAACCCCAAACCATCAGAAGGAAGGAAAAAAATAAAGATTAGAGCAGAAATAAGATAGAAATTTAAAAAAAAAAGAACAGATCAATAAAACCAGGAGCTAGTTCTTTGAAAAGATAAACAAAATTCATAAACCTTTACCCAGCCTCATCAAAGAGAGAGAGAGAGAGAAAGGACTCAAATAAAATCAGAAATGAAAGGAAGAAATAACAACTGATACCACAGAAATAGAAACAATTATGAGAGAATATTATGAAAAATTATATATCTACAAATTGGACAACCTAGAAGAAACAGATAAATTCTTAGAAACATATAACCTAACAAACAAAGCAGAAGGAAATATACAATCGGAATGGACCAGTTATCAGCAATGAAACTGAACTGAATCAGTAATTTAAAAACAAAACAAAACCTCCCAACAAACAAGAGTCTAAGACCAGGACCAGATGGCTTCACAGGTGAATTCTATCAAACATATAACAAAGAGTTAATACCTATTCTTCTCAAACTACTCTAAAAAATTGAAAGGAAGGAAAACTTCCAAATTCATTTTATGAGGCCAGTATTACCCTGATAGCAAAGTCAGATAAAGATACCAGGACAATATCTCTGATGAACATAGATGCAAAAATTTTCAACAAAGTATTAGTAAACTGAATTTAACAATACATTTTTAAAAAATCATTCACCACAATCACATGGGATTTATTCCTAAGATGCAAGGGTGATTCAATATTCACAAATCAATCAGCATGATACATCACATCAATAAAAGAAAGGATAAAAACCCTACGATAATTTCAACAGATGCAGAAAAAGCATTACAACATCCATTCATGATAAAACCCCCAACCAAGGGGCGCCTGGGTGGCTCAGTGGGTTAAAACCTCTGCCTTCAGCTCGGGTCATGATCTCAGGGTCCTGGGATCGAGCCCCGCATCGGGCTCTCTGCTCAGCGGGAAGCCTGCTTCCCTCTCTCTCTCTCTGCCTGCCTCTCTGCGTGCTTGTGATCTCTGTCTGTCAAATAAATAAAATCTTAAAAAAAAAAAACCCCACCAAAGTAGTTAATAGGGAACATAACTCAACATAATAAAGTCATATATGACAAACCCACAGCCAACATCATACTCAGTGGTGAAAAGTTGAGAGCTTTTCTTCTAAGATTAGACATGAGACAAGGATGTCTACTCTCACCATTTTTACTCAGCACAGTACTCAAGTCCTAGCCTCAGCAATCAGACAAGATAAAGAAATAAAAGGAATCTAACTCAGTAAGGAAGAAGTAAAACTTCCACTATTTGCACATGACATGATACTATATATAGAAAGCCCTAAAGATGCCACCAAAAAACTACTAGAACTGATAAATGAATTCTGTAAGGCCAGCACACAAAATCAATGTACAGAAACCAGTTGCATTTCAATACATTAATAATGAAGCATCAGAGTAAAATGAAGAAAAGACTCCCATATCTAACTGCATCAAAGATAAAAATATACCTAGGAATAAACTTAATAAGAAGGTGAAAGACCTGCACTGTGAAAATTATTTAAAAAAACAAAAACAAAAAAATAACCTATGTCTAAAAATTAAAAAGATAAATGTGATCCCAGCACATTCCTCAGGTCTCTATTTCATTCTTCTTTTTTTACATGGAGCATGGAGGGAAGGGTGTCAGAGACAGGACCTAACATGAAGGTGCAAAGTGTTCCAGAGCCACGGTAAAGCTGGGGGTGGGTGACATGGGGGGCAAGGGGGAAAAGGGGGCCTGCAGGCCAGCCTGGGTGGCATGAGATGGGAATCAGGTTGAACATCCCGATAGTGGCAGATGTCTAAGGATGGGCAAAGTTCTTGCCTCCAAAGGGACAGAGAAGCTCCCTCGATCTTAGCTTCCCCACCAGAATCTCTCCTCCAACCCAGAAACAGGTCCCTCTCCTACAACCCTCCTACCTGGCCAGTGGCCCCTCCACCCTCTGGGGCATCACCTGCACTCTCTTTTCACCTCTCTTTCCTCATTCCCAGCCTCCAAGGGAAATCTTATCCTGCTATGCCTACCACCATGAGTCCCCCCAAGACACTCAGCTCCTCACCCATGGCTCTTGGCAATGTTTCTGATGGTCTCCTGACATTTATTCACCTCTTCATTCCTTCCTGTATTTATTCATTCCTTAACTATTTACTGCCCTGGGGATACAGCAGCACTAAGACAGGGACAGTCTCTGTCCCCATGAAACTTCTGATCTGACGTGGAGAGACGGACAACAAGCAAATGAAATTCACAGAACATGTCAGGGTTAAGAAGCAGCATGGTCACAAATAAAACAGGGTGGGGGGCACAGAATCATGATGGTAAAAGGCTAGTTACTTTAGAGGGGTGGTGAGGGAGGGCCCCAGTCCCTGCGGAGTCTGACCTTCCCTGCTCAGGATGGCTCAGTCATCCCTTCTGACCAAGAAGCCAGCCCTGCTCTGCATCGTCTCCCCTCTCCATAGCTGAAGCATCAGCAGTGAGAAGTGGAAGCATTTGTCCCAGAAATGGCAGTGAGCAAGATTCACAAAGGCAGCCTGTGTCTGCTGACCTGGCTCCTTCAACTTTCAGAGACCCCCCCGGGAAGAGCCTCTCTGATGCCTCCGCACTCCCACGAGCTTCCACCACCATTCCCTCCACTTAGGACTTGCTGATTTTTGATTGCTGTCTGAATAAATAATTGGCTGGGGCTCCCAGGGGTAGCAGCTTTTGTTTAGGGAGATAAATCTCCAAACACACTTTGATTAGAAGGCACTTTCACTGTACCACTATAAAACTTATATTAAAAATGGAACTTAGAGTAGTTTAAATTAAATGAGTTATATATAATTAAAAAGCCTTTAAGGCACAATAAGGATCTTTTTCAATTTTCTTTTATAACAGAGTCAAAAAGGAAGAAGGCACCCGTGGTCAGCCGAGCTGGACTGCCGGTCACCTAGTAAGTGGCCTGTCTGAGAGTTCCAGGTAAAACCACCAGTATTCTCCCCCATCCTTGCCCTCCTCCTTAGGTGGGCAGCTCTGTGAGCTTCAGTTTGCTCAGCTGTGGGAGGACATTCAGGGCAGTTTCCATGAGATGCTTAGGAGGACAGACCAGGGGTGAGCCAACAACACTGGTCATCCCTCCTCAGCCGCAGAAACGCCTGCCCTGCGTCTACTAGCCCAGGAGCCAGGCCAGCCTGAGTACTCACACTGGCATAGAGCAAAGGCACACGAAAGATTTGGCCCCCTCTTTCCCCCTGAAGAACAGAGGCTTAGGAGGACAATGAGGGGAGAAGCAGTTGTTCTGTCTGCCTTTCTTCCACAGGCAAGCCCAGGTGTTCCCAAATAGGGATCTTTACACAATCCAGAGCCTGGGCTGTATCCCGGACCACTGCAAGGACAATCTCTGGGGCTTAGACACAGGTATCAGTATTTTGGGGGAACTATCCAGGTGATCCCTACATGTGGACATGTTTCAGAAACACTAAATCTCTTATACACTCTCTCGCCCCAGTTAGGCTGACACTTCCCAGGTCACTGCTACTTTTGGTGATGCTGGGCAGTGTCTGATGGCCCAGCATGGCTTCCCCAGTGCTAGCATGGCCTCCCCAGAGACACAGTGTCACTGGCACACCAGATGTATACAGTGGCGCCAATTACTCCTTCCCAGGAGGACTTAGCAAAACCAGGAAAATGGCCCAAGTAGGTTGTCCTGTTTCCACAGGGAGTGATGCCACCTAACTAGGTCTCAGTAGGTCTCAGCAGCCACTGGGTAGCAGGCAGAGGAGGGCAGGCTTAGCACTGGGCAATGTGTGGCCTCTCCAGAGAAGGACAGAATGCCCTGGCTTGCCTGGAGGGCATGAGCTGGCTCTGTGCAGCCATGAGGACCTGTGGACCACAGGCAAGAGGCTACAAGGTGCTGGCCTCTGGGAGCCTTGGTTTCCTTGGCTTTAAGAGGAGACTCAGGGTGTTGGCTAGGAGACAGTGTCGCAAAGTGAGAGAGGAGGGAAGCCGAGAGCACTCCATGTCCAGTGGCTGCCCAAGCTCACCAGTGTCCACCCACAGACAGCAGCCTGGGTATGTCAGGTTTCCCTGTGCCCCAGCCCTCAATATAGTGCCCAGAATGCTCGGCAAGTTCTCAGGGCCCTGGAGCTGGGGAGAGGCTTGGAGTTCACCCAGGCAGGTGTGTAATGATGAGGATGGTTGGAGTGGTGGGAGGGCTCCAGGGGTTGGTATAGTGTCACCTGTAGACCATCAGCACTTGGCCATAGTGGTCTCCTCCCACATCTTCTTAGACCCACTCCAGGCTGTCATGCCAGACTTTCTCTCAGACTCTGGGCCCAGTGGCCCCAGCACAAATAAATGCCAGGATTCCTTCCCTTGGTGTCTGCATCATGTAACCTGCCCAGCCTAGAGAGCTGAGCTTCCCTCCTCCCAGGCAGCCCTGACCACTGGCCAGCCACAGCTGTCCCACAGGGCAGAGGCTGTGAGCTCCAGGGGTATACACACCCACCTAGCTGAGGGAGACATACCTCTGAAGGACTACCGCCCACCACCACAGCTTGACCAAGCTCCATGTCCCATGTGCCTGGGGCTGCCCGACCTCTGGGAAGAACAGGGCCTTCTTTCATGACAGCCCCTCCACAGCAGGTACAGCACTTGCCTCCGGCTGGAACCAGGAGCTGACTCCCGTTACTCTATTCCCGCGCCGGTAGAAGACTCAGCAACACCGACATTTTCCCACTGGGCTTCCTGACCCTTCACAACCTTTATCTAAGAGTAACCACTTTGGTTACCACAGCATGGAGTCCCACCTCCTCACTTAGGTCCCAGAGCCCAGCTTTTGGAAGGGATACTGTTTTCCTTGACCCTTGGCAACCTCCCAAGGCCAATTCTTAGAAGCAGAAACAGAGACCACCACACATCATCATGCTGAGGTCTCCGCCCAGAGTCTAAACATCCACCGCTCTGTAAGCACAAGCCCAGCCGTGGGTCTGCTCAGGCCCTGCCCCACATGGGGGCAGATGCTCAGGGACACATTATGTGTGTGCATCCGGTTACAAAGTTCCATCGGACCCCCTTGTGGAAATGGAAGGTAACAGTCAAAGACATGTTCATTCTATTAGCCTCCATGGCTTCCCTGTAGTCCCATTCCCACCATAGGAGAAGGGAAGAAACAGGTGCACATGCTGGGGACACAGGAAATGAGTAGGGACAGGACACGCTCTGTCACTCCCCATAGGGAACGTCAAGAAACTGCCCACAGCCCAATCCCCAGTGGCCACCTCAAGCTCTGCCATCCTCCAGGAGGTGGAGATGCGTTATCTGATGTGATAGGGTCTGCTTCATCTGCTTCGGCTTTCAGAGCTCAGTGTCATCAAATGTTCTTTTCTTAGCCTCAAAAATATGTGTGGAGGGGTGGTAATAACACAGGCTTGTGGTTAAGAGGGCAACTGGCACAGTCAAAAGGCCAGTTGCAAACCCCAGCTCCGCTGTATAATATTCGAAAGACCTCAAGCAGCTCATGCACCATCCTGAAGACTGTTTCCAGATCTTTAAAATAACCAAGTGAATAGGACCTCAAAGAATCTTTTTAAGTCAATGAAGTAAGCCACTTAAAGCTTTGACAAAATGGTAGCTGTTTATTAATGTTATCATCACTAGCAGCTATGGAATTCAAAAAATTCTGTATCAGGAGTCAGAATTCCTACCAAGAATCTCCTTTTTCCTGTAAGGAATGGATAACAAGGGTCATTCAGACTTCCAGAGGCCACCTTGCTCTGTCATCCCCAACCGTTAAGGTGTCTCTCATTCCCTAACATTCCATAATTCTTGGTTATATAGAAACAAACATCACTGAAAAAAAAAAAAAAAAAAAAAAAAGCTCCTAATGCAACAAGACTTCACACCTGGCTGGGAGCAAAGCTCAGCCCCACAGCTGGGAAGATCACTTATCGAGTCTTGTCTTCCATGATGACTGGCCTAATTATTCCACAACAGCTCTGTTGTGCTGTTGCTCCCAGGATTCCACAGGGCAGCAGAGTCTCTTAGAAGAGACTTCTCGAAAAGCTATGACTCTCTCCCCATGGAGCCCTTTCTTCCCCAAAACAATTCCAGCTAAACCTCAAAGCACCTGTACAAAGGAGCTTCCTGCAGCCACAGGGCCACCTCCAAGCCTGCTTCTGTTCAGTCAACCTGGCAGGCAAGGTGTAGACACCGGCCTCGGGAGGGAGAGGGGGTAGGGGTAGTGACTGGTAAGATGTTGAGTCAACCGTTGGTGGTCAGGCCTTCTGGAGAGGCTGATAGCTTGGATCACCTAAAGATTGGTAGGCTGGGCTTCCAAGCCACCTTGAGCACACAGACCCGGTTGGTGTGCCGAGGGTGGGGGGAGGGTACCAATGAGTCAGACAGAACAAAGTGGTTAGAGAGCATAAAAGCAAAGAATTAAGACCGTGTGCCAGGCCTTCATACTTCCCTTCCGGCATTCAAAATTGGAAAGTTCAACTCATAAATTCCCTACACTTCTGAAAATCTCAGCGCCCATTGCTCAGAGTACTGAGAGGGTGGAGGCAGGCCCTCGGCCTCACCACTTCTACCCTCACTTCAACCTGCCTTCCTACTCTTTCAGTAGAGCATCCCAGGCCTGCCCCCATACTCCTGCTCAGAGCCCCCAAATATCCCTTCCCATGGTGGGGCACTTGTCCCCTGGCTTCTCTAAGTGGAGACAACCAGGTTCTTAGAGACTTGCCCTGGGCTGAGCGGTCCCAGGCCCTGGAGCTGGAGGTTTGTGTGGGAGCACGGCCAGGGCCCTGGGGCTAAGCTTCCAGGGTGAGGGCCACAGAAAGGGATTTGCAGCTCCATGGAATGGCCAGCGCCCACCCCCAACCCATAGGACAGAGAGGGGAGAGAAAAACAGAAGTGGGAGAAGGGAGAAGATATGGTTGGAAGTTGCAAGATGACAGGCAGCCTGTGGTGCACTCCAGGACATCTTGAGGGTCCCAGGATAACCCTTCACTGGACGTGAGCACAGTGGAATGTGAGTCCTCTCCTGGTATTCAAAGAGCCCCTGATCAATCACTGTGATGGGGGCCTGGATATCCACCCCCACATCTCTTCTCTCTTCCTTCCCACCAGACAGGGTCCTATTCTAAGGCCCAATCTATACTCAAGGATTCCTCCTCCTGACATACATAAGTACTCCACCCACACACATCTCCAGCAGCCTCTCCAAGGCTCTCCACCTCCACAAGGTCCTTCCCAACCTCTGCTCATGACTGTCATGTCCCCCAGGATTTGGCCCACACTGCTAACGCAGCTGGATTTGTTTTGTACTAACTGCTCAGCATACTGCGAGTACACAGGTGAATTCCTCAAGTCCTCTTTGTGGTTATTCTTTCTCCTTTCTCAAGAGCCCACGGTGAGACATCAGCCCACGGAGAGGAATTTCCTGTAGAACTCAGCTTATGACCATCTTTTCTTGTAACTAAGAAAAGTCACTTTGAATGAGATTAGGTTTAAATTTTGTTATACATATTCATCTAGAATGTATAACAAGTCACAGATAATTTTGTTCTAGTCTGCATGGCCACAGAAGGGTTTTTATTACTAAAAATTAATCAACCAACTGGTGCAACTAGTTGGACAAGGATGGACATGTAGCTCAAGGCAGGGCTCTAATGCTAGAGTGGAGCCTTCCAGTAGAACAGTTCAGGCTCCAGGGTGGGAACACCCCTGCTGCAGTGCCTTGAGCTCCATGAGGGGCTAGCCCACCTTGCAGCCAGCCTCATCCTCTGGTGGGGGGGGTGGGGCAGTGGATCCAGGAGGCACTGAGCCAACAAGAAGGACATAGTCATCATCTTCGGAGAGGGTACAAAGCCTTGTTCTGGTGAACAAGTTCTGAAACCCTGTGGGGTTGGGGGTGCTCTGGTGGAAATTCTGAGCCCTGGACCTCATGGGGCTACTACAGTCACTGCTACATCCAATCTACATGGAGGACACGGACACTCCAGCTGATTCTAGCCTCCAGCCCACCCTCTGATGGCTCAGGAGCCTCAAGTCATGGGCCAGGATGTGCCTGTGACACTAGATCTGCCATCAGTCACACATCCTCAGGTGAGAGGGGACTCTGAGAACAAGCGTCCTGCTCTGGCTGGGGTCAGGAATGAAGGAACGGGACTAGGGAAGGCAGGAGCTACCTTCTCCTTTACTACTCCATAAATGTACCTCATTTCCTTTAGGCTACAGTTGAGAAATTAGCTTAACCACCGCACATAGGTAGTAAAAGATCAAGCATCTGACATAGGTGTTGAATTCCCCCTGCTGACGCAGCTCCTGTTCAGCAACAGTCAACGACTCTGACCCCCACCAATCCCCAGCCCTCAGACTCACAGAGGCCATCTCTCTTCAGCCACCTGACCACAGCTGGGTGCTCAATGAATACCAGGTTCCTGAGACTGAAACCCACCGGATGTCCCAGGGAACCCAGACAGCCCAGGATGCAGAGACCCATACTGGGTATCTACAGAGTGTCCTGAGAAGCGTTCCTTCAAGCGGGAAATCATGTTTTGGGACACAAAGACATCCTCCAAAGCTATACTGGCAGGAGATGGACACGCAAGCATGAGGCAGAGAATCCCATTCTTCACAGACAAATGCTAAAAAGGAAACCA
This sequence comes from Lontra canadensis, assembly GCF_010015895.1. Taxonomy (NCBI): domain Eukaryota; kingdom Metazoa; phylum Chordata; class Mammalia; order Carnivora; family Mustelidae; genus Lontra; species Lontra canadensis. Next base: position 3,161,795 of record NW_022631093.1, read on the forward strand.
AGAGCATATGTAACAACCAAACAGAAGAGAGTAGAGGAAGAGAAGGAGGATGGGGCATATTCTAGAAGCACTCCAGTTAGAACATCCGCCTGGCAGGCCTCTCCCATTTGATCCCTCCCAGCGTGCCCACATCAAAGCCTATTTCACTGCAATGGACACACAAAATGCGGCAGCAGCAGAACCACAGAAGCCTGAGGTCCTTCCTATAGAGGAAGAGCATGCTTTAAATGGGAGGCTAGAAATAAATAGGAAAAGTGCTCTGTTTTATTTAGAGAGCAAGATGTGAATGATACAATAGCTTAAACAAGTTTTTATTCCAATTGTCCAGACTAGTGTCAAGAAAAACCATCTAGAGTCTTATACCTATTTAATGACACCTCCAAAGAGAAGCTCATTCCCACTGCCCTTGATCCCTCCCTTTGTAGGGACATGTGGCAGCAACCCTCCCTGGAGCCACAGGTGATTTCTGCTAACCCTGAAAATTCTAAGCACAAACAGAACATCCTGCATTTGTTGGAGTTTACATTTCATTCTCTGGGCTCCCATGTGGGGTGAGGTTGTGCTGCGCCTATCACACTGATGCTGGCTTCTTGGCAGAAGGGATAGCTCTGGCCAGGCAGACGCTGGCAAACACTGCAGGAAAAGGACCTTGAGCCAGTCAGGCGTTTCACCCCCTCCCACACTTGGCACCCACAGGACTCTCTAAAGCTTCTATTGATTCAATGAGGATATTGGAAATTGGGACGAGACTCTACTCTAAATGGAAACTGAAGACAGTCAGGTCTTTGCTGGGGCTTCTTCTGTAAGGAGTCCTAGAAAGTCAAGTCACCTTGTCCAAATCCCTATATGATGCCAAAATGTGTAAGAGATCACGGACCCATTCACTCCCTTAAAACATCTGAGCCTGCTACTATGCTCCAGGCTGCCCTGGCCACTGGGGGTCCCAGGGATCAAGACCCAAAGGGACTTGAGGGTCTGAGTGGTAGGTACTGCAGCGGAGAGTGACATGCAGGCCACAGAGAAGAAGAGGTGCACAACTCTCCTGATGGGAACTTAGTACGACACAAACCACCACTCTAACTGCCAAGTTCAATGCCACAAAGTACATGTACCCCCAGTCATGACAACTCTGAAACTAGCCCTATTATCACCTACATTTTCCTCACTGCTAACCGGAAGGTCCAGGAGACTAAGTGACTTTCCTCAGCTACAGAGCTGGGAAAAAGCAGATTAGAGCCACTGGGCCCTCTGATGTGAGGGACCCCTGAGGCAAAGGTAGGAACAGAGATACTTCAGGAGCAGAGCACCCAGGTACCAGCTGGAGCGAGTGATTCAGCCTCAGCAGGAAAACACCAACTATTGTGTTTTGGAACATTAACTATGCTAGAGGAGAAAGGGGAAAGGTAGAGCATACCCTCCCTGGGCAGGGAGGATGGCAGCCATTTCTCCTCAGAGCCCAGAGGGCTGCCTGCTGCAGGAGCTCGCCCCACAGGAAGCCAAGCTACCAGGAGCTCAGAGGAGGACTCAGCCTGAGCAGGGAGAGAGGTATGGTCAGAGAAGCAAGCCATGCCTCAGAGGCCTAGGCCCCTGGCTGGGGCTGAACCTCGGCCTGTTAGGTTGGCAGTGGGTCTGCTGCTGGGCCAGACTGCCAATACCCTCACGGATGAGTAGGTAGCCAGCAGAAGTGGTTTCTGAAGCCACTAGACTCCATGAGAGGCTCACGGTGATCAGTGGTGTTCTCTGGAAAAGACTCCTGTGAGAAACAGGGCCAACTGCCGCCCTTCTCAACTCTGAAAAATACACACACACACACACACACACACACACACACACACACACTTTCTCTCTGAGGCTAGACCCAGGATAACTAAAAACTTAAACTGTACAGTATTTTAACAAAAGTTACAGAGACAACCTTTGTTTTCCAGCTAAAACCTCCAGAAAGATTTCAACGTGAACTCAACACCTTCTTGGAACAGTGAAGAGAGGTGAAAACCAAGGACTAGGTCTCCAGATGAACCATTAAACAATTACATAGGAACCTTCTTGGAATATCCTACAGATGGAGGGAAGACAATGATCTCTCAGGTGGTTCCCTGCTGGCCAACACCAGCCTCCCACCAGCACCAGCTTGTCCTTATCCCTCCCTATGTGCAGTTGAGGTGAAGCGCACTCTTTGATTGAGGGAATAACTGAACCCCACAGGCCACTCATTGTCCATTCTCCAGTCCACCTCTAGTAAGAGTGAAACAAAACTGTCTCTTATTAGAAGACATCATCAACCAAATAACAGTGGTGTGCCATTTTTCAAGAGCTGAAGAAACTTAAAGAACCAGGAACAAGAAACCCATACCCCACTTTTCCTTTACAACCCAGATATACCTGTCACTTTGACAGAGAGAAGTATGTGGATGGGACACTGAACACCCACGTGCAGGTGGACTCCCCCACCTACGTGGAAGGCACAAGGGCCTCTTTGTGGGAGGAGCACCCATCTTCCCTAGCTTGGAGCTATGTCTTTCCAGCCTTGAAATTCAGACAGATACCACAAAGCACAACACCAGACCTGCGTCTGGGGACCTGCTATCTCAGTGTGGCTTGGACTCCGACTCACTGCAAAGTTCCAGGCCACCACCATGTGCGTCTGTGGGCCTCCATTCACAATGGTCTTAGATCAACATTTCTGTGAGCCACAGGTGCATTGTGACAGGTCTTCAGACAACACACCCACACGGGCAACGGAGAATGTGCCAGTGGGCGGCCCTTGTGGGACACACCACCCTTGGTTCTGGCAGTATGGCCTTTCATTTCTTTCATAAATAAAAAAATAATAATAAATAAAAACATAAATAAGGAGGTACCGGGAATTCTAGGTAGTACCTTTATCTTTAAAAAGAATTTTTCATTTTTCTGCTCTGTGAGATCAAAAAGCCCAGGAGCCACTTCTTCGGGTGCACTCCCAGCACACTGCACAGATTTAGTCCCTGTTACACAATGAAGAGGACAGCCCATTCAAGCTCCTCTCCAATCCAGTATTCTCAAGACTTTCTCCTCCTCTTGCGGACACCCACAGGGTGCCTGAGTCTGTGTCATTAGCACACACTGCAATAAAGCCTTCTTTGCTTTTTTGTTTTTTAAAAGAGCTTATTTATTTGTCAGAGAGAGAGAGAGAGAGCACAAGCAGGGGGAGTGGGAGAGGGAGAAGCAGGCTCCCCATTGAGCAGGGAGCCCGATGCGGGGCTCGATCCCAGGACTCTGGGATCATGACCTGAGCCAAAGGCAGACGCTTAACGGTTGAGCCAACCAGGTGCCCCAGTAAAGCCTTCTTTGAACTAAGGTCTGCACAGAGGACGGGAGAGCAATGGTGGTCAAATAGACCCCAAAGGGTCACCCCCATCCCCAGTCAAGCTACAGAGAACTCCTCCCTGCTACCCCTTCCCAAAGGGGAACACACAAGGTGACTTGAGGCACACAGGATGGGCCAAACCTTCTGATTTCACATGTGTTGGAAGGCCTTAGAAGAACGAAGAAATAACATTTAAAATGTTCACCACGTGGTGTGAAAGGGCACACTCAGCAGCCATAGAATTAAGCTGGGGAGAGAACCTGAAGGCAATCTGAGGTGGCATCCTGGCTACCCTCTCACCTTCCATAGGAGTAAACAGAGGCCAGAGAGGAGCAGGGAGTGTCTCAGGTCCCCGGAGCTTGTTTGTGCCAGGCTGGACCTGGAATGCAGAACCCACATGAGATCCTGTGTTCTTATCCAGAAGTAAGCTGCCTTGGGCAGCCTGCACTTCTGAGTGAGAAGGGTTCTATAGGGCTCATGGGGCTCTGCTTCGGTCTCCCCAGTGGAGCATCTTCCAAGTCTTGGAAGTGGGTCAAAGGACTAATGGGCTTTACTCCGGACTGCAGAGACATGACCCATGAAACAGGTGGGTTACTAGCATTTGGGACATGCCAGATGTCACTCCCTTCTCAAGCTCCAGAGCTGGGCACTTCTACTCACTTACTGACCGGATGTATGTACTTCAGAGCTCTCTGCCTCCACCTTCCCCTTCCATCCCCACTGGCCCCCTCTACTTCTGTCTGACCTATGACAGATCCTTCCCTCAGGAGCTCCTTCCTCCAAAACATGACAGTATGACACCATCCCTAGGAGGAGAGGAGGAAGCCCCAGTTAAATCACAAGCTGCCCCTTCCCCACAGGCCGCCACGAGAATTCCCTTCCCCTCTCCACCCTGCAAGGGTCCATTCACAGCTGGGTCTAGCATCACCACTCCCTACTAAGCCCAGAAGTGCTGTCAGGGAAACAGACTTTGAAATTAAACTAAAGTGAAGTTAATTTTATTTTCTGAATTTCATGATAGTCTTTGCCCCAGCCAAGCACAGCATGGAGCTAGGAACTGCTGGTCTCCAGGGTTGGAGACCAAGACCAAGTATTAAATGAGAATACCCAGGTTTTACTTTTTAAAAAACCTCTTCTTGGGACCAGGTTCAGGAGGAAAGAGACGGGTTTCTCTTGGCCCATGTCTCTGGACTCAAGGGAAGCCCTAAGGCCAAAAAGCAAGTATATGAGAAGCAAGGCCATATGGACAGGTGGCTTCTCGGCCAGAAGGGCAGACTTCCTCCTCCCCACACCAGTGTACCTGAGTCACTGCCATCAGCTCAGGTGCTACCTGCTTGGAGTACAGGGCCCATCTTATCCTATCCCCTCCGTTTCTGGGACCAGGGCCCTCCATCTTCCCAGTGGCTGCAGACAAGACAAGGCCCAGGAGACTCACAGTAGCAACCACAGTGGGTGGAAGCAGAAGGACAACAGCCCTGGCCTGGCAGGACAGAAGAGCAGAGCCCACTCACACAGAGCCTGTTAGAGTCCATCTGACACCATCATGACATTTACTTCTCTCTAAATGGTAAACAAGAGAGATAACCCACAAGTCATAGAGAATAAATCAAGCAGATGATTGGGGCCTGGCAGATTTGATGCTGCCAACTCCCCGAAAAATGGAAATCAGAGCCCCATTTACAACGCATGGACTGATGTCCTGATTACAAGGGTGGAAAGTTTCCTACAGAAGCATAGATTATTTTAATAGCAGAGGCATTTAAAAAAAGCAGATGAGTAAATGCTAAATTAAGAGGAAGAAGAATAATGGCTTTCTGTGAACTCATAAATGTTCATTTTCCTGGGTCACAGAACTTTTCAGAGCCAATTAAAACTCTATTAACTACGATCTCAAACTACGCCAGGGGCCCGCAGTGCACTAACCAGTACACGGTGGGCAGCTTGCCGGGAAAAGTTACAGAGGAGAAACCTCCGACATGAAGACAAAGACAGCAACTTCCCCTGTCTGAGGGTAAACACAAAAACAAGACCCTCAAACATGACAACAGCCCAGCACGTGCATCCCCGGAAAAGTCTGGCTGGGCTCTGGGGACAGGAACTGGGCAGGACACCTGTATGAGTGACAGAGAGACAGTGATGGGTGGGAGCACGAGAGTGTGGGCGGAACCTCAGGATTTAAATCGCCTGCACCCAAACAGTGAGGAACCCTACACACAGAGAGCCAAGCTTGTCTGTCCACTTGCTTGCTTCAAAATAGGTGAAAAAGACTCTGAAAGCCAGGCTACTTCCCTCGCCCACCTGCCTGCAAGCCCACCCAGTGTGAAGCTATCTCCCAGCAGGATGGCACCCTGTACATTCAGCTCCTTTTGCTGACTACAGGCAGCCTTGTCACATTGACAAAAACTAAAAAACAAAACCAAAAACAAATAAAAAAGCTGGGTTTCATCACCAAAGGAATCTCCTTCTGGGATGTACACAGGCAGGATAGAGGGGTCTCCTCTATGGCCTTTGTGTCCAGTGTCCCCTGGGACCAGAAGTATCAGCATCACCTGGAGCTCACGAGAAAGGCAGACTCTCAGGACCATCCCCTCTAGCTCTACTGCATTGGCATTTTAACAGGACCCCCGCTCTTTGCAAGCACACTGAATTTCAAGAGAGGCTGGTGTAGGGCACAGCCTGCACTAACTCCAAAGGTAAGAACTGGCTCCTCCAATGCCCCTAGGAACTTGCAGTACTCGCCACCATCTTTCACCAAGAATACTAGGGATTTACTCGCACATCAACAGATGAGAGGTTTTGTTCTCTCAATTTGAGCTGAGAAACTAAAAATCCACACCTCTGATGGAGAATTGTCAGTAGGCAGCCATGCCCGAATATTCCAGAATCAGAGAAGAAGCCGCCCTCCCTTCCCTCCCCATGCCAGGTCTACAGATGCACAGAGGTCCTGGATCCTCCAAGGGGGTTGTAGCCCGCAGTCCCACGCCCCGGGGAAGGCCCACTTAGGCCCTTTGCTGGGACAGCTCACCTAGAAGCTCACTGTGGCAAGCCAGTTAAATGTCGGAGTTGGTACCGTTGAGTGTCTAGGAATGGGGACCCCAAAGAAAACATCCATAAGACATGAACATAGGTCTATAGATGAGGTTCAAAAAATACCAGCCCAGACCCCAACTGTTTGCAGGGAGAAGGGAGGTGGTGTTCCCACACCCACAGATGGAGGGGCAAGAGGAAGGAGAGGTGAATAATGGATGCCTCAAAGCCCACAAGAAGATCAGCTACTCTCTCCATCACCAGTCAGAAGAGTGGACCATGGGTTGGGGATGGGGAGGAGACCATAACTAGAGGAGCGTTGTCTTAAAATCAATCAACTACATAACAGTAACAACACTAACTCAAGAAAAGAATTATTTTTAAAAAATTAGTGCCCAGTCTTAGCAGCCTCCATCTTCCTCAATGCCCAAGAAATGTAAAAGGAAGCCGGAGCACTCCAGGTCTCTGCCTTAGGAGACACCCCCACCCAGGGACGGGGGCACCCCTCGGTGCAGTCAGTGGCATCTAGGACTAATACATGCAGAAGGGCAAAGGGCTAGTATGTGCTTTCTTAGGCTGACTCTCCTGGGGTTAGGGAGGTGGGTGACCACCCTGATTACTGAGACCACCAGAAACATTTATTCCTCAAAAACTACCGTCTCACAGCTTGCACACATTGAAAACACTGGGTGTCTGACCTCACAGCCCTTCCCTGGTCTGTAAGCACTGAGGCATATTTAGTACAGGACTAGTAACTGTGGGTCAGAGCAAGGTGGAGAAGGTACAGCAGGATATATGAAGGACACATAAGGCTGTTAAGGGCCACCATCCAATCTGAGATCCCAGCGAACAGTGGGAACCCAGCAGTGAGGGCTGGAAGGAAGGGGGAACCCTCCCACAAATGTCTGCCCCTCAGAAGAAGGCGGGGCCCTGGGGCTGACCTCTCTCACTTTCCTATTCTCCCCAAATATAAAATTCTACCAATACTGATTTTAGTACTACATTTACCTTGGCCAGAGAATAGGGGAAAGGGGGAGATTTTAATTATTTTAGAATTTTGTTGAGTTGTATCTCTCAGAACTGTTTCCTCTGAATTCAGAATTTCATTAGTATTCTAGGCCACAGTCTGCCACTCAGTTCTTATTAAAGAGGCACTCCACCCAGCTCCACTTCGTTTCATCTACATTTGTAAAACGATAAACTCCTTGAAGCTATTTCAACTGCAGTCTTTGTACATAAAACAATAATTTAACAAAACTTACATACACTGTCATTGCTTTACAAATGAGTGAAGGCACATATGCTCTGGTCATTTCATCCTTATTTACCCTTAGGATGCTCAAGTAATTGGTGTAATAACTTTAAAGGGAAGTCAAATCTTATTAATGCTTTCCAAGTACTTTAAAAATCTGAAGTCAATGAATGTTTTTGCCAAGTAGTACTAGCAGGAAGAAAACACACACAGAAACGTTTTACCATTTAGGTCCTGATTAATTTATGGAGTCTCAGGAAACTCGGTTGGCTATGATTGTTCCAGAAAGTAAGATTGTCTGAGGAAACTGCTAGAGGAGTTTAGTATAGTCTGGACAGTCAGTTATGGACTGTATTAGTAGCTATAATCCGAAGGAGAAATACCTGGATGTTGATGAGTGACAAGCCTGGCCAATAAGCTGCCTACAGCTTGGCTGGGGGACCATTCATGTCCCCACTGGACATGCACCTGCCACGCAGGTCGTGCTGCCATGCGCAGAAATTACTGACGGTCTACACTAAAGTTTGACAACACTAGAGTGACTTCACCACTAATACTGAATGTTGAATACCAATCAGCTCAAAAACACAATGAGTCTCTACTGTGCTCTGAAAATTATTGGACATTGTAAGGAAGGGAAACATATATAAAATTGGCTTCCTTTGTCTGCTAACACAAAAATATGGATTTAAAAAAAAAAAAAAAAAAAAGGACTAGTTCAGAACACGACATCAAATTTGACCAAAGTGTGCTCCAAGAAGGTTCCAGAGAAAAGATGAGAACCAGAGCTAAGCCCTGGAGGAGAGGAGTCAGTATGTGGGATGAAGGGACGAATCCAACATGTGATGCTAGTGAGGAACGGCATGGAGAGGCCATGCATGGAGCATGGTCAGAATCAGCACACATCGATTCCATATCCATGTCCTGCTCTATCGGAACCTTGCTGAGGCTGTCCTATAGCCTAGGCCCATCCACATGACCATCTTCTCATTTCATCATTGATAAAAACGGACTCCACGAGTACAAGTTACTACACTTTGCAAAAATGCAATGCACAGCCACGAATACTGGATTGATAGGGCAGCTGTTCCTGCGTTTGGAGTCCGTATGGGCATCCTTTCCTTTTCCCGAAACAGCACAAGGCCTGGAAATGGGAGAGGGCTTCATCTCCTGGGCTCTATCCTGATGCAGCAAGAAAAACAACACCCCAAAACTAACCAACAGAAAGCCTCCCTGCCTTGGAACAAGCACTATCTGCTCTTTCTTGGTGTTAGGCTGTTAACAGCCAAGATAAAGATGCCCTAGGTTGATATTAACTTTGATATTAACTTACCTTCACTTTACCTCCAGCTAAATCCTACCTTAATTGGTTTGACTCCTTTAATTGAAATAGGCAATTTAAAAGAGTGGGCCAATGAGCCCCAATAGTAAGAAGACTAAAAAAGCTTATCTGTGTGTTTGCCTGTTTGCTTCGCTATTAAATATTCAACAATATATTTGTAGGATCCTTTTCCCTCTGTATGGATATGAGTGTAACGATTAAGCCATCCCATATGGGAAATGCTGTGCTGGCTAGTGAGTCAGCCTCCAGGCTCTTTCAAAAGACCATTAAGTCGTGTCCTTCACGGACTGTGATGGGAGAGAGAGTGACGCTCTTCAATCACCCGCTCACCACAAAAGGAAGCCATGTGAACCTCAGCAGCAAACGTGGGCATTCAAAGACTTCTGAAGCTCCCCGGAGATTAAGGTCTGTAGGTCTGGGATTGCATTACGATTAAGTAATAATGAGAAAGACATCGTGTCTCTTGATCAAATAATGCATTAATCCTACCATCCATACACTGTGTGTCATTATTCACTCTCTGGTGATGTTGACTTTGGGAGGTAATTTTTCTCTCTCATTCCACAGGACGGGAAACAAGCAAAGAGACAAGAGGCAGGCGTGCACCAGGAAGGCAATGGGAGCTGAAATGGCCGGAGAAGCTCTTGGGCAAGAATTTGCATTTACCATGTCATAAAGAAAATCCCAAGTAGCTGGGATTTTCTTTATGACCCAGGTAGGGTCTGGCACGCACAAAGCAATTTCTGCAGAGAAACTGCACCCCCTCACAAGCCCCAAATTCCTCAGGCCTACTACCTGAGCAGGGCGAGGGTGCAGCTTATGAATCCTCTCCGGTACTTAAGACCAAGTTCGCTGAGCAATTAGCAGTGTATTGAGACTCTCTGGGGAGGCATTTGAGAATAAGTTTTTCAAGCACTTTAGAAGCATTTATATATACCTAACATGCCATTAATCATTCTTATCTGTTCATTAAGACAGGCTCCCTTAGGACCCCTACTTGCCAGTTCTTTCTCAGCCTGGTGTTTTTTATCTGGGTACGTGAAAAGGAGTCTCTCTCTTTTAAAACACATTTTGTAATTAAAAGACTTCATTAATTCACATGGGTGTGCTCTACCATTGAGTCTGCATTTTCAGAGTTTTATTAAATATACAAAAAGGCCATTCTCTTGAGGCTCTTTGCGGAAGACAAACCATACAACTGAAGCCTGGTTTTGGAACACGTTTTCAGCATTGCAGAGATTTTAGACTATCACTTACAGCATGACATAAAACCTCCTGTCCAGACCAATGCATGCTGTGTCCTTCTGTCCCCTGTCAAAAAGGGGGAACAATTTTAACTCACACTGCAATCTAACTGATATAAGCCAAAGGTAGAGAAGAAATCAGATACACTGGCATGGAAAAGCAGCAAGTTTCAAGCATCCTAGCAGGTGTTATGTGACCATACCTCCATCTGTGGGTTACCCACACCCATGTTCAGGCCTCTGCTGGGTCCTGGGTCCATCCATCCCAGCGCAGCTGGCAGGGAGGCCCCAAGCAGCATGAGATGCAGCCATAAGCGTCCCCGTTTCATTTCGTGGAGTCTGTTGAGAAAATGACAGATGTTCAGAATTAAATACCTGCAAAACATTAGCACGTCACAGGGTGGGTAGGTAGAGCTTGTACTCCAGAATCAGAGACACCAGAGTTTAAATCCTACCACCAGCCCTTCTGCCCTACTTTGGAGAAGTTCTAGTACTTCTGAGCCTTAGTTAATTCACCTCTAAAAAGGGTTCCATAATATGTATTTCATAGGATTGTGGTGAGGGTCAAAGAAGTCAGTGTCAGACACAGAGTTAACAACTCTATGCATGCAATGGTGTGGAAAGCCACCCAACACGGCAGCTACCACTCCCTTGACAAGAACCAACAAGCGGGGAGCAGCTGTGTCACTTCTGTTCCATAACCACACAGCCAAGCTTCAGTCCCTTTAGAAAGCACTGGGGCTGGGCACACAATTAGTGATCAGTGAAGACTGATGAGGAATTATGTTACATGTAAGGCACCCTGTTTGTGGCTGACGTCTCAGTTTATAAGACAGCGAGCTTCAAAAGGGCATAAGGCTCAAAATCTTCCTTTCAAGACTGTTCCTTCCTGTAAAGGAATTCAAGCACCCAGTGGATAATGGGATTTCAATAACCTTTAAGGTGGTTCCTGAGGCTCATGGGGTAAGAGGTCTGAAGTCCTAAAAGAAATGGGCAAATCAAAGTAACCAAAGAATTACACAGATGAAAAAGCTAAGGATCAGCCACAACAGATATTCAACTCCCTATCACATGCTGAGGTGCTAATGGGACAAGGACACAGGCTAGTAAACCTGTCCAATCAGCCCTACCTTTTTTTTTTTTTTTTAAAGGTTTCCACTGCAACATTCCAACCTTGATTTCAGCACCTCTGTCCAAGAAACGCAGCCAGGGAGATAGAACTCATAGTGCAGAATTTACAACTTGTCCTCAAGGAAACCAGACGGCTTATTGATTTCTGTGAGCATTACACAATTTAGTGCTTAATTGAATGTGGTGCACACGGCATCCTGATTGTGGTGGGGAAGATGGAAACACAGAGCGCTTCGGAGGCCAGCACCCCATGTGATCTGGCCTTGAACTGGTCCAGGGCAGGTGAGCAGCTTGGCAGACATTACAGGCTGGTGGAGGAGTCCACACCCTCTCACTCCTATGGTGAGAGCTGTGGGGGATGCCTACTTTGAACAAGAAGGGTTGGAGGTATCCCACCATCACTAGCACTGATCCCAGGACCACCAAACAAATTCACTCCTACCACATTCCCAGCTTCCTTTGGCTGCCTTTCCAGATATGCTTTATATCCCTCACTTGAGACAGAAAATGCCCACATGAAGGAGAAATCGGGCTAAAAATTATGGCATCTAACACTGGCCTCTGAAAAGGCAAGGTTGTAAGTCATGACGGTCTTTTAAGAAAACATGTCTCTTGTCATACAAATAGTCCACAGGCTTCCATTCCTCTATCTGTCTCTTCATCTTTGACATCTGTTGGCAAAGCTGGAGTGACTGAGACAGTAGTCTGAGTGAGCAATAAACATAGTGTGAAGGTCACAGTCTTGTCACCGTCAGCACCTGCTCCGCACTCTGAGGAAGGCAGAGCTAAGGGCAACGATGCCTCATGCAATGCTACCTGGGACAGAAGTAGAGCATTCCCAGCAGTCCCTGAGCCATGCTCCTGATCCAGAGCTCTGGCAACAGTGTGTAAGTTCTTCACACAGACTGCGGAGTGTGGAGAAAAATCAAATTCAAACCTAAAAGAAAGTAAAAACTGCAACCAGTTCTTCTGAAAATAAATAGGGCAACTCCCTACTCTCCATAAATTATTATCTTCTGAATGCAGAGCCATGTGCCTGGAACTGCAGAAAGCATTTACCAGATTTTTGGAATTCTTTTTTAACACACCAATACTAAGGGGCACCTAGGTATCTTGCTTTCAGCTCAGGTCATGACCTTGGGGTTGGGAGATCAAGCCCTGTATCAGGTTCCATGCGCAGCCTGGAGTCTCCTGAAGATTCTCTCTCCCTCTGCCCCTCCCGCTCATGCACATATGTTCTCTCTCTAAAATAAATAAATATTAAAAAAAAAAAAACCAGTACTTAAGCTAGAACTAGAAAGACACTACTTCCTACTTTATTTTTGAGAATTATTCCCTACTTATCCACTATGAAACAGCACTCATGGGGCAAGCACATGTACAAAAGGTCTTCTTTTCTCCCCCATCATGTTTTTAAGCCCGAATAAACCAAAAATAGCAAAATAATCAAAACTGACTCAATATACAATTGTCAGTTTCTGGAGTTATGAGATATTCAAGCCACAAAACTGACTATTTAGTTTTCAATTTGCCTAGTAATCCAAAATCAATTATGTTTGATGTTTTATTATTAATGGATAGCATCAAAATAAAATCCGTTCACCTCAATTATTATTTTGGCAAGCTGCAAAACTATTTTAGAAGGTATACCCAGACCTGTGGTATTAAACCAGTTGTTTCGAGTTGTTGCTTCCGGGAGCCTGGGCTCCAGGCCTATGGCACCTGGACTCATGTCTGGTTTTATCTGGTTTACACTGAGGTTACCCGAAGATTTAAAGACAAGGAAACACAAGAGCCAGGCCAATGTCTGAAACATTCCCAGCTTCTTTGTAACATTTCGCTCAGCTTGGCCACCACCAGATGGGACTCCATTTGCACGGTGGATGCCTGTCCGATGTCATTTTATACTCACTGTGATTGACAACTCATTTTATCTACAGGAGCAACAGCCTGAAAATTTACAACTCAAGTTTTATGACAGCTCAGCTCATAAAAAAAGAATTAATATTGGGTCGAAACCAATTTTGATGATGTATGTAATAGCCAAATAGAAGCTATCTCTTTGGTTAGAACTTACGTAACAATAACATGTGTCAGGTGCTGTTCTAAACTCTTCACAGGTATTCACTCACTCGCCTCACTTCTACTCCATGAGGAGGGCATTAAGAATCCCCTAGTCAGATGACAGAGCAGACAGGCCACAGAGAGGCTAAGCACCCTGCCAAAGCCATGTGGCAAATAAATGGCAGAGCTGGGACGCCAAGCCATGTAGCATGGTAGATTGGGCGAGACGTCTGTGCTCTTCACAGCCTCCCTCTGCTGCCTCTCAATACTTTGCGGTATTTTGTTTCAGCCAACAGTTGTTCTTAGCAAGATGGGGAAAGCCTAGGTCAAGCAAGAGAGGAAATTCTGAGTCTCTCCTTTCCTCTGACAGCTGCCAAGAGCCACACTACTCCAGAGGGACTGAGTGTGAGGAAAGAACCACACAGCTTCTCTCTGCATCCCTCCCCGGAACGGGGCCACTTGGCACACGGTCCTCAGCTCTCAGAACTGCTGTCTCTATCAGCCAGGAAGAAATGTAGTAGGGAAAAAAAAAAAAAAAAAGAAAGAAAGAAATCATGAGGAGATGCACAGAACGCTGGGCAGCAAGGATGCCTCTCAACGGACGGGGAGCGCCAACATGAGGAAGACATTCAGTCTGGGGGAAGGAGATCTGTTGATTCATTACTCCTCACCTTCAAAGATCCCCACTGATCTTCAGACAGAAGAAAATACAAGGATCTCCTCATTATAGAAATGGCAAAGTACCACCTATAATATCACAAACTCTCTTTTTCAACCTTGAGCTCCTTTTGAGATCAATTTAGGTTCATAAGCTTCATTCAATCCATGCCAGAGTCCTAAGATTGGCTATAAATCTACCGGAGACCTTTCTCGTAAAAGAGCTGGACTGCATTTTCTTTCAAACAACTCATAAAGCACAATCACTTGATATTAAAGACCTGGTTCCCCTGAGGTTTTCCACCCAAGCCTCACTTTCCCCCATGATCAAGAGAATCAGGAGCTAGGTTGGCTGTGGTACAGACAGGACACCAGAAGCCTGGAAGGCCAAAGAATTCACCCCATGTGGTAGCCAAATCAGGAGACAGATCTAGACTGAAACCAGGCCTCCTGACCCCAAGGCAATGGCTTTGTCTCTTACATTGTCACAAATACATATGGAATGTTGGCATTCTGTCTCAATCAGACAGGATGGGCCCTACTAGATCAAGAACCTGCTCTGTGTGCAAAGCACAGGATTTTTCTGGTTTTATAATTAGAAGCCACTACGTGTGTTATTACTTGTATTTAAAATTATAGAGGTACTACAAATTTGTAAGATGTGACATTCAGAAAACTGACTCACTTTTCCAAGAAACTGAAAAATGTGACATAAGAATGGCAAGTGGTTAGGGAGAAATAGGCGTGAATAGGTCGATTCCAAATCTGCCCCACCAGAGAACACACACCAGCATGCAAGTGGTCTGTACTGAATGGGGTCAGAGGCCAGGGAGATGCATGGACACTAAACTGGCAGTGGTTCTAATACAAACTTCCCTTTTCTCCTCTGGGAACCAGCCTTGTTTGGGCACAGTGGGACTTCAGACCCTGAGAGCTTCCAGAGACATTACTCATCAGTTCTCTCTCAGCATCTCTCCCAGAATATGGGAACGTTACCGAATTAGATGTTACAATTTAGCCTCATGGAAAAGGCTTCTCTTTGTAACCACCAAGACCAGAAATTATGAAGATGCTTTGGTAAAACCAAGCAATACCACCCCAGCCTTAAAGAGAACAGTAAGTTTTATGACCCTGAGGCACCTCAATTTCCAATCTTTCCAACTAACCAAGTGTATGTTTAGCCAATTACTAGAGGGGCATTGTATTTTGCACATGGGATGTTGGCAATCAACAAATGCAAACCACCTGGAGACCACCAAAATCCTGCAGCCTCTGGTATGTCTACCCAATGTTAAAAGGAAAAAAAGAAAAGCCATATTGACCCTAACCTAACACCACAAGGCTACAAATTAATTTCCTCGGAAAGGCTCAGGACCCTAGTTTTGATATCCAAGTGTTTTAAGAAAAAAGGAAGGGGTTCAAACTTCCTAAGATAGCCCCTCAAATACCAACCCAAGGAACTTAGGCATGGAAATGTATCAGGCCACCCCTGCAGCAAGCCATAATGAAGTTACACTGCATTTTCCATTAATTATCTGCTCTTTATCTTTGGTTAATCGTTCCAACATTTGATAAATTGAATGCCTAAATTAGTCTGTGGACAAAAGATCCATCTATGACACGCCTATATACCAAGAAGTTTAACCCACACACCTGTGAGTTCCAGGAACCCTCATCATTTCAACACTCACCTGTGAGTTCCAGGAACCCTCATCATTTCAACATCTATACGCTTAAGTACCACGTTCTCCCAACAGGAGTTCTATTTTCCTCAAAGTCCCATCCTTTGTGTTATGCATTAAGGGAAAGAAAGTATAAGGACATATGTGCTCTTGAAATAATTTCCTAATTTCATCAAGTTAGTAAGCACACAACTGACCACACATAAGCAACATAAGAAGGTTGAATTTGCAGAAACATACCAAGAAAGGTAAAATAGGAATTAAAGATATGGGAAATTGTGACTATTCAATGACCTGTTTCTGGATTTTGGTGCTAAATCCAATAGAAGATCACAACATGAAGATCACTTAAAAAAAAAAAAACTCCTGCAACTCTGAGATGAAGAGAAGAATCCTGAGCAACTGATGGGTCAAAGTAGCAAAATCCAAACTACCCCTCACACACCCACCTCCTGGACAGAGCAGAAGGGATAAAAGTTCTCCCAAGGCCCATGGGAATAGGCTGGCCCCTCTCTGGAATAAAAATTGATTTCCTGAGATTAAGGAAAATTGAGGGTGGTAAAAAAAAGTCTTAGAAAAAGCCACTGGAACAACTTTAACACATTACAGTATATATGAAATCAGCTATCATCTTGCATGACGTTTGGCTCAGTCTACAGTCTTGGGGGAGGGAGGGTCTGTTTTCCTAGGATGGAAAGAAAGCTACCAATTCAGCTAAGGGTGTCTGAAGAGAAATGCTATAGTAATGCTGCAGCCTCTTCTCACAAAAGCAAGATGGGAAGCAGGCATGGGCCCTGTGGGGCATCAGTTCATGGCTTGGGTTTGAGCTACTGCCTTAGGATTGCTGAAACTCTGGTGTCCTAGAAGCCCCATCACTCTCTCCCTTGACCATGTACTCCCCAGCTGAGCCCTCTACCTAACCACCATCCACATCAAAGCCTGTCCTGGGAGCCAGAAAGGGCAAGCACAGGAACCTACCCAGTCCAGCATAGACAGGACACTGCTAAAAGTCATGTCTGACTTTCCCCTAAGCCTGGTGGTGGGAAAATAACTTTAGACCTTGGATAAATGTCTGAATTTCTTCCCTGTGCCTCAGAGACTGTGATGGAGGCCCATTCTCTGTGCACATTTGGTTAAGAGTTGCCGTGCCACCTCTTGATGAAATTGTTTCTGCGTGGCCCACAGAATGTGTACGAATGTTTCTATCTCGGGCACAATTCCCCTTGCACAGGCTTGCAATAAATTTAGGAAGGGAACCGATCAAAGCTACTAGCGCTGTTTTTCACTCTCGGGAAACCTCGGAGGAAGCGACACCTAGAGGAGAGCGGAGGAGAGCGGAGGAGAGCGGCGGCAGCTCGATTCATCAATGTCGGCGACAATTAAAGGAACGAGGTCGGCTGGACTGCGCGGAGGGGGGGGCGGGGGCGACGAGCAGGGCTACACGGAGACCCGGCAGGGCCCGACTCCCCGGGGCCCCAGGAACTTGAGCTCGCGGGCGCACTGCACGGGCTGCTCGCCACGTCCCGGCCACCGTGAGAAATCCTGCTGCTTGCAGCGGATTTCTGCCCTTGCCAGAGTGGCGGGCGCGGAAGTCCTCAGGTGGCAGGCCGTGGGCCAGTGCGCCAAAGGCGCCGCTACCTCAGCTCAAGGGGGCTGCTAAGGCTCGCGCAGCGCTCGGCCACCAACTCGGGGCGACAAGCGCCCAAAGCGCAGCGCTCTGTCTGCGTCGCCTGAGTGCCCCCCAAACTTGAAACCGGTCTCCTTTGCTGGTGCGGAGAGGGGCGGAGATCACCCACTGCACAAGCTCTCTTAGGACCAAGCTCCCTGCCGGAGCATGCCCCAAACTGCTCCCCAGCGACTCCTCAGCAGGGAACACTGGTCGCTCTCTTGTAACAGAGACTAGCTGGAAAGAACCGGAGCCGCTGGACAGAACCGGAGCCGCGGGCCTCGCGGAACGAGGTGGTGCCCCGGTCCCTTCTCCTCAGCCTCCGCCGAGCCCCAACGTGCAGACGCGGTGGACCTCTGGGGAGCGACAGCCAGGCGGGGCGCAGCGGGCCCTTCGGGCTGCAGCGCGGACATGCAAGTTTCCCCCGCAAAGCCGGAGGTAGGAGGCAGCGAGTACGCGCGCTCCGCACCCCAGCCCGGGGCCAAGGGCACCGAGCCCAGCCGCGGGGCTGCCGCTCGCCTAGCTCTCTGAAGCTGCTCGGGGACCCGAGTACCGGGAGCAGCGCCTGCGGGGTCTCCGAGCCGGCGCGGGCTGCGGGCTCGGTTCTGCTCCGCGCGCCGGCCGTGTCACTCCTATACCTACTGCAGACCGGGGCCACCAGACTCCGCACCCCAGCTTTTCCCCGGACTCCTGGCCGGGGCCATGGTAGCCCGGCGAGCCCGAGTCCCGTGGTCCCGTGCCCGCCGCCCGCCAGGGGAGCAAACTTGGCTCTCTGGAGCCGGCGGTGAGGACAAGCGAGCGTCCGCGCAGGGCCCTGCAGGGAGACGCCGGGCCGCGGGCGCCGGGACCCCAGCGGGACGCAGCGGGACCAGCTGCTGGCGGCGGCGTCTTGGCACTCTCCCCGCGCCCGCGTACCTGAGGTGGCCGCGGCCGAGGGAAGACCAGGTGGCAGGACGCGGTCGGGCGGGAGCGCCTGAGGCGGCGGTGGCGGCGACCCGACCCCGCGTCCTTCGGTCGGTCTCTCCGGCTGTCGGCGGGTCCCGGACGCGCAGGAGGCTGTCTCGGCTCCAGCTCCGTGAACCGCCGCCGCCGTACCACCGCCGCCGCGGCTGCCCTATTTCTGCCGCCGGGACCGGAGCTCGTGACGTCACCCTCCGGGCCCCGCCTGCCCAATCGCCGCCACCTGTGCGCGCGGCCCGCCCGCCGCTCAGACCCGCGCGGGGCCCGCCGCAGGTGCGCGGAGCAGCCGGGCGCGCACGCGGGGCGCGAGGACTCCCAGAGCTCCAGGGCGATCTCTGAGGAGGTGCGCTTCAGCCCCTGGCTCTCTTATAGAGATCTGCAGGCCCTTTCACTCCCCAACACACCCCTCTCTGCTGTCCTCCCACTCTTTCGCGGGCCGAGCTCTCCAGCCTGTGCTCTCAAGGTGCACAAGTGGTCTTAATCAGCCGCCATAGCTGTGGAGCCTAGGCAGGCCAGCACACCTCGCCCTTAGACGAGTCCCTGGAGGTTAAGTGAAGTGACACGCCCCCTCGCTGAGAGCCAACAACCTACGAAAGAGCAAAGTTTTTCTCTCTTCTGACTCTGCCCTCTTCCAGCTGGAGAATTAACAAAATCCTGGGCATACAACGGCAGTCCCAGGTGATGTGGGCTTGGCCTGCCCAAGCTGTGACAAGAGGGTGCCCTATTCTCCCTTCCAATGAGACATTTTCACTGCCCTGACTTCATCCCCAAGCCTGGATCTCTGTTCACCATCCAGAACTTTTGGAGACCCCCAACCCAGTTGTCATTTGCTTTCATTAATTCATGTAGAGATCAGTCTTGGTGCCCAAATAAACTGTAAACACTTTTGTAACAGGTAGCACACACATGCACCCCAACCAGTGGTCTATCTATAGCCCAAGTCTGGCATCAGATTTAGGAGTATGATCCTAGCTAGGCCAGGCTGGTAGTAACTAATGGGCAGGAGACTTTCTGGGGGACTGCCCCCTGCTCTATGTGGGCACCAGGTTGTGCAGTAGGACAGTGTCTGGTCTATGCCCCTGTGATCTCTTCTGGCCTGGATGAGGGGACAGAGAGGATTCTCCTAGGATAAGTTTAGTTAAATATCAAGAGAAGAGGAAGAATAAGGAGAAAAGGTATTACATTTGCTCTTTCCTTCAACAGATATTTACTGGGCCCCTCCTATGTACCAGACACTTGCTAGGTGCTGGGAGGATGGCAGTGGGTGAACCAGCATGGTCCCTCCGCTCACACGTTTCTGTCTGGCATCACCTCTCTCCCTACCACTTTCCAGCTTATAACCCAGGCCAGTCATATCTCTGCTATAAGTATCAGTTTCCCCATCAGCAAAATGAGGAGTGCATGAGACCTGGGTGACTTCCAGGTGTCCATCGTTGTGACTTCCCACCTGGAAACCATGATGTGGGCTCAGAAGGACAAAGGCCATTCCATCCTCCATGCCCTAGGGCCTTGGCAGAAATGATGCTCTCTCATATTTGACCATGAATCTTTGCCAAGGCCATCCGTGACTGAACCCCCAAGGCTGGCTTGAAGCCAGATTCTGTATAGCTCCACTGGGGAAAGGATGGCACTTTCCATCCTGGGAGAGAGCGAAGAAGGACTGGACATAAAAGGAAGCTGGGGAATTTGGAGATAGGCTATGTCTCCTTCTGAAATTTAATTCTAAGTCCGTGGACAAGATGGAGCTCCACAGCTCAGAGACTGGGTTTAGCTCCCCTCCCACACTTTGAGGTGTTTGGAAAAGCAGATTTCAGTTCTCTGAGCACAAAGTCCCTGAGTCAGCCTAGTGGCCCTATTACATAATCAAGACAGGCCTTGGCGTGTGTCTTTTTAGTAACTCTGGGTCATATGTAAACCAAGATCTGTAGAGTGACCGAGCTCTGAAATAGCTCTGTTTAGTGCAGCAAACACGGACTGGACTTCCACAGACTTCTTTGGCTTCTCCAAGAAGTGGGGAATGTAGCTGCCACAAACCAGATGTGCAGAATATCCCTTGGAGAGAAAGCTAACATCTGAAGTGAGCTATTGTGGAATTAAAGTGTGTGGAATTAAAGTCACCTTGGAATAAAAAAGGTGAAGTGTGAATGACAAAATAAAACAAGCCTTCGGGGCAGCGGCATCAGATGCCAGCAGACCTTGACACCTCTATGAATTGCTCTGTGCTTTGACCTCTCAGGGCAATTCTTGGTTGAATAATAATACTCCCCTCAACATGGAAAATATGCTAGACTCCACACAAAGAACTTGCTTGCAACCCTGTTTCAGAATTTGCAAGCATACTGATGCTTCTCAATGGCAAACTGGGATGCTTGGCCAGAAAAGCGGCGGGGGTCGGGGGGGTAAGTTTTGAATTCATGTAATTCAGTCAGTTTGGAAGGAGGAAGTTAGAAGGAAATAAGTTTGGATGACTGCCTCCAACCCCCAGTGTAGGGGATTGGTGAGCAATTTCCCAAGACAGTCTCAGAGACACACAAAAGGAAGTGAGCGCTATGTTTTCGCAAGATCAGGAAGTTCAAAAATCTCCTATAGATATTTACTTAACCAGTTTTAAAACTTTCTTCTATTTCTATTCTTACCCAAAACACAGCAATATGATCAAATACTGCAGCCAAACAGTGGGTCTCCTACAGGTCATTCCAGTGTACTGCGATACATCTGGTCGCGCAGAGAGACCTCAGAGCCACGGGATTGGGAAGAAGCAGGGAACCTCCTCGAGGTTCAACCACAAGTTTCCCTGTCACTAGCTATGGGTCAGATCGCCCTGGGCTGGTCAGACAGTGCCCAGAAACACCTGTCGGCAGCCAGACTCGGAGGGCATGTGAGAAGGTTAAAGGCAGGAAAGGGTCTTCCTGGTCTTGCACAACTGAACACTCTGCTGCCTGTCTGAAAAACATCTGGTAAAATCTTCAACCCAAACTTTGCAGTCAACTGAAGAATCAGTCTGGCTCTCTGGAGAGCCCCAGACAGAAAGGCATGAGGGCCAGTCCCCCTCTTGCCTCTGCCATACATTGACTGGCCGGGCGTCTCTAGGCCTAGTGTCTGCATGTCTCAAGTGGGAGTTGGAGGTGGGTGGGCTGGGAGGCAGTCAAACTCAGTCAGTTCCTGAGGCCATTTTCCATTCTGCAAGGCCATGCCTTTACTTTGCTAGGAATTACAGAAGTGAGGGCCACTCTGATCTAAGAAGAGCTGTGATGTTAAGGATTTTTCCAAGTTTTCTTAAATCATGGTCCACTTAGTCATCAAGAAATTAAGGGAATGGAGGCAATAAATTAAAAATTCTAGACCTAAAATCATACTCAGAAATAATTGTTTAACTTTAATTTAGGGAGAAAAGTAGCCAGCATGGAGATTAAGTAAGGTATTCCTTCAAAAGGTAAGTGTGACTTGGGAAATTTTTCAAGGCAATGACGAAGCGTTGAAGAATGAGGATTTTAATTAAGAAGCTGGGATGACTTGAAAAGCCACAGTGAGGGAGAGGGAAGAGTGAATGGGTAAAAGTGGAGAGCATGAAAAATAAAACCCTTCACCGTGGTATTAATCCAGAGACAGAAGTCCCATTCGGCTCCCAGGGCCTAGGCTGAGGGTACCAGTGGCCTGAGGAGGCCCCCAGGTAGGAGAAAATGAAGCTGAATCCCTCGTGGAGGATGTGTGCACAGGGAGAATGTGGACTGACCAGTCCAGGCCTCCAAGCCACAGAGGACCACCTCTTATATGGGGGACAGGGGAGAGAGATGAAGTGGGACGATAGGATGAAGGGTGGGGACAAAGAGAGGGGCCAACCTCCTTACTCAACCTGATTTATTCAGACTCATAAATTTTTGTCAGAACCCCATTTTCCCGCTCATCAATCTTATAGAGCCATAAATAACATGCCAATCAAAAAAAATAGATCATTCAAAAAGATGAGTGCTTACCTTATGGACACCTCATTCCTGTGAATATATGTTCCCCTCAAATGCACAGGCAGTATAGTGGGGCCCGTCTTGAGTATTCTGAAGAGCATTAAGCCAGACGAGGATCTGTGAGCTGGGACCAGACTTAGCTTATACAGCACCCCAAATCTGAGTAGCCACACTGACCACTCCACCTCAACCCCCACACCCTCCACTCTGCCCCTACCCTCCACCCCACTTGTCCTGCTTCCTGGCCCCTCGGAGCTGTTCCCACAGCCTCAGAGACAGATCCCTCTGCTGATACTGCCACCATCTCAAACCAAGAAGCCCTCCTTGCCCCCAACATGTGGCACTAACATATGGAGTCACTGGCCTCCATCCATGCCTGTGCAGTGGTCAGACCAGCCCCTGGGGGCTCTGGTTTCCCCACAGGCTACCCTCGGGAGCTGCTCCACACAACACAGAGGGGTGGGAAAGGTCATAACGGAGGGGAGGACTTGACCAGCAGGAGCTGGTTACAGCAGGAAGCCAGCAGGTAAATTCTCCCTTCCTTCCCTGGTTGGTCTGTACTGAGATACAGCGTGCCCTGGGTCCTGTGTAAGGACATCCCCAGAGACGAATCCCTGAGCTACATGACGACAGAGCTGGGCCTTCCATATCTGCTCTTTCTTCCTCCTTGTTCCTGCTTCCTGGGATTGGACTCCTCCTCACTGAGATGCTCTGTTTTCTAGAGAATGCAGAGGAAGGAAGGAAGAGTGGTGAACTCTTTTCAAGAGGGCAGCTGAGAATTTCTCTCTGAGGATGAGGAGGTGCTGAGAGCAGAGACATGAAGAAATGAGGGGACAAAGTAGGACAAGATCTTATGGGGAGAACATGCAGGCAGAAGGCACACCAGGTATGAAGACCCGACTGGACGTGAGCAAGGCTGATGTCGCTAAATGGAGGAACCAGGTGGGCAGTTGTTGAAGAAGGCAGGGAGGTGGCCAGGGCCAGATCACTTAGGGTAGCTAAGCCCCTCATACACAAGGACTTCGGATCTGATTTGATGTGTAATGGGAGCCACTGGAGGGTTTTGGGCAGGAGAACAACATGATCTAATGCAGGTTTTGAATATCGCTCAGGCTGCTGTATGGAGAACAGACTGGGCGAAGAGAAGGGTTTGGTGGAGTGAGGGCAGTCAGCAGTTGTTCAGCTGTTGAGATGTAAAGCCGGGTTTAGCTCATTCTCCTCACCAGCAGCACACCAGCTCCTCATGTTTATTGATTGCTAACTGTGCATTGGGCACTGGGCCTAACCTTTTGTATGGATTACATCACCAAATTCTCTTAGCACCATAAGGTCCCCATTTGATAAGAGAAGCTCATAGAAGTCACACAATTTATCCAAGACCGTTTGTCTCGCACATGGCAAAGCTGGGATTTGACTGAGTCTGCGTTCATAATCACTATGCAATGCTGTGTCACTTACACACAGAGTGTATGTATATGGCAGCTAATACGTATCTCAAAATACGTGTCCTACAAACAGGTGCCTAGAGAACCTTCTGGTCTGAATCTGCTGGTGTATTTCCTTAATTGTCCTCAACCTGATCCCTTGAAAACCCAATGCATAGTCTTTCTCTCTCCTTTGCCTACAGAATGTCAATTCTGTTCATCATAGTCATAGTTGAAGCCAATTGTTGGGCTCCTGTTCTCTTTGCAGGAACTGGCTAAGAGGAGAGCAAGGAGCCCAGTCTGGCCAAGGACAGGTGAGAGAAAGTCAGTTGGAGGGATAAAAAGATGCACAGGGGAGGGGATGTGGGAGGAGAGTGGGCGGGGAGAAGTGCCTGCATGGGTCAGTAGGTTAGGCGTCCAACTCTTGGCTTCAGCTCAAGTCATGATCTCATGGGTCATGGGATTGAGCCCCCTGTCTGGCTCCATGATCCACATTCTGGGAGTCTGCTTGAAGATTCTCTCCCTCCACTCCTCCTGTCATTCCTGCATGCATGTGCTTGCACTCACACACTCTCTCTCTCTAAAATAAATGTATCTGCTAAAAAATTAAAAAAAAAAAAAAAGATGCAGGGGAAGAGATGGTGACTCTTTCCTTTCTTGATACTATCATTAACTACAAGGGTCCAGTCGGCCCACTGTCACCATCTTGTGAGCCAAACAGCAGCAAAGTTGACCATGAAAGATGGCAGAAGAGGGAAAGAAGCTAAGACCTTATGGATACCACTGAACTGCTGAAATCACCACTTCTGAAGCTGCTCTATCTCGGGTTCTTATTTTCCTCATGACTTAAATCAGTGGGGTTTGGATTTGTTCTTACTTAAAGTAGAAAACATGGCAAATGAGAAAGAAGCGCAAATGTACATAAAAGCCTGATCCATTATTTGACTGCCTTTAGACACACAACATGAAAGATTAATACTGTCATCATCCCACTTCATTTGTCTAAGGACCCCAGGCTAGTCAAAGGTTGAAGTCCCCAGACTCTAATCCAGAGCTCACATAGAGAGAATCTTCATTTACAGAGAACATTTAATTGAGCAGGACCATCCATTTTCTAATTGCCATAGATAAAAGGCAGCAGACACATAACAAGTGACACATACAGGGCACTTTAAAGCTGATAAGTGCACATACATGCGTCAGTCACCACTGCCTACCCAGATGTGACTCGCAGACACTTCTCACTACAACCATCCTAAAAAATCTGAAACGGGTTTTGCCATTTTTGTGTGGCCTGTGATGAGTGAGTGACTTGAAATCTTAAACAAGGATATCGTATTAAATATTGTATTCTACAGTCTGCTTTAATGTGATCATTCATAATATACATAATACACAGTCATTACAAAAAATTCTGCTTTCTTCATTTAACAGTGAAGGCACAGTGTTTAATTTTACTAAATTATATAAGAGAAAACATAATTTTCAGATAAACATGCTAAAAATGAAATGTCATCTCTTGTTTGGGGACTGAATGTATACTAAAAAATACTCTGGGATTTTACTCCATAATATAGCATCAAGTTGAGGCAAAAACTGGTTTCCAAGAATCAATGTCTGAAATTCTGGAATTTTATGCTTAAAAAACGATGGTTTTATTTTTATAATTTCCATGTTTTGTTTGTAAATGACAGGAGGGGAAAGATTTCAGGCCGCTATTTGCAACCACTCTGCAAATAGCACATTGTGGGTGTGGAAAGAGCCTTTATTCTCAATAAATGAAAAGCCAAATTGGACATAATTGTCACTCTCTTTTCTCTCCTTAACACTGTTTTTGAAGTACCAAAGACATCTTGATGTTCCATAGAAGAGTTTTTATCAGATGAATGTGATTTACAGATTGGTGAAGGTAATTTTAAGTAAGATTGTAGTCTTCCCATTTTTTGCTCCTAATTATCTTGTATTTCATTATCAGGTTCCTTATGTTTCTAGTCTTTAAACACAATCTATTATGAGCAGAAATCAAACATATGTCTAAGAAGAAAAACAATTTAAAATATAACAGTCTCAACCATTCTGTGTAGCCAAGAAATAAAGGGAGCGATAGAGGCATGAACGTCCTCATTTGAACTCCACCTAACTGCATGTGTGCTCACTTGTTACACACCGACAGGCTTGCTGCCTTTTCTTACAAACATGAAAGAAAAATTAAACAATGTATCACTTATTGATTTTTAATGAAAACTTCCATTCTGAAATCATTAGAGACTTCACATAGAGTTGTAAGAAATACCAGAGCAATCATGGGTACTGCTTACCCAGTGTCCTCCAGTGACGACATCTTGTCAAACTATCATGTCATAGAACAACCAGAATACTGCCACTGATGTAGTCAAGGTACAGAACCCTTCATTCACCCCACGGACCCCTCCTGTAGCCCTTTCATAGCCACCATCTATCTTCCTTCCCTCTGCTCTTACCCCCTCATCCCCAACCCCTGCTGACTGTGAACCTGTTCTCATTTCTGTAATGTTATCATTTCAACAAAGCTATAAAGGGGATCATACACTATGTAGTCATGGGAGATGGTCTTTTTCCACTCAGCGTAATTACCTCAAGACTTGTTCAAGTTGTTTCCCTTGTCAGTGGTTTGTTCCTTTGTAGTACCGAGTAGGATTCCATGGTATGCAAGAACCTCATTGGTTAAACCACCTGACTTGTTTCCATTGGGGGATCTTACACATAAAGGTGCCATAAACATTTCTGTACAGGTTTTTTTTTTTAAGAACATAAATTTTCATTTCCTCTAAGATAAATACCCATGAGTGCAATTGCTGGTTTGTATGAGGGTCATATGTTTAGTTTTTGAATAGCCAAATCATTTTTCAGGGTGTTCTTACCATCTGACATTCCCACCAGCAATGCATGAGTGCTTCTGTTTCTCAGTATCCTTGCCTGCATTTGCTGCCATCACTACTTTTTATTGCAGTCATTCTGATAGGCATGTAATGATATCTCGTTGTGATTTCAATTTGCATTTCCCTAATGGCTAATGTTGTTGAACATCTTTTCATGTGCTTATTCTTGATCTGTATAGTCTGTTTGGTGAAATGCCTCTTCATGTCTTTTGGCCATTATCTATTTGGATTATTTGGGGTTTCTTTTTTGTATGTTCATTTTTTTTTTCTGCTATTGAGTTTCAAGAATTCTTTATACACCCTAGATACTAGTCCTTTGTGAGTAGGTGGTTTGCAAATATTTTCCCTCAGTCTATCTCTTGTCTTTTCATCCTCTCAATAGGGTCCTTTCCAGAACAAAAGTTTTTAATTTTCATGTAGTCAAATTTATCCATTTTTCTTTTTACATATCTTACTTTTGATGTCAAATCTAAATCCAAGATCCCAAAGATTTTTTTCACATAAAAGCTTAAGAGTTTTACATTTTACTTAAATCTGTCACCTCTTTTGAGTGAATTTTTGTACAAAGTTTGAAACTTAGAATAAGGTTCACTCTTTTCCTTAGAATGTCTAATTGTCCCACATCTTTTTTTTTTTTGAAAAGGCTATATTTACTCCATTGAAATTCTTTGCATCTTTGTAAAAAATCAGTCAGGCAAGAACTGCAAAGTTCCTAAAAAACCAAAACTGTCTAAAAAAGAAGAGCAAAGTTGAAGACTCATACTTCCTGATATCAAAATTTACCACAAAATTACAGTAATCAAAACGGTGTGGTATGGGTATAAGGACAGACAATATAGACCAATGGAAGAGAACTGAGTCCAGAAGTATACTTCCATGGTCAAATTATTTGCAGAAAGAACCCGTAACTATTCACTACAGGAAGAATTGGGTGTGGATCCCAATCTCACACCATTATAAAAATTAACTCAAAACTGATCACAACCTAATGTAAGAATTAAAACTGTAAAACCTTAGAAGAAAACTTTCCTGTTTACCTTTCAAGTGTAAATTTTCATGACCTTGGTTTTGGCAATGGCATTCTCAGATATGATCCCAAAAGCATGACAACAAAAAGTAAATTGGATTTTTTCAAAATTTAACATTTTTATGCACTTAATGCAAGAACATAATCAAGAAAATGGACATACCATCTACAGAATGGGAGACAATATTTGCAAATCATATATCTGAGAAGGTATTAATATCCTGAACATATAAGTAACTCTTACAACTCAAACAACAAAAAGACAAACAACCTAATTTTAAAAATAGCGAAAGGACTTGAATAGACATTTCCCTAGAGAAGATATTACAAGTGGCCCAAAAGTACATGAAAAGATGTTCAATATTCTTAGTCACTAGGAAAATGCAAATCGCAAACACAATGGAATACCATTTCATACCCACTACGATGGCTATAAAAATATTTTTTGAAAAAAGGAGAATAATAAATTTTGGCAAGAACCTGCCTAATTGGAAACCTCATACACTGCTGGTGGGAATGTAAAAAGGTTTAGCTGCTGTGGAAAACAGTGTAGTTGTTCTTCAAAAAGTTAAACACTGAATGACCATATGACCCAGGAATTCCAGTCCTAGTTATATGCTTTAAAAAATTTAAAACAAGCTCTCAAAGATTTGCATACAAATGTTCATAACAGTACTACTGACAAAACCCAAAAGGTAGAAACTACGCAAATGTCCATCAGTGGATGGATGGGTAAACAAATTGTGGTAAATAAATACAAAGAAATCTTATTCAACCATAGAAAGGAATGAAGTACTGAGACATGTGACAACATGGATAAACTTCAAAATAATAGGTTAAGTAAAAGAATCCAGACACAAAAGGTCGCATATTGGATGATTCCATTTATATGAAATACTAAGAATAGGTAAATCATAGAAAGAAAATCGGTGGTTGGAGAGAGGATTGAGGAGTAACTATTAATGGTTAAGGGGTTTTATTTTGGAATGATAAATGTTTTTGAGTTAGATAGAGGTGGTATTTGCAAAACATTGCAAATGTACTAAATGCCACTAATTTGTTCCTTTTTAAATGGTTTTCAGTTAAATGAATTTTACTTCACTAGAAATAAAAGAAAATATTCAGTTAAGCATATTTTCTATTTCTGGGTTCCCTATTCTGTTCCATTGACTTATGTATCTATTCCTCTATCAATATTTCATAATCTTGATTACAATAGCTATAGAAGTCTTGAAACTGGGTATAGGTATTGGGTAATTGTATAATGACCTTATTTATATCTACAAAAATAGCTACTTCAATTTTGGTAGGAACTGTGTTAAACCTGTCTCTAAATTTGAAGAGAATTGACATCTTTGCTATGTTGAGTATGCCTCTCCATTTATTTAGATCTACTTTTGTTTCTTTCAGCTTTAGTCTCTTTTATCAGCATTTTTTAGTCTTCTCTTTCTCTCCTTTTTTTAGTTAACTGTTTAGTTAACTGTTAATGGTTTTATATTTTTAATTTTGGTATGCATGTGTTAATTTTAGAATTACCATATATAGGTATATAGAAATACCATACATAGGTACATAGAAATACCATTGACTTTAGTAGATTATTTTGTATCCTATAATTTCCCTGAACAAACGTATTATTTCTTGGAATTTTTTATTCAGATAATCATGTCATCTTCAAATAAGGACCATTTTATTTCTTTGTGGCATGTTTGTCTTTTATTTCCTTTTCTTGCCTTATTACATGGGCTAAAATTTCTGGCATTATGTTGAATAAGAATCTTAAGAGCAGACCTCCTGTTTTGTTCCTGATCTTAGAGAGAGAATGTGCACTTTTTCATAACTGTGTACAAGGTCGCAGTAGATATTTTGTAGATGGTCCTTATGGATTTGAAGTTCTTCTGTATTGTTATTTTTTAAAGTTTTTATTATGAACGGATTGAATTTTGTAAAATGGTTTTTTTTTCTGAATGGATGTGATCATGTGATTTTTCTTCTTTAGCCATTTATATGGTAAATAACATTGATTGTTTTAAAATACTGAATTAGCTTCACGTCTCTTCAATAAACCCCACTTGGTCATGGTATATAATTCTTCTGATACTTTGCTGAATGTTCTGTTAATACTTTGTTTAGGATTTTTGTGTCTATATTCATGAGGAAAATGGATCTTTAGTTTTCTGTGGTTTTGTCTGGTTCTGGTATCAGGGTCACATTGTAAAATGAATCAAGACACCTTCCCTTCCCTTCTATTTTCTGGAACAGATTGCATAGAATTGGTGCTAAGTCTCTTGGTATAATTCTCCAGTAAAACCATCTGGCCTTAAACATTTCTTATGGGGCAATTTTTTACTATTAATTCACCTTCCTTAATAGTTTAGAACCAGTCCAATTATCAATTTAGTTTTAGGTGAGTTGTGGAAGTTTGTGTTTTTTGAAAAATTGCTCCATTTCTTCCAAGTTGTAAAATTTAGGCATGTAGAGTTGTTTATACTATGACTTTATTCTGTTTGATGTCTGCAGGATCTGTAGTGGTTATCTCTTACTTTATTCCTAATGCTGGTAATTTGTGATTTCTCCCTTTGTTTCTTTCTCAGGCTTGATAGAGTCTCACCAATTTTGTGGATTGATCTTTTAAAAAAAAATCTCTTTTTTTCACTGACTCTTCTCTATTGGTTTCTCAGTTTGTATTGCTACCTTTATTTTTTACTTCCTTCTGCTTGCTTTGGGTTTATTTTGCTCTTTTTTTTTTTTTTTTTGAGTTCTCAAGGTATAAACTTAGATTAGTTATTTCAGACTTGCCTAATGTATGCATTTAGTACTATAAATTCCCTTCTCATCACTGCTTTGTGTCCCACAAATTTTGACATGCTATGTTTTTATTTTCATTCAGTTTAATGTACTTTTTACTTCCCTGAGAGTTCTTCTTTGACTCTTGGCTATTTAGGAATGTATTGTTTTGTTTCCAAGTGTTGAAAATTTTCTTGTCATCTTTCTGTTATGGATTTTTAGTATTATTCCACTGTGGTTAGAGAACACACCCTGTGTGGTTTCCATTCTTTTAAATTTGTTGAGGTTTATTTTTTGGCCCAGGATATGGTCTATCTTGGTATATGTTCCATGCACACTTGGAAAGAATGTCTGTTCTGTTGTTGTTGGGTAGTGTCCTATAAATGTTCATTAGATTATGTTGGTGGATGGTGCTGTTGAGTTTTCTATATCCGTGGTGATTTTCTATCTAGTTGTTCCATCAGTTGTTGGGGGGGTGGGTGTTGAAGTCTCCAACTATAATTTGTCTATTTTCCTTTCTGTTCTCTCAGTTTCTGTTTCACATATTTTACACCTCTGTTGTTTGCTGCGTACACATTTAAGATTGCTATGTGTTCTTTGTGAACCAAACCTCTTACCATTGTATGATAATTCTGTCTCTAGGATTTTCTTTGCTCTGAAATCTACCTTATCTGCTATTAATACAGCCAGTCTGGCTTTCTTTCATTACTGTTTCTATCCTTTTACACTCAACCTCCCTAGATCATTATATTTTAAGTGAGTTTGTTATAAATGGCATATAGTAGATCATCGCTTAAACTAACTCTGGAATCTCTGTTTTGTAATTGGTATAGTTAGACCATTAAAATTTAATTGATATGTTAATGCTTAAGCCTGTCATTTTGTTGTTGTTGTTGCCTGTTCTCTTTTCCATTTCTCTTTTTTTCCTGCCTTCTTTTGAGGAAGATTTTTTAAGAGTTCCGATTTTGATTTATCTGTAGTGTTTTGAGTGCACCTCTCTATATATAGATTTTTAGTGACTGCCAAAGTATTACATCATCTATACATAACTTCTACAGTTTACTGATATAGCAATTTTACCCGTTCAAGTATAAGAACTTTACCTTCCTTTATATACCGCTACATTTTCATTTATAATTGTCTTAAATCTTTTCTCTACAGACACTTAGAATTACAAGTAGTATAACAATTTTGTTTCAAACATGAAACATAATTTAGAAAATTTGAGAAGAAAAACCTGTTGTATTTACCCATGTTTTTGCTTACATATCCTTTCTTCCTTCTTGATCTTCCAAGATTATTATTTTTTTTTTTTTGTTATTTCTTTTACTTTTAGGAAACTCTCTTTAGTTTTTTACAATAGTTCCTCTGGAAGCATAATTTTCTTATTTTTCCTTTTACCAAGAATGTCTTGAATATTCCTTCATTCCTGAAGATATTTTCTCTGGATATAGGATTCTGGGTTGACAGGTCTCTTTTATTCATTCAAAAATGTTGTGCCACTTCTTTCTGGCCTTTATAGTCTCTAGTAAGAAGTCCTCTGTCATTCAAATGGTTTTTGACATACAAAGTGTAATATCTCTTGCTGCTTTCAAGATTTTTTTTATTGTTTTTAGTATTCAGAAGTTTAACTATAATGTGTGGTGGTATGGATTTGTTTGGATTTATCCTCTTTGCAGTTTCTGATCTTCCTGAATCCATAAATTAAGGCTTCTACTTTGTTTTCTACCATTATTTCTGTTCACATTTTTTTTTTTTTGTCTTGCCCTCTTTCTCCTCTCCTTTCTGGACTCTGATAACACAAGTGTTAGAGCCTTTTCTCATAGTTCCACAGGTTACTGTGACTTTGTTAATTTCAGTCTATTTTCTTTATGTTGTTCAAATTGGGGATTCTTTCGTTCTTTCTTCAAGTTCATCATTATTTCTTTTGCCTCCTCCATTCTGCTATTAAACCCATCCGTTACATTTTACATTTCACTTACTATATTTTTCAGTCTTAAAATTTTCATTTGGTTCTTTTTTTATATCTATTTAGTTACTGAGAATTTCTGTTTTTCCTTTTGTCTCAAGTATGTTCATAATATCTCACTGAAACATTGATATCACAGTTTTCTTAAAGTCTTGTCGGATAATTCTAATGTCTCTATCATATCAGTATTGGCATCAATTTTTTCCCATTGTTTGAGATCTTCCTGATTCTTATGATGAGTGATTTTGGAATGGAGCCTGTACATTCTGAATATTGTGTTTTGAGACTTTGGATCTTATTTTTCTGTTTCCCACCTTTATTGAAGTGTAATTGACAAGTAGAATACTATATTTTTTAAGTACAATGTGATTATTTGATATATGTATACTTTGTGAAATGACTACCAGTCAGGTTAATCAACACTTGCAATCTTACTGAAACCTGTTTTAGCTAGAAGAGGAGGGGTGTTGTCTTATTACTGCCAAGTAGGTACAGAAGTCCAGGTGCTTTATTCAGCTTCTACTGACACCCAAGGGGGCAGAGGACTCCCTATTACTGCTGGGGGGGTGGCAATTTGACTTCCCTCATAGGCTTCCACTGAAACCTAGGGCAGGAGTACCACATTACAGCCCACCACATGACTTCTATTGACAGCATGGGGTGAGGAGATGTGGAGAAAAAGTGACCTGGTTAACAAGGGAGAGGCAGTGATTAAGTCCTGACTCCATTAGACCTCCTCTGATACCACCTTGACAATAAAGAACAGGGGTTCCTTGTTCCTGCAAGGTGGAATAGAAGTCCAGGCTCCCTCCTCAGCCTTCTCTGACACCATTCTTGGAAGGGGACTGGGGCACCTTGTGGAAATCTAGATTCACCTCTTTGAACTTCACTGGTGTGAATAGGGCTGGGGCTAGTGTTTATTCTATGGTCCTTGACTGGAGTAGAATGGTTATTGTCTAAAAGTTTTCTGTCTTATTTGGTTGTCCCTTTCCTGGTTCTATGCTACAGAAAGAAGGCTTTTGCTGGGGTTTTTAGTCTGTATCTGTTGGCCGTTCAAGATTGCTAGGTTCTTCAGCTCCAACTCTGGGACATATGAGGCAAAAAGAAAACCCAGGGCACTCACCACAGTGATGTTCCTTGGGTCGTGAAGTCCTGTGGGTCTGCCTTCTCTTCACCTTTCATAGTCTTCCTATGTTTGTTTCATATATAATGTCCAGGGTTACTAAGTTGTACTTAGTGGGAAGAACTAAGGGAAAATCTGTCTTCTCTATCTTCCTAGAAGTGGAAGTCCACTCATTGACTTTTTTTTTTTTTTAAGTAGCCATATGGATCCTCTGGAACACCACCATTTGAGAGGTACTGACACAGATGATATTAGCTGAGATGTGTGATATGTCAGACATGTTACTAAGAAAACAACTGTACAGTGGTGTCCTCATGTCCTGTTCCTCTGACATTTTTTGTGTGACTTTCTGTAGTGAGGACTTTCATATTCCAGAGAAAGCAGCTTGAAAATGGATTTTCCCTAGGCAATACAGGCTACAGAGAATTGCCTTGTCCACCCACAGTTTATATATAAATACATATACATATATACAGTTTATATATATGGTTTGTATATAATCTCTTTCTATATATATGTGTGTGTACATATATGTGTGTGTATGTATGTGTGTGTGTGTGTGTGTGTGTGTGTATACACACAGTTTTAAAAGCAAGAGACTACAGACAATAGGATCTCCTTGGTATAGGATAAAGGAATATATAGTTTCTCTACTTGGCATTTTATTGATCTCTTGCCTCTTTTATTCTTTTTTTAAAAAACATAGGAAGGAGACCGTAGACATCTTACTGCCATCCCATCTGTTCTTTACATCTAAGTTGGAATGGAAAACAGCCCCCTGCTATTTCACATATGAAGGTAGTTAGGAAGTAAGGATGTATTGCTTTTTAGGAGGCTTTAATGATGAATCAAATGCATGAGGTATTCTGAGGATCAGAATTCCTCAAGGGGGTTAATGAACTAAAACTCAACAGGACTCCCATGGTCAGGGAGGACAAGGTGACCTCCAGACAGTACTGTGTTTATGTGCTGGATAATGGTGGTTTTGAAGTGAAGTTATCCAACTGCTTCCACAACCAATCTGGAAAGACAAATCCCTGTTATTCATATAGGAAAGGTGCGTGGATCTGGAACTCTACCAGCTCCTTAAATTTTCCCAGACTCCTTCTTCTGAGTTTGCAAAACCAGTGCAAATATCACCATTCCTTCTTCTACCCCCAACAAAATCCAAGTGAGTCCAATCTAACTCACATGGTGAGGGGAGAAGCCCTACTGTGGACACGAATGACAGTGCATGAGGGAAGGAGACAGTAAAGTCCAGAAGCACAGTGCCAACTCTTATTGCATGGTACCATGTGGGCAGAAACTCTGTCTTTTCCACTACTGAGTCCCCAGGACCCACATTAGCACCTGGCTAATGACAGTCCCTCAATACATAAGTGTCGAATGAATGAATAAACAACCTGGAGAGGCTGTTGGGACAAATGGCCATTTCATAGAAGCTATTTACTGAGTTCTGGTGATATGCAAGACAAGATCCAGATTCCAAGACTCAGAGGTCCCAGAACAGAAACCCAAACTCAAGGAGCTTACAGTGTAAAACATCAGGAGAACGTTCAGCAGCCTGAGCGCCCCATGAGTGGGACAGGTAGTAAGAGCTATGGGAGTTCAAAAGATAGGCCTTGGCCCTAAGTGGTCAGGAAGGCCAGGCTGTGAGTTCCTTAAGGACATAGATAGAGTCTTACATTTCTAATCTCCCAGGGTCTAGGGCAGAGTCTGGCTCACAGTGGCCACTCAGTAAAAGAATGAAACAACCTGACTCTTCTACCTATAAGCTATGGAACCTGAGATAAGGCATCTAACTACTCTGTGTCTCAGTTTCCTTCTCCACAGAATGGGAACAATAATAGAATCTACCATTTAGGGTTGCTCCAAGAATTAAATGAATTGACAGACATAAGCATTCATTTAGTGCAGAGCAAGCACTATGTAAATATTGACTGCTACTATTATTATTATCACTATGCAGAAATGAATGGACAGCCTTGAATAGGGTCTTGGAGAGGACTGTGATCCATAAACTATGGGGGGATTGAAACCAACACAATAATCAAATGCACAAAAACAGGAATAAACATTACTGCTACTTATTGAAGACCAGTTGAATGCTAGCATTGATTCCCTTAATAGCTGCATAGAAAAATCCCGTGATCATCCCAAAACGGAGGCTGAGATTGGTGGGGCGACTTGCTCACAGTTGCACAGCTGGTAACGAGGACACCTGGGATCTACACTGCTCAGCTGGAATGGAAGTGTGAGTAGGACAGCAAAAAGCAAAGGCTAGAGGATAGATGGTGGCTGGATTGCAGCAGGGGAGTTTGGGCTTTGTGCTGTGGAGGTACAGCAATGACAGGATGAAAGCCAGCTCTTGGAAGGTGGCCCCATTAATGATGTGACAGGACAGACTGGATTCAGTGCCTTACCTCCTCTAGCTACAAGCTAATTTCTCAGTTCTCTGTCCCATGCCAGCACATCCTCAGGCTGGGAGCTCACCCCAAACAGTCTTTTCATCCCCACTCCTCCTCTGAAACTGCTCTTGTAAAGTCACACACAACCTCCAAGTGGCTACGTTACATCCAGGGGAAAATTCCCAGGCCTCATCTTACCTGACTTGCTTATTCATTCAAAAATATTCTTTCATTGAGCAACTGCTAGGTGTCTGGTCCTACTTCAGGGGCTGGAGATCAAGCATAGAATAAAAAGGAATAAGGCCCCTGTGCACATGAACTTGCAGTCTAGTGATCAGCCCATCACTTCCTATGTTAACAACATTTCCTCCATTTACCTTCTGGAAAGTCATTCTCTCCGGCTTCTTTCTCCCCACTACCCTAAACATTCTTGTTCAGTCTGCTATGCTGGTTCCCACGTATGTATCCTTCCTCTAAATGCTGGGGAGTTCTGGCTCCTAGTCCTGGGATCTCTTCACTCACTATGTTGGAGAGTGCTTCCAACTCTGTGGCCTTCATCACTCTGTGTAAGACGAAAGCTCAGACTTGTGTCTCCAGCCCGGACTTCTCTCCTGAGCTGCAGCATCCAACTATCCTCAGCATCTTGGGCTTAGGGAGCTCAAGCCCAAATTCCTGACCTGGCTATATCCCCAAAGCTAAGCCATGTAATCTTCTTCAGATCATGCAGTGAATGGAAGCTTCATCCTTCCTTTTGCTCAGTCCAAAACCTTAGAGCCATCCTTGGCTCTTCCCTTCCCTCACATCTCAATTCACTCTACCAGTCAATCTTCTCAGCTCCTCTTGTCTGATAGATCCCAAAGCAGACAACTTGTCACTGCCTTTGCAGTGACCCCTCCGCTCTTGCCAGCCATATCACTGAGCTCCTGCTCCACCCACCCAGGACTATTCTCAGAACAGATGTCAGGGCTGTCCTCTCCAACATCAGTTAGACCATGCCACTTCTGTTCCTGACCCCACCGTCGGAGACTTCTAATTTCACCCCAAGGAAAACCCCAAATCCTCACAGGGGCCTTTATGACCCTACACAATGAGGCCCTGCATTGCTCTGACTTGTGTCCTCCTCTCCCCACCTTGCTCACTCTGAAATAGTCACACTGGCCTCCTTGTAATTCCTGAATGCTCCAGGCACACTCTTGCCTGAGGATGCCCTTTCCCAGGCACCCACTGGGCTCATTTCCTCTGCAAAGCTCTGCCCCCCCACCCCATAAGGCTTTTCCTGACCAGCCTACCTAAAATTTTCACTCCTCCCCATCCTACCATGACCTTTCCCCTTTCCCTACTTTATTCCTCTCCCATGAACTTATTTTCTTTCAGCAACCTCTATATTTTGCTGTTTGTTTATCTCTCCCCACTGAAATAGAAGCTCCCTGAGGGCTGGACTTTTATCTATTTGGTTTATTACTGTATCCTCAATCTGACATTAGTGTGGCAATAGATCCACAGACACTTGTCATTTGGATGATTTACATGAATGGGGACAATGAGTTTCAGAGAGCGGATGGTCTGTAGATAGCATGTCCGGTTCTCTCCAACACCAAGTGAACAGAAAAAAATGCATGAAGTCCACAGGGTAACCCTGGAGAATGTTGGGATTTGCAGACAGTCCTAGCCCTTTCTGTGGGAGAGGTCCTCAGCTGTCCTCAGAGCTTGCCTTACTTCCAAAGCGAACCCAGAGCTCGAAGGCAAGTTGGAGGGTTCCAGGCAGGACAGGATCTCTGCAGGAGGAAAGGGGGACCCATTGGGAGCAGGGAAGGGCAGTGTGCAGGAAGAACCTGCATGGAATGGAGGGTCCAGCCAGGCCTTTCTTAGGGAGAATGCCTTCTCCTCTACATTACCTCTCACACCCCAGCTTCAGGAGGCCCCATAACAATGAGAACAAGCAAGCTTTGATCTACAGCCTCTGTGCTACCAGCCAGGGGCTGAGCATGGGCAGGAGACAAAAGGCCATCCCCAGCCAAGGTGATCTTTCCCACAGATGCTGAAGGATCAGCACCTGGGACAGCGACGCTCCCTAGCACTATCCTCCTTCACTAGACTCCGTGAACCAGGGAAAAGAGTAGAACTGAGTTTTTAAGAACAAGAAGAAAGAATCTGCACTGGTTTGAATTAACATTAAAATGCACACCCCATTCACATCCACTGCAGGTACGTTAAGCAAACACAGAAGTGACAACAGGCACAGAACAATGACAGAGGAGCCCATGGTTTCCACGGTGTGCCTTGCCCACATGCCATTCATTAATGCTTTTCACTCTGATGATGCATGAAATTATCCACCCTGACGGAGCGGCACCTACTTTATGCCAACTAGCAACATGGCCTCCTCTCATTATCCCTCTGGTCACAAATCCACCTGGAGAGGTGTGATTAATGAGAATCTCATAAAACCTGGGGGAACAGGCCATCCCTGGTTCCCTCTAAGAGTGAAATTGCCACTCACAGCCACATAAATCACCATGTGTCGATCCCTACTTCCTCACTGTCACACCTTGGTGAGCCACCCTACGGCCTCCAAGATATGATACGGTTTCTCCAGCAACAGAATCTGCTGCTCTTAGGGACAGCTGGTACTTAACTTCAAAGCAAGGTCAGAGTTCAGCTCTGATGATCCCAGTACCCTCCCAGCTCCAGGACCTCCTAACAGGGCACGGAAATAAGCGGGGTGTTTACATCAGGGGAAGTGCTAAACGTGGAGCAATGGCCTGATTCATTTTACAGCTGTAGTCTTTTCTGATTTGTTCATAATTTTCTACACTACTGCTTCCAATTTGATACTGTCTGGGCCGAGGATGACAATGAGAATGGGATAACAGATGAGCTCAAAATACTAAGCACAATATAGTCACCTTGCATGTGTGTACAATCAATATGTCACTTGCAAGAAGGAGCCATTGGCTGCTGGGCGAAGCTGGGAATGTAAAATGTCACAGAATTCAAGATACATTTCTTATGTACTTAGGAACTGTCACCATAGCTGACTTGCTGCTCTGGAAGGGAAACAGGCTTAATGTTTCATAATCAGTTACCTTAGATAAATGAATTAGATGTCCATACAGAGTACTGGAAGGACTTCCAAGTGACCCCTTTTGCTTGGCTTGGGAGAGGTGATCTGTACTGGAGTACAGGTTATACACGGCACAACTCCAAGGGCACAATTTCCCCAGGCTACACTGTGATGAGATCACTACTATACAATGACATGCAGCAACCCTGTGGTTATTTGAACCACTTGGAGTCAATATTCTTAAAGGCTTATGGGAGCATGACAAAAATGGATCACAGAGACCTAGCCACACAGTAACCATGTTGATAGACCGGAAAATCCGTGCAGAGACCTCTGAATTGCTAGTATAGTTTGATGTCTGTTACCAGGCTCTGTAGGGCAAGGGCTCATTCCATTTATTCAAGATATTCTGGTTATAATAATAATTAACAATTGTATTATAATAATATCTCATTTCTACCATACAGACATATGCATGTGTTAACCACTTTATTTAAAGTGGTTAAAGTGGGTATTATTTAAACTCCCTAAACTTGGCAACACCTCAAAAATATGATCTATCTTTGTTGAGAGCCATTTCCGCAAGTTTTATGAAGACAATGTTATAAGTAGATTAAAATGGGGACACCTCGGTGGCTCAATCAGTTAAGGCGTGGGTGACCTTCAGGTCAGGTCATGATTTCAGGGTCCTGGGATCAAGTGCCACCTCGGGCTCTTTGCTCAGCGAGGAGCCTGCTTCTCCCTCTGCCTACTCTACACAAGCCATTCCCCTTGCTTGTGCCCTCTCTCTCTCTGACAAAGAAAATAAAATCTTTAAAGGGGCACCTGCGTGGCTCAGTCTTTGAGCATCTGCCTTTGGCTTGGGTCATGATCCCAGGATCCTGGTATCAAGCAACACATCAGACTCCCTGCTTGGTGGGAAGCCTCCTTCTCCCCCTCCCACTCCCCCTGCTTGTGTTCCCTCTCTCACGGTCTGTCTCTCTCTCTGTCAAATAAATAAATAAAATCTTTAAAGTAAAATAAAATAGATTAAAATATAAGATTTTTTTTGGCTTTATACATTTTTTTCCAAGGGCAAAACAGACGTTTTAAATCCAAGTCTAAACACAATTACTCTGTCAAAGGCAACAGTAATGCCAAAACACGTTCTCACTTCCAGACACTCACCAGCATCTTTTGACTCTTCTCTCAAGGGTAAAGGGGGCTTTGGTATTTTATTCATATACACCCTTCTTCTCTGCAATGTAACCTACAATTTTGGGGGACGCATTAACTCCTCCCCATCTGTATCAGCGACCTCAAACCAAATTCTTCCTCCATGGCCATTAAAATCTCCACTTGGTCCAAACTGCCTAAGCCCTGGTCTTTTGCAAAGTGGGAATTTACTGAGAGCTTCTCTGGGTCAACCTTGTCACACAGAGCTTCAAGCTGTAAAGAACACGGTCCATGCTTCCCTCTAACATCAAAGAGGGTGCATCACTAAACCGGCGGCACAAGTGTGTAACTCGGAAGTGTGCAAGCAGTGAGGTGGGCTGGGGAATCCCCGTCCCTGACCCAGCCTCTGTGGGGTCGTGGCCAGCATGGGGCCCTGGGCAATGGTGCACAGGGACA
Source organism: Lontra canadensis (assembly GCF_010015895.1). Lineage (NCBI taxonomy): Eukaryota > Metazoa > Chordata > Mammalia > Carnivora > Mustelidae > Lontra > Lontra canadensis. The sequence continues at coordinate 3,202,459 of NW_022631093.1, forward strand.
GTCGGGAGACACAGGCAGAAAGGACAAGAGCTGCCATGGCTATGCTGACCCAAGGTGTATTCAAAATATAAGATTTTAAACAACCTGTGCTGAGGGCTTCTAATCCTGAGAATTAATCCCATAAAAATAAGTCAAGAATACAAATATATTTGCATGTTTGTATGTGTGTGTGTATAGCATATATACGAAGATGTTTATTGTAACACAGCTTCTAATCTTTTAATAGCAAAGGAAATTATATGAATGTATGATAATGAGGAATCTGCTCAATGAATTATAGTATATGCATAAAATACAATACCATGAAACATTTAAAATCATCCATTATAAGTATTTCTACTTGTAGATGTTGGGTTTTGTTTGTTTTTTTCCCCTACATTCCCAGATGCTTCCCATCTTTCTAATGTTCAGGGAATCAACCCTCTTATGATACCCTCTCCCCAAAGTAGAAGCAGAAGTCTCACTTCCAGCCTCCTCTGTAGCCAGGACACAGGTGTGTACCCTGTTCCACCAATGAGCCGCACCATACAACACTTCAAGAAGGAAGAGAGGAAGCAGGATCAGAGAGGGCCACATTTCACTGGTGCAGAGCGTGGTCCCGCTGGCCTGCTTTAGGACCTGCTGGGCTGTTTCTGACACAGAAGTGCTGGGGGCAGGGATGATTTCAGCAAAGCCAGCTGCAGCACCTCGGGCTTCTTGGGGCTGTATCCTCATCAGGGCAGTTGTGCCATGTGGGTTTGGCTATAGTTCCTCAAAGTAGAGCTCCAAACCCAGTTCTTTGGCCCCCAACCTGTCCATGAGCTGCCTGATGTGCTTGTAGTAAGCTCTTTCCTTCTTAAGGAGCAGAATTAGCTCACATTGCCAGAAAGAATTCTAGGATATAGGTATCATTGACTTTATAATTTCAACTTCAGAATAGCTCATACTTCTTCTCCCCACCCCTGTTTTCGGGGGGATTTTATTCATTTATTTAAGAGAGAAAGAGCACAGAAGTTGGGGGGAGCAGAGAGAAAGGGCAAAGCCGACTTCACTGAGCAGGGAGCCCAACGCAGAGCTCAATCCCCAGGACCCTGAGATCATGATCTGAGCCGAAGGCAGACTCACAACCTACTGAACCACCCAGGCGCCCCAAGGGAACAGTGCATACTTCTGAAAACCACACATAGAGACCTCATAAGCTGCCACTCAAGTGTCAGATCTGGACCTTCAGAACGTAACAGAAGGAGCTACCCCCGAGGTGTAGGGGCAGGGGGCAGGGACTGCCAGCCTCCAATCCAGGTTAAAGAGCCTGGCTGGGCAGGTTTGCCCAGTTATTCTTGAATGTTTTATTGCATCATATCCTTGTTGCCTTATAAAAGTGAGTTAAGAAGAAAAGAAATTAAAATGTTGATATTTACAACAAGGAGACAAGGTTTTAGAGGCTTCATAAAATTGAAACAAATCACTGGGGCACTACAAGGAGAAAGTCTTTAGCCCTGATTTGATGCTCCTCAGACTTAGGCTTACGAACTTTGTGGTCAACTGCAAAGTAGAAGAACAAATTGTAAGCATATGAACAGGCTGACAGAATAATTGAGATCTCCGTGACTGCAATCACCAGAGAAAATGTACGTTGATTATTCCCTTTTGCATATTTCACTTCCGAACATCATTCAGAAACGGATTCTGTATAAAAGCAGGAGGCTGCCCATACATTCTGCCATAAAACAAGTAGGATACAGGAAAGTAGGTGTAGGTTTGACCCCAGCTTTAAAGCAGCCATGCGTGTGTGTATGTGATGTAGACATTTAAAAATCGGGACATATCCCCTGTGAGCAGAGCAACGTTAACGCTGTGGGTTGAGATGGTAAAGGAATTTCATCAACTATTCCACACAGACTTGAATTGTTTGAAATCTTGCAATGAGAAGTTTTCCTTACTCGTACAATGACCAAAACCTTAAAGGTATTTCTACCATAAAGAAAAAAGGATGATGGTTCTTCACAGCTTTCCAAGACCTGGGACCATTTTGTCTTGATCAAGGGAACTCTGTTTCGTCTTGGACCTTCCTTCAGGCTTCGTGCCTGACAGGACACCCCTCTGCGCCGGGTGTCTTGACTCCCCAAATCAGGGGCTTGGCGCACATGATCACCACAGCCTTCTGGACTTCCTCACAATGAACACAGGGCTCAGCCTGCAATCCAGGACAGAGCAGGTTGCCCACTGGAAGGCACCCCTGCCATAGAGCTGTCAATAGATACAAGAACCTAGCCCTGTCTTGAGAGAAACTGCTCGATGATGTAGTACAGCATGAACAAGCCTAATTGATTGTCCTGTTTAATGAAGTGAGATCCTGCCACAGGACTCCTCCTCTGTGTTGCTCGGTGTCTGAATCCTCCAGACACTTTGCAGACATGGCTAGCTTCTTACTGGTCCCCACACGCAGACTGATGACAGCAGTACTGCCACTGTTAGAATGACAGAGGTGGACTCCCTGCCTCTATAGGATGGCAATGGTAGGGGAAGGAAGAAAGGAGAGATCAACCCCACGTTTCTTACTTACTGCTCACTTACACTGGACGGGGTGACAGCCCCTCCAGCCTCCTGAATCTCTGATCCCTCGAATAGACTTGCTGCTGGTTAACCTGCTTTGTTGGTTATTTTCCATGTACCTCTCCCCCAAACCCATGTCCTGTCTTCTTCCTGGCTCTGTGCTCCAGGAAACTGACCTCTATGGACCATGGGCAGCACCTACCAGCTCTCTTTTCCTTTGGCTCTGGTTGGGCTCTGCCCATGGGGAGCACCAGTAGATCAGGGGGTAGGAGAGACAGCCTGGGTATTTCTCTACTTCCTGCTTTTCCATCATCCCTCTATGACTATAGCTCATGCCAGGCAGCCCCCCTCCATTGTTACCTCTCACGGGGCTCTGTCAACATTATGTCCTCCTCCGTCCCTTTTTCCCTAGGGGTGGTAATAACGTCCTACTGGAGACATCACCATCCTGGTTTGTCCCCTTCGCCCTTCCTACACCAGTATAGATGGTCTTCTCATTTAAACCTCTTCATCTGATCCACTGGGGTGAAACCTGTTTCCTTTCAAGATTCTAACTGAAATATCTGCCACTCTTCTGCTTTAGAGAATCCACTTTTTCCTCCTCAGTGGGTGATGCAGAGGGTCTCTGAACAAAGAGAAGGCCCAAGAGACATCTGTGGTGCCAGGATGATGGGTGAAACACACACTTCAGGTGTGCAGGCAAATACTAATGCAGCACGGTGAGCACCCACTTGGAAAGGACGCCTAAGGGCAAATATTTCTAATCATGGGTGACGGTCAATGAGGCAAGCTGCCTAGATTCTCTGATCACAGAAGCCCTCGCTGTGATGATTTACTTATTCACTCAACATTTTTTTGGAGTACCTCCCAGGTACCGGGCATTTCACCAAGTACAAGCTGACTTGTGGCCCCCGAAAAGATATGTCAACATCCGAATCCCCAGAACCTGTGAATATAAACTTAAAAGGCAAGAGATGTGACTAACAATTTTGAGGGGAGGAGTTTATCCTGAATGATCGGGGGGGGGGGTGGGTCCTAAATCCAATGACAAGTGTCCTGACAACAGTGAGGGACAGGGAGATTTGACAGAAAGAAGAGGAGAATGCAATATGACCACAGGGGCAGAACATGAACAACTCAGCCACAAGACAACGAGCTGCATGAGGCGAGGAGGGATCCTCCCCTAGAGCCCTGCATAGGAGACTGGTCCTGCCGACACCTCGGTTTTGTACTTCCGACCTTCAGAGCTGTTTGAGGACAAATTCCCGCCATTTTAAACTAGCCCGTTTGCAGTACTCTGTCATTGCATCTTAGGATGCTCATACACTAGGTTCTGAGGATACCACAGTAGTCAAGACATACACGGTCCCTACCCTTCTAAACTATATGGTCTAGGAGAACAAACAGATAATGAAAAAGTGAACAAAGATAAATCATTACAGACTGTGGTGAGTTCAGTGATACTTAGAGAAAACTGTAGAGTGTCTTATTTGGATTGGTGGTCAGGGCAAGCATCTTTGAGAGGTGACCTTCAAGCTTAGACCTGAAGGATGAGAGGTAGCCAGTCACAGGAAGCTCTCAGGGAAGAATGTCCAGGCAGAGGAGACAAACCAAAGGCCCAGAGGTGGGGAACAGACGAGCCTGTTCTAGAAACACAAAGAAGTCCACTGTCATTGGAATGAGGTTGGAGACGTAACGACTGCCAGGACACACAGACTTATGGGCCACAGTAAATTCTTGGCATTTTATTCTATGGTGAAAAGACATCTGACAGGTGAGGATGGAAGCCTGTGAGACACTTGAAGGGGTTATGTCAATCCTTTCTGTTACTGGTGAGAAATAGCTTAGAGGGGGGAATCACAGGAGAGCAGGGAGCCCAGTTAGTAGATATCTGCAGTCTTCTAGGCAAGCAATGAGGATGTGGTGACCCCTCAGAGATGAGGAGAAGAAGATGGAGTGAAGATACATTTTGGAGATAGAACTCACAAGAATTGATGGATATGGGGTATGAGAGAAAGATAGGAGGAAGATGCTGAGATGTCATATTTGAATAACAAGGTACATGCCAATGAGTGGCAACTAAAAGCAAGAGAATAAATGAGGTGATAAATCGAAGTTAAAAAGCAGAAATAAGAATTGGAAAAGTCTGGGCCAAGGAGTGCCAGGGTGAACATTCCCATTCAGTTCAGTAACTCTAGGAGTTGCTCTGTGGTTTAATAATCAGTGGTCCCAACTTCTGGGCAGAAACGTGTTAGGACCAACCTCTTCCAAGGTGAACTATTCCTTTCTGGGCTAACACCTCCCTTCTCCCCCAAAAGAAGGGTCACTATGAACTCAATAAAGGAAGCATTGATCAATGACCTTTGGTTTACCAGCATAACACCAAGCCGGCAAGAACCTAAGCATGGCCACCTCCTGAGACACAGGACACGAATTACCCTTGTTTCTTCGGGCCTCAAAGGGTCTGCTGGGTGCTAACACTGCAGCCTGGAGAAAGGGACTCAGTGCTCACTTTTAAAAATTAGGAAAAAAAATCCCCACTCACTCTGATGAACACTGATATCCAGACGTTATTCCAATAGATGTATTAGCTAAACAAATGTGACAAAGACGTGACCAATTAGAAGACGTGCCCATGGTTATCATGGCAACAATGGGCATGTTGCCCACATCCCATCTTTAGGTGCTTCATTTTGATTATAAAATTATACACAGTCCATGCTAGGAGTGGGGTTCATCTGCCCAGAAATTACCCCATATACACGTGTTCACTCCCTGTGAGTCAAGTAATGCCACCTTAAGCTTTAGACAAAACAAGACACACACACCCACACATGCACGTTCATAGCCCAGAGCACGTGAGTGTTGAGTCAAGGTGTGGGTTGCTAGTGCAAAAAGGCCTTTAGCAATGATGTAGCTTGGCCTCCTCCTTCTGTGGGTGGGAAACTAAGGTGAAGGGAGGGGCAGGAATTCTAAAATCCCCTCCAGCGCAAACACGTCATCACTTCTAACTCACAGACTCCTGTAAATCACACAGTGTCTTGTTCCTGTGGCCCTGTTTCCTCAGAAGACAAACTTTCTGAAGGGAAGCTCACACCGCAAGGCATCCTGGCCAAGTTGGAGACCTCCACGGGACCCAAACTCAGAATTCCAAGGTGACACCCTGGATTGAACACTGGTTCTGGAAATCTCTTTCTCAGGAAAGGATCCCTCCCTGCTCCATCTCAGGTCCCTATCTAGAATCTATTCTCTCCTGCTGAGGATTAGTGGTTCTGTCTCTTGGACAGGAAATGAGTTCTTCCCTATTTATTGTGGTCAAATCCTAAAATGAAGTCAATATAGCCATCCAAGCTGAATACGTGGATGTCTCTTTATTAATTCATGAGACACTTTGCAGTCCACCCCTGCCCACGCTGAGAGGGATGGAAACCCCAAAACAAGTGCATGTGAAATTATGCCTTTGATAATGTCTGCTGAGCGGGCCCATCAGGGACCAAGAAGATTAAACACTTAATGATTTATTCTCATGTTAATCTCAACATGCCCTTGCACACGCACAGACACGCACACACGTGTGCACATGCAGCTGAGAGACCCCGTGGGACAGCATTTTGGATGTCCCCCTACAAGCTGCAGCATGAAATCAGAGAAAGTTCAGTGCTTATAGGCCAGCATGGAAGGCTCATTATTCCCTGTTGACTCCTTCCTTCCTTCATTCCCTTGCTCATCAGACCTCTCCTCTGCAGCTTCTATACTTGCCAAAAAGGGTCTTGCGCTGGGCAGGAAGAAGATTCCAGTGGGGGGCGGGGCTCAGTTTACTCATTTCTAGGTGAAGAGTCAATTCCACACAGCTCCTGCTATGCCCCTCCCAGGCCTTACGCACCTGTTCCCTTGCTCTAGGCTCACTTTCCCGGTGGAGAAAAAGGTGCTTCCTAAAAATCATCACAGCCACCATTGACCCAGGCATATTATATAGGGAGTCCTTGAAATCACTTAGCTTATGTAATCCTTGCCACAGCCCTCTGGAGCACAGTTCGTTTGCTCATTTTACATACTAGAATTCTGAGGCTCAAAGAAGTTACACAACCTGCCAGAGGACACTGGGCTACAAAATAGAGATTGCAAGCCAAGGTGACTGGACTTGAGCACCCATGCCTTTCACCAGCCCCCAAGTCCTGGGGACAGTCTTCATACTGGGAATCCAGTCCAGTTGGTAGTCTGACCCACCCTGGACTGCTCGGGATTACAAATGGTCACAGCCTGCATTCCTGGAGGCTTTCCAAGGATCATTTCACTGGTGCCTCTGGGTGAAGTCTCTTGCTGTCATTTCTTCTAGACTTCTGCTGATGATGCTGGTCAAGTAGCCTTCAGTCCTCCCAATGCTGAGGGCAGAGCCATGGGGATTCCAGGCAAAGGAGAGAGAAGAGGAGATAAATGGCCCACATCCTTGAGGCAGAGTTCCTGGTGCAAGTGCAAGGAAAGAGAAGTTACGGTTCAAGGCACTCCCAGGGGGATCACAGGCCTCAGGGCTGCCCTGGCCCCATCTAGAGCTTCACAAGGCTGTCTAGAATTCTCTCCAGGGGGAGAAGCCCAGGAGACTTCTTTCTGGACACATGGTGATCACGTCCCCTTGGGCTGCTTCAGCCTCTTCCATGTGGAAACATAGGCACAAACTTGCACCCCCATGCCTCAACTCAGTCCTAAGGGGTACAGCAGTATTTCTAACTGGCCACCAACCTCTGTCCCCATCAGGAGACCCACAGACTTTACAAACCTAACACATTTCAAACTAGATTCACCACCTCTTCCCCACCCCCATTTCCTCCTGCATTTCTTACTGATCTACATCTTGTCTGGAACCAGGCTCCAGACCTCAGAAACTCCCTCTTTCCTCCCTCACGGATCAAGCCCACCCCTTCCTCCCCACAACTGCTACCTATGTCCAGGATCTTGGCACTGCCTGTCTCTTCAGCTCTCATCACCTAAGGCTAAACCAGAATTCCAGCAGGCATCCTGTCTCCAGCCTCTAACTGCCTGGGTCCATCCACACATATAGCCAGAGTCAAGCACAACACTCAATCAAGTCCCTGCCCAGCTCCAAGTCCATGATGCCACCCTTACCTCCAACACATGATGCTTTCGAACCATGCCATCAATCTTTGTTGTCCAGCAAGAGGTACACAGTGGGGGACTCTTCAAGGGCCTTTTAAGAATGGTGTTAAGAGTCACTTACTGAACAAATGTGCCTTGAGTACCTACTGTGAGCTAGGCCATTTTCTAGATGTTAGGCGCACAGTGGTCAAGTACACAATGAGTCCTTCTGCTTTTGGACCAAGGGCCTTATTGAGGGAGACGGTAAGCAAAGGTTGAACAAAGCAAATGGAATATAGTATCAGATAGTGATATGTCACTAGGAGGATTAATGTGTTACATTTAGAATAAACTGGCATGCAATAAGCACTCAATAAATGTTATCTGGGGGGCGCCTGGGTGGCTCAGTGGGTTAAAGCCTCTGCCTTCAGCTCAGGTCATGGTCTCAGGGTCCTGGGATCGAGCCCCGCATCGGGCTCTCTGCACAGCGGGGAGCCTGCTTCCCCCCTCCCCTCTCTCTCTCTCTGCCTGCCTCTCTGCCTACTTGTGATCTCTGTCTGTCAAATAAATAAATAAATCTTAAAAATAAATAAATAAATAAATAAATAAATGTTATCTGGTAAACTCTGAACACCCCAACTGAAAGAACTCTTGGCCTCAGTACTCTGGTTACTTCTCATTCTACAGATGTGAAAATAGAGCACAAGAGCCCAAGTTCAAAAATGACTGAGCAGTGGGTCCAGGCTTTAAGCCCTGGCAATATGACTCCAGGATCTACACTCCTACTCACTGTGCTATGCTGTTTCTCCAGGAGATCTGGTGGAGTTGGTGCTGTGCTGGTTTGGGTTCTCCCAGAAGCAGAACTGAGACAAAGATTCACAGGCAGGTGGTTTAAGAGGTGATTCTGGGGAGCCCTGGTTGGGGAGTGGGAAAGTGAAACAGCGAAGGGAGGGCAGCCTCAAATGGGTGTGTCATCAAGCCACTGAGCCCTGTGTGTCAACAGAACCTCATCCTGCTGGGCCCTTTGGGATCCAGTATAAAACACGTGCCTTTAAATCTCCTTCTCATCCAAAGGGCTGACGGAGCTGGGGCATTTATATACCAACTCACCTTTCATGGGTGGAGGGCTACTTTCACAAGCATTGATTCTCTGGCACTTCTGACCTGCATTTGCATGAGCAGAGGACACTGACCTGAGAGAAACTACCTGGGCAGAAAGATGTAGCTGCTGGCAGGTCGAAGTCAGATTGCAAGCACCGAAATGTAGAGGCCCAAGGGGATGAGGTGAAGGCACCAATGACAGCTGCTAGAGCATTGAAGGCAGAGAGGATCCCTGTGAGAGGGCTACAGGTGGGAGCAGCCTGTAGGCTCAAGCAGCAAAGAGTTGTGTCTAGGATTCATCCAAGCAGTGTGGTGAGACTAGCAGCCAGAGGAGGCATAACGCTAGACCAGGTAGGGACACGTGTATCACAATATGGAGCTGGCATTTCCATCTAAATATGATGGGGATGCCACACAAGTTTTAGCGCAGGAATGTGACTTCATGTCCTTAAGACATCATCATGGTCACTGGGTGGAAAGTAGACTGAGGGGACAAGAAAATAAGAAGGAAGACCAATTAGGAGACCAGGAGAGTAGTTCAGGTGACAGATATGATGACTTGGACTAGAGTGGCATTTTATTTGTATGTGTGTGTGCCACATTGTTCTTTTTTTGTTTTATTTTAATTCCAATATAGTTAATATAGAGTGTTACATTACACTCTATCTACAATCTAGATACACCCATTCCATACATTGCCCAGTGCTCATCATGACAAGGACACCCCTTAATCCCCATCACCTATTTCACCCATCCCACACCCACCTCCCCTCTTGTTCCCTATCGTTGAGAGTCTGTTTCTTGGTTTCTCACTCTCAATCTTTCCTTTGCTCATTTGTTTTGTTTCTTAAATTCCACATATGTGTGAAATCATATGGTGTTTTTCTTCTCTGACTTATTTCACTTAGCATTATACTCACAGGGTGGCATTTTAATTGGGGTTGGATTCAGGCTACAGTTTGAATTTACAGCTGATAAGGATTAACGATGGAAAAAAGAAGAGTCATTTACTGAGATGGAAAGATTAGGGGAGACAAAAGCTCAGAGCAGCGGGTGGGGATCCAGAAGTCAGTTTTGGATATTTAATAGTTGAGATGTCTGTCACTTGCCTGCTGGATCCACGAGTCTAGAGCTCAATGGAGAATTTCGTTGAATCTGTTCTGCTGTGACCATACCACCTTCCCTTGTCTCTCCAGTGCTCCAAGCCTTCAGAAGAGCCCGTCCGGGGACACCTTGGGCAGTGTCTGACGTGTATGTGGTGCGGAGGGCTGGCCCACCCTGGAAGAGGGATGGTGGATGCAGGAGCACTGTGGGGGGCTGGAATGTAGCAAGATCAGTAACTCTGAGCCTGGGTGGCCAGTGATAGTGGGGGGCACCATCTTCAATGGCATAGACAGGAGATTTTTTGCTTTTTTCTTTGGGTCCTCAGTGCACAAAATTGAATGAATCCTATTGTTCAATTCAATACACACAACCTTCGCTGGTCCATGCAGGGCTTGTCTCTGGTTTTCTTTTTTTTTTTTATTATGTCCCCTCTGCCATTCCCATACTATTCTTCCCTGCACATAGGAACTGTCTCTAAGATATTTATTAATGCCATGAGACATGGGAGTGTCCAACAAAAGTAGGTCACTGTTTTATGTATGTTTGTTTTGATAATTCAAAATGTTACTTCATTCTTCTTTACTCAATGCCATGTTAAGATCTATTTGCATTACCATATAAAAATCTAGTTTATTTTTACCAATTACTGTGAAGTAGGTCTTTTAAAAAAAAATGTATAGGCCCTACATTATCTAATCTACTCTATAGAGACACACTTGGGCTCCCTCAAACTCTTTCACAAACTAAGCTGCAAGAAATCTAGTTAAAGAAAAATAAGCTGTTAGTAGATAACCTTGAAGATTGGAAATTTTCCTTTTATTCAGATTTTCTCAGAGTATTTTTTCTAAATGAAGAGAGGTTGAACATCATCAAATGCATCTACTGGAGTGGTCATGAGATTTTTCTCCTTTATTCCACTAATATATTAAATCACATTGACAGATTTTCTGAAGTTTAAACTTTCTTGAATTCCTTGGATAAATTCCATTTAAACTGCATGTGTTTTAAAAACAATAAACCATTAACTCTAATTAGCTAATATATTTAGGATTTCACATGGATGTTTATAGTGAAATGGGCCTATAATTTTCTTTTCCTGAATTGCTTTCATCCAGTTTTGGAATCAAGAGCACAGTGATCTGACAGAGTTATGTGAACAGTTTTCCCACTATTCCTGTTTTTTGGTTGCAACTTTATAAGATTGGGATTACCTCTTCCCTGGAAAATGAATCATAGCTATAAAACTATCTGGAGCTGGGGCTTTTTTTAAAAGGGTGACGATGATTGCATTTCAGTTTCTTTAAGGGTTACAGTTCTAAGATCTTGGGTCACTTTTAGCATTTTTGCATTTTTCTGCAATGTTATGTAGTCATCAGAGCATATAGCTATATATATATTCTTTCACTTATATTTTGTTTATTCACATTTTCTCCTTCCTTTCCCTCTCCTATCAATCTCGCCAGAGGCAAATTTATTTCATTAGTCTTTCTAAAGAACAGTTTCAGTTTTGTTCATTTCCTATTTGTTTTTGTTCTCTAGATTTATTTATTTCTGCCTATATTCTCATTTATGTACATCTTGCTTATTCAGGTTTGCCTTGTTTCTCTCTTGAATGTTCTAAGTCGAAAGCTTAACTCTCTTTTTTTCATTCTTTCCTAACTTCTGCAATATTTAAAGCTATAAATTTACCTCTGAGTAAGTTTGAATATGATCCACAAAATTTGATATGTGGTGTTTTCATTGCCACTCACCTCTAGGTATTTAAAACTTTCTCTTTGATTATTTGTACAGCCCAGTGATATTTGGTAGTATTTTTCATACGTCTAGACATATAGAATTTTTCAGTTTAATTGCATTACGACCAGCAACATTGTGTTGTATAAATGATGTTGATTCCTTTACATTTACTAAAGCTTCTTTTGTGGCCTTGTACATAAATTGTGTTTGTTCCATGTGTATATGAAAATATTTTGCTTCCTGGAGATAGATTGGGACAGATAAACTGCATTATAATAACCTTCTCTCTTTGTCTATTTTTATATATTTCAACTACTCATATCGGTGAGGATGTGTTAAAATCTTCAACTATGCTTTTTGATTTATTATTTTTCATCATACATCTGTCAGTTATTGCCTTATGTATTCTGAGTTTATATTATATGGGACATATATGTTTACATTCACTGTATTTCTTGATATATTATTTATTTTACCAATAGATGACATCTTTATTTTCCCCTTCTAATATTTGATGTCTTCAATTGTTATTTCTTTGATATTACAATCTTTACCAGGGCTTATTTTTGGTAAATCTTTTTCTATCTTGCCTTTCTATATATTTTTGGTTTTAATATGTATCTTACAGGAAATACATTGCTTAATTTTATCTTCTTAATTCAACTAGAGAGTCTTTCTTTATACTTTGGTTAATAAGTTTTAACTATTTACATTTATTATAATTCCTTTTATAGTAATATTTATTTCTGCCTTTTTTATGCTTCCAAATTTCCATACCTTCTCCACCCCCCCCCCCCACTTTGGTATATTCTGCTGGGTAGATGGAATTTTCTTCAGCTGGTTTGGAAGTTATACATTGTTTTTATTGTCTTGGTAGTTGTTCCTAAGTTATTAAGAACGGAAGTCAATTTCTTAAGCTATCAATATACATTTTTGTCCTCCAGAGAAAGAATTTCAGAGAAACAGACAAAGACAAAATAAAACCAAAGACATGGAGAAAAGGAAAGGGACAAGGAAAGAAATAATTGAAGGAGCAAGAGGTCAGCAAGGAACAGAAAAAAAAGAGAAAGAGTGAGAAGAACAGATAAAATCCACAAAAGGAGTGAGTGTCTGAGGGAATAAAGCCAGGAGTCCTACACACCCAATGTGCTCAAATTCAGAGAGCAAGAAAAACTCTAGGTTTCCTTTCTCCTTGTAAATGAAATGTTCCCAGAGAATTTCTTTCTTCCCTTGCTTGGGAAAGCATTTGAGATTAGTTCATGATTATTTACTAAGCAATCACTGTGTTCTAGGCCTTCTTTTCATCTTGAGTTCAAAGCCGTGAACAAGTAGACTATCTTCTTGCATTCTTAGGGTTCAAGGCCAGAAAAATAGTTTAAAAAGCAATGACAAGGCAAATCATAAGAGACTCTTAACTCTAGAAAACAAACTGAGGGTTGCTGGAGGGGAGAGGAGGGGAGGTAGGGGAATGGGGTGATTGGGTGACGGGCATGAAGGAGGACACTTGATGTAATGAGCACTGGGTGTTGTACGCAGCTGAGAAGTCACCAAATTCTACCCCTGAAACTAATAATACACTGTATGTTAACTAAATTGAATTTAAGTAAAAATTAGAGAACAGGGGAAGTACAGAGCACCTCAGGAACATCCAGCAAGAGAAATTGCCCTGTCTGAAGTGATATGTAAGCTGAGGTTGGAAGGTGATAATTCCTCAGCCAGTGGATGCCAAGGACAGAGGTTGGCCTTAACGGCTGTCACACTATTCACACTGGTCTTCTGCATCCTGTGTGTCAAAATGCGGTCAAGGCCACAGGGCTTGCATTCAGCGTGGACTCAGGTGTCTATAAACAGCCCATTTTCTCTTGGTTCATAAACCCACAATTCACACGGTCCCCACCCTGCCCTGTCTCCCTAGGCCTTGACAGTGGGTGAGCGCAAACTGATGTCCACGTGACCACCTGGTTCCCAGGGCCTCCCACTTCTCCACTTCGCCTGCCTACATATTTGCTCACTCTCTTAATTTTCTCTTATGCACAACTGCTCTCATTAATTCACTGGATCAAAGAAGGCGTGTAAGTGGGGAAATCCTTGAAGGGAAAAAAGCCATTACTGTTGTTCCCAAAGAGCTACAGTAAATCCACAGATGCCCAGTTCTCATGCAATCTACACTGGCTTTAACGGCTAGAAATGGAGCAGTACAGAAATGGTAGCGGAGGCTACAAGCTTCTGCTTTGGAGACAATCACCCGTGTTCAAACCCGGATTTTACTCCCTCACTGTCACTGTGACCTTCAGAAGAAAGCTAAGTGCTCTAAGCTTCCATTTCCTCATTTGTAAAGACATTAGCACTGGCTTCCCAAGGTGGTGGTGAAGACAGAACAACACCTTCCTTGTCACATGCTTAGCATAGAGCCTGGTACTTAACAAGAGCTCAAAAAAGTAGCTGCTTAGTGTTAGTGTGAGTATAACAACTAGCATTAGTACTGGCATTAGCATTAACATCACTCTCACAGCCCAATTTGGGAGTACTAACAAAAGAGAGAGCATCACTATTTTCTCTGTTGAGAAAACATGGAAAGTGGTTTCCAGTGGATGCATAATACTTTATCTATGCTCTTTATTAATTATGTCTTAGAAGGGGTTTAAACAAAATACGAAGATCTGGTTCCCAAAGACAACTTTGCAATGAAATAGGTGGATAATAACAGATTCTTTATGGACTTCTGGGTTATCCTGAAGTTGGCATCATTTGCTTCATTTAAAAAGCCAAGATATCTGGCCACATTCTTATTAACTTGTCCTTGTACACTCATTCGTTTATTCTTTCATTCAACAAATATTTATTGGACGCTGAGCAGGGAGGCATTTCACAAAGCAGTCATTCAGTAAATATTTGTTGAATTTAAAAAAAACAATTATGTCACCAGAATCCAACCATATATGTATGCTTGATTATATCTGTAAAACATCTTGAGTTTTACTGGGCTTCACCTATGAAACACATTAGCGGATCTAAGACCAAGAAATATGTACTTTTTGAGGATTGCTTTAGAAAATTCACATTCCATTAAACTTCCCAGATTTCTCAAAAGGTGGAGAAAAAAACAAATTCTTTTCAGAGTATAATGCTGTAAATAGATACGCTCACTAAATAATCATTTATATTCCTAAACCATGAGCATTTCTCTTTTCCATCTAATCCTTACTTTTTACATACTTTACTTTTTCATTTATTGTAGAAATGCTCAGCAGTGATACTATTATTTGCCAAATCGCTGTGGGTATTTTCACTCTGTGGCTAATCACTTCTGAGTTGAACAAAGTAAGGTTAGAATCTGAATTTGTCTAACTTTTCTCCAGATCAGACAATTATAGAACACAGGCACCCTTTGAAGTGCACCATGGAGGGAGTTAGAAATATGACAGCCCATTGTCCCTGCTAAAATGCTTCCCTGAAAAAAACCCTATAGGTTGACAGGTTTAATTACTCTTGATTTTTATGCCTGCCTTTTCAAAATACTAAAATCTTCAGGCCATGAACAATGTTAGTGTTTTAAAGCATAGAGACAGGAGAGAGGGGCAAATGCTCGGGTTATGGCACTCACACTCCCAGAGCCCCCGGGATCTCCACAAGGTCAGGCCGGGAGAGCCTCGTGGGGTCACAACTCATGCTCCATGTACTGGCCATGGGGGCACGCGTTGCTCTCCTCCCCTTAACGCAATGGCTCATGTATTCAACTGTATGCATCGAGAAGGTCTTGTTGCATTGTACAAAACAAAAATATAAAACGAGATAGTTCTTTATGATCATAAGTACATGGAAGCAAAAGATACCAGTGGGCATTACATGGAGTGGGGGGAAAAAGGCAATCTCAAAGGCTTATATACCATATGATTTCATTGAAAAAGCATTCTCAGAGGGACAGAATTATAACGCTAGAAAACAGATCAGAGGGCACCAGGGGTTAGGGTTGAGGGAAGGATGTGATTATTAGGGGCTAAGTTGAGAGAGTTTCTTTGGGGGGCAGAACAGTTTGATGCCTGGTTGTGGTAAGTTACTGAGTCTACACATGCGATGAAATACCGTGGAGCTATACACACACACATGCGTGCGCACATGTGCACATGCATATACAGGAATGCTGCTGAAATCCCAGGATGGTCTGTAACTGAGTTAAAAACTATTGTGTCAACACCATTTTCCCAGTTTTGACACTGCACTATCATAGCACAGTCATCACTGGAGGAAGCTGCCGCACGAGGAAGGCATGTATGCACACTCAAGGCACGAGTTTTGCAAATGCTGGTGGGCCTCAAACTATTAAAAAAAAAAATTACGGATCTCCATATCCTTCACCAAAACCCTGCCATGGGGCCCAGAGAACAGCTTCCTCACTTGAGAACAGAGGAGTTAACACAGGCCTTGTGTATATTACCGACATCAGGAGGAAAATGGGATTAGCTGTCACACATATAGTGTTAATGGCATGGCCTGCCTTTCTGTGGTGCTTGAATGAGGGAGGAGTTGGGCCAGAAAGGGGAGTTTTCCAGGGACTTCACTCCAGGAGCAAAGTTTGAGCCATGAGACTGTTAAAGCCAGAAGTGCTCTACCACCTGCTGTGGGCAAGAGGGGTGCTTAGAAGGGAAGCGGAAGCAGAGGGGGTCTCACCAGTACCCCCCATAACAGGTGATACAAGGCAGGGAGGCCATCCAGGAGGTGAGGCGTCTGGAAGCCAGGCTGTGTTTCTGAGTTATGCTGGGAGCTCAGCCTTCAGAGAAGGTGTGTGGAGCTACGTGTCTGTGAGGGGAGACACGGCCTGGTTGCTGGGAGCGGGTATCTGCAGGGCCGCTGGGAAAGAGATTTGACTTACACTGTATTAATCCCAAGGGCAGGTCTTAGATCTGTAGGTAGAAGCTTGATGAAAGCAGTTCTCAACTCAATATAAAGAATTGTCCACCACGCCTGCTTTTGACAGGTTATAAGTTCCCAAACCCTGGAGATATCTGAACATGGATCAAATGACCATCTGCCAAGAATGGTATAAAGGGTCCCAATCAATGCCCTCCCATCCCACTTGGAGAAGATGATACCAACAATGAGGATGCTGGAGGTGGGGACCTTAATATTTTCATTGGAGTGCTGCCCCCTCCTTTTTTTTAAGCTTTATTTATTTGAGAGAGAAAAAAAAGGAGAGGGAGTGCGAGTGGGGGGAGGGGAGGAGGGAGAAGGAGAGAGAGAGTTTCAAGCAGACGGTGCTGAGTGTGGAGCCCATCACCATCACGGGGCTCGATCCTCCTGAGCCTCCCAGGCGCCCCAGGCCCCTCTTTTTTAATATTTTAACTCCATTAGTATGTATCTGCTCCCCTGAGCCCATTAGCTCTTCTGGGGTTCCTCATGTCTCCCAGCAGAACTTCAGGCCTCTTAGAGACACAGGTTCTGCTGCTCCCGCAACACCCCCTGAAGCCTGGCACGGGGTGGGGGTGACAGAGAAGCTCTGGAAACATGTGAAGCCTAGTGAATGATGGCTATGTCATGCCCAAGGCAAAAAGCCAGCCTGGGTGCCCGCTTCAAGTCCTCTTGCCCTGGGAGCCCATATATTTTATGACCTCAGAGTGCTTCCTGGCACAGACTCCCCCTCAATGGTGATCCATTTCTCTTTTGCAGCTTTGTCAGTGTTTGGGTTTTCTACTTAGTTCTCAATGAACTAGCTATCATAGTTATAGCTCCCTAGGAAATGCCATCCAGTAACTCTGTCAGAGTTTTTATTTGCTTGGATGGATCATTTTATTTCAGCAAGGTGTTTTATTAGCTTAGAGAGTCATGAATCACTTCAAAGGTAGATGAAAGATGAAACAATACACACAATTTTATGTGAGATGTTGTTCTTTCTATGGAAGATCCTGTCTCCTTGATTAGGGATTGAGACCAACTCAATTTCATGCAAATGACAAAAACCGAATTGCATCAGCATGCCATGCATCCACCTGGCCAGAGCTAAGAGGCTGACTCCAACATCCACTGGTAACCACCACTCAGGAAATCTTGTCCTCAACACACAGTGTTGCAATGGCCCCAAACAGACTCCACTGAGGCTCCTTTCTGAGGCATGTGTCCTTTTGGATCCAAACCACACTACGGACTAAGACTCCACGAAGTGGGATAGTGGCTTTGAGAAAGGAATTTATTAGTTACGCTAAGCTCTGCTATGTTGCAGTAATGCCTCAACCCTTAAATCTCTGTAGCTGAACCCAGCAAAAGTTTGCTTCTTATTCTCATCAGAGTTCCAATGAGGTAGGTCAGGTCATATTTCATGGTGACTTAGAAATCAACCCTACTGGAAGCCTGTGTGGCTCAGTGTGTTAAGCCTCTGCCTTCAGCTCAGGGTCCTGGGATCAAGTCCTGCATCAGGCTCTCTGCTCAGCGGGGAGCCTGCTTTCCCCTCTCTCTCTGCCTGCCTCTCTGCCTACTTGTGATCTCTCTCTGTCAAATAAATAAACAAAATCTTTAAAAAAAAAAAAAGACATTAACCCTACCCCATTCTATCCTGTCACATCAGGAAGAAGAAAGGGAATAAAGAATTCCTCCTTCCTTCTTCTCTTCCCTCCTTCTTCCTTTCTCTTTCCATCCTTGCTTCCTTCCCTTCTTCCCTCCTCCTTCCCTTCCTTCCTTCCTTTTTCATTAAGACTTTATTTTTTCAGAGCAGTTTTAGTTCACAGCAAAACTGAAGGGAAGATACAGATTTCCCATATATCTCCTGCCTCCTACACAGGCATAATTTACCTCATTATCAACGTCACCCATCAGAGTGGTGCCTTTGTTACAAATGATGAACCTACATGGACACATCACAATGACCCAGTCCGTAGCTTACACTGGGGCTTGCTCATGATACTGTAGATTCTATGCATTTGGACAAATGCATCATGACATGCACCTATCATTATGTTATCACACTGAGTA
Organism: Lontra canadensis; assembly: GCF_010015895.1. Taxonomy (NCBI): domain Eukaryota; kingdom Metazoa; phylum Chordata; class Mammalia; order Carnivora; family Mustelidae; genus Lontra; species Lontra canadensis. The sequence goes on from NW_022631093.1 coordinate 3,220,984, forward strand.
TTCTCACTGCCCTAAAAGTCCTCCGTGCTCCACCTACTCATGTCTCCATGCCCTCCCCACAATCCCTGGCAGCCACTGATTCTTTTTCCTGTCTCCATAGTTTTGCCTTTTCTGGATTGTCTTATAGCTGGGATCATACAGTATATAATCTTTTGATTTCAGTAATATGCATTTAAGTTTCCTTCATGCCTTTTCATGGCTTGATAGCTTATCTCATTTTAGTGCTGAATAATATTCTACTGCCTGAATGGACCACAGTTTATATATTCATTCACCTACTGAAGAACATCTTGGTTGCTTCCAAGTTTTTGCAATTATGGATAAAGCTTCTATAGACATCTGTGTGTAGGTTTTTGTATGGACATAAGTCTTCCTCTCCTTTGGGTAACTACTAAGGATCATGACTGCTGGACTGTGTGGAAAGAATGTGTTTAGTTTGGGATGCCTGGATGGCTCAGTTGGTTAAGTATCTGCCTTCAGTTCAGGTCATGATCCCAGGGTCCTGGGATCGAGTCCTGCATCGGGCTCCCTGCTCAGCGGGGAGCCTGCTTCTCCCTCTGCCTCTGCCGGCCACTCCCCCTACTTGTGCTCTTTCAATCTCTCTCTGACAAATAAATAAATAAAATCTTTTTAAAAAATACATTTGGTTTTATAAGAAACCACCAAACCATTCTACATGTTGTATTTCTCACCAATTAAAAAAAAAAAAAAGATAATCACTAAAGGAATAGCTTGTAAGACCCAGCACAATCTCATCTGCAAGTAAACCAGCCAAGCTGCTCAGATATTATATTACACTATTATGAAACTCATGTTAGAGCATCTCCAATGTAAAGAATCAGCGAGCAAAACACTTTCTTTCCAAATCCTGTTTTAATTAGAAAATTGATGGAAAATATAGAACCACATCCCCATAACTACTTTAAAAAAATGTATTTGAAAGCCTTGAAAATACTGAAATATAAAAGAAATTGAACTCTGGTATTTTTCTTCTATTTTATTGTTCTCTATTCCCTGAAAAGCCTCCGACATTATATTTCTATAGCTCAGAATAGGATGGATTTCCCCCTTAAAATCTGTAGGTATTCTAATTATATGTAAATCAGTTCACAGAAATAAATATCCATGGTTAAGGGATATTTAAAATGTTAAAAGCTTCTTCTCAACCATTCACTGTTTAAAAAAGAAAAAAAAAAGCCTATTTCCAGAACCCTGGTAGCTCTAAGCACCATTTTCCCTTTTCATGACTGCACAGAAGGACCTTCTAGTGCAATGCTCTGCTCTCCTGGGCTGTTCTCCTCTCTGAAACACCTCAAGTGGGGATCACAGTTTGAATCTGATTTTGAAGCAATTCCATGCTAATCTCCCTTCCTTAACAGTGAAAACTTTTTTTCCCTTTTATTCAGAATCAAAACACACAACTGCACAAAGAAACTGAACAGAATTTAAGAAAGTTATTCCCGCACGGAGAAGCATTTCTTTCGTGCTGTCCTTCCCTTGCTGAAAACACGGCTACAGTTGTATGTTTAAAAAAGCAGTATTTCCCCAGCATTTGAATTCTGATCTACTATAATCCCCTGGCCATAGAGACCCTCCCAGGGCTGATGATTCCCAAATTCCTCTCTCCACTCTCTGAGTTCTCAGCTCACAGAGCCAAGCACCTATTTGCCATCTGCAAATCTCTCAGGTACTGCAAACTGAGCGTGTCCAAAACCTAATTCCTGATCGGATGCAGGCCTGCTCTTCCCTGACTCCTCTGACTCAACAAAGAGCAGCCTCGTGCTGCTGGTTTCTCAGGGCAAAGCCTTTGCAGATCCCCTTGACTCTGCTCTTTCTCTCACCTTCCACTCCCAACCCATCAGCAAAGCTCTGTTGGCCCCACCTTCAAGCTATGTCCAAAGTACAACCATTGGTTACCCCTTCTGCCATTATGATCCTAGTCCAAGCCATCACCATTGCCTGCCTAAATTTTTAAAATTGATCTTAATCAAAAGGAAAAGAAGTGAAACCTGCCTAAATTTTTGTCATGGTCTTCTTCCTGAGTCTGACCTTGTCCGTGTACAGTCTCATTTTAACACCACAGCCAGAATGGTCCTATTAAAACATAAAGAGGGTAATGTTTCTTTAATGCTCTAAACCTCCAATGTCTTCCCAAATCACTCAGTCTCAAAGCAAAGTCCTTAACATGGCCCAAAAAACTCTCTTCAACTTCATCTCCTACCACACTCCCCGACTTAGCTTCAGTTGAGTGAGTTAAGTATACCAGGACATTTGCACTAGCTGTTCCTCTCCTTGAAGTGCTCTTGCCCAGGAATCTGCAAGGCTTTCTCACCTCACAAAGTCTCTGCTCCAGCATCATCCCGACTACTTATAGGTCTAACATCCTCGCTCCCATCCCTGGTTCCTTCCCTGCTGCATCTTTCCTCCTAGTACCTAAACTCATCTGACATATTTTCCATTGCACTTGTTTCTTACCTTTTTTTCCTACTAGAATATAAATCCTAGGGAGCAGAGATCTTTATCTGTTTAGCTCACTGCTATGTCCACTCACTTAGAATGGTGCCTGTCACACCGTAGATACTTAAGACATATTTGTTGAATGAACAAACAAAATTCTATTAATTGGGAATCATGATGCCCAGATTAGTCAGAGACTCTCTTCACCTTCCATGCCTGACATCTCCTCTCACTTCCATATTAGTGGTGAGTGAACCAGCGACTGGCCAAGAGGTTCCTTGTGGCAGTACTGGCCAAACTTGTCCTAACTCATCGACCTAACATTAAGGAAGATTTCCAACACCTGAATGTATTTACAGGCTGTGTGTTACATACTGGAATTTACTCCTGAGCTGGGCTCACTACCCTGGATCAGTCACTGCCAGTGTCTTTACAGACTGGGGTGAGGGGTTAGCACAAGCCCATCCCCCAGGGACAGGGGGACTCGCTGGAAGACCACTCATTCTGTGGGAAGGTAGAGCTGCACGAGTCAGAGGGTAGGAGTGATTCTGGATAGAGGCGTGTGGACACCATGAAATCAAACCTTCCCCAATTCCTTTAGCCTGACCAGGAGAGGGTTGTAACTCAAAATGTCCATTTGTTTCACTAACTGCTGCCAAGTGTACAGAGAAGACAGAAGCAACTCCTCTCTTCTGCCACAGATGCCGCACAGATCCATCTCCATCAGGCTCGGCAAGGTGAAGGCATGATCTAATCTAGAAGCCCAAGAGGTACACCCAGGGACCTGCTAAATCATGCAGGAAAGGCCAAAAGCCCAATTGGCCAATGGTGTGAGAGACCTTCTGATGGTTGGGTTTTGCTAACGTGACCTCATGAGCCGCTACAGACTGGCTGGGCTTGGGGACACTTGGGTCCCTTGGGGGTGACACCTCCAGCTCCGGCCAAGTTCCATATGCTCTGCCTTGTGGCATCAGCAAGCTGGAGGGGAGGCTGTGATTCTTGGGGCGGGGGTGGATGACGTCAGCTGGCACTCCAGCAAATAAGCATGATCCCATCGGGCATGCTGCTCTTAGACAAGTCCCCCCAAATTCCAAAATGTAATGAAATCTAACTAAATATGTCACAAACAGAAAGGGCAAGAAATGTTTCTAACATTCATTTGCTCTTATGAAATGACATCTAGAAAGAAAATGAATCAGATGAAAAGCAAAAGGCAAATTATGACATTAAAAATTCATTCCCATTTAACAAATTTGCTATTAGCATCACAATTCAGGATATTTTAATAATTAGAGCCTCATACAGGTGGCATAATTGGAGGCCTCACTGATAGGATTTCAGCAGCACCAGAAAAATCCCTTTTCCCAAATTGCTTGTTCAGGTCCAGATCTTCCTGGCATGTGGGTGGGGCAAAAGAAGTCCCAAATCAGTGACCGAGTATAGAAGTGAGGCTCCAGGCAGCCACCTTGCAGCCAAAAGTCTCATCCTCCCTGAGTACTTCTTCACAGCCTGGCCTGTTTCTACTGAAAATGAAAGCACTCAGGAGGACTATGCTTTTGTGATTTCACAACAGGATGGGTGGCAGAAAGGTGTGATAGTTCTGCCATAGTCTGGGGTGAGGCAGGGCTGGAGCGGGTCCTGTCCTCTGAGCAGCTCCCCCTGACAGCTCTGGCCTGGGACTCCCTTGAGCCAGGCTTCTACAGAGGCTCTGGAAGATGTAAAGGATCTTGTTATTATGTTATCTCAAATACCCACCCTCATACTTTGATACTAAAGCAAGTCCGGAAGAGATCATCCCCAGCTCAAGCAATAATCCTGAGAATCTGATTTCACCAGCTTTTGTCCAGAAAGCATGGTTGTTCCGGGACTAGAGCCCCACCCACTCCATGCTCTAGGCTGATCTCCCTGTTATACCCAGAAGGACTCCAAAGTGCTAAGCTGAGCTTCTCTGCTCTCAATTAAGAGTCACCAAAAGCTTCCCATTGACCTCCAGATAAAGGCATAACTTCCGGTCCTGGTATTTCTAGTTGCATAAGACCTGGGTCCAGTCCATTCTGAGGCCTCCTCCACATCACAGCCCATGAGGCCTCTATGTTCCAGCTACACACACAGCTCCTGAGATGCCCATGTATGGAGGAAGGACCTACATGCTCCCCTGGGCCAGGCACCCCCTCTCCATCTCAGGTCCCTACTCACTGGAGCTGCAGCTTATATCCTGCTCCTGAAGGACGGGATGCAAATAGAAGAAGAAGATGGGGGAAAAGTGAGTTAAAATGTAGTCATGTTATGCGTAGCGAAATAAGTCAATCAGAGAAAGACGATTATCATATGATCTCCCTGATATGAGGAAGTTGAGAGGCAACGTGGGGGGCTTGGGGGGTAGGAAAAGAATAAATGAAACAAGATGGGATCAGAAGGGAGACATGCCTTAAAAGACTCTTAATCTCACAAAACAAACTGAGGGTTGCGTGGGGGGGGTGGTTGGGTTATGGACATTGGAGAGGGTATGTGCTATGGTGAGTGCTGTGAAGTGTGTAAACCTGGCGATTCACAGACCTGTACCCCTGCGGCTAATAATACATTATATGTTAATTAAAAAATTAAAAAATTTTTTTAAAAATGTAGCAATGTTGGTATTTACTGGAGCATAAACCCTCCTCATATCATTGCAAGCTTTTGGTTACTTCCCAGAGTTCAGAAAGAGTTAATTTTGACAGTTTTAACCAGCACTCTCTTTGCTTTTATGGAGGAGTAGATCTCCAAAAGTCCCTGTCAAGAAGTGCTCTTGCCAGTGAGTTGATTTTTGACGAAAGTGTGAAAGCAGTCCATCGGGTGAGGGGTAGTCTGCCCATGAATGGGCTAGAACAATTGGATATCCATAAGCAATTATTAAGCGAATAAAAATAAAAACAACTTTGGTCCGCATCTTGCATCATGCAAAAAAATTTAAGCCAAGTGGACCACAGACCTATAAATGTAAAACTTAAAGCTTCAAAATTTCTAGTAGAAAACATAGCACAAAATCTCCCTGACCTTGGGTAAAGATTGTAGACACAATGGTAAACATATGAGCCTTAAAAGGGCAAATTGACAAAGTGAACTCCATCAAAGTTAAGTGCTACTGTTCTTCTAAAACACTATTAAAAGACGGGGCGCCTGGGTGGCTCAGTGGGTTAAAGCCTCTGCCTTCGGCTCAGGTCATGATCCCAGGGTCCTGGGATCGAGCCCACATCCTGATATCGAGCCCCAGTGTCCTGGGATCGAGCTCTCTGCTCAGCAGGAAGCCTGCTTCCTCCTCTCTCTCTGCCTGCCTCTCTGCCTACTTGTGATCTCTGTCTGTCAAATAAATAAATAAAATCTTTAAAAAAATAAATAAATAAAACACTATTAAAAGAATTAAAAGACAAGCCACAGACTGGGAGGAAACATGCGGAAGTCATCTATCTGACAAAGAACTTGTATCCATAGTATATAAAGAAGTCTCAATACGAACTCTCAAACAATTCCACTTAAAAATGGGCAAAAATTTGACCATTTTCTGGAAGAAGATATATGGGTGGTAATTAAGCATTTGAAAAAATATTCAACATCTTTAGTCATTAGGGAAATGCAAATCTAAACCACCCTGAGATACATTACACACCTGCAGAGTGCCTGAAATATACAACACTGCCATACTGAGTGTCATGGAGGATGGAGACCCGCTGGAAGTGCCTGGGTACAGTTAGGAATGTTAAATTATAAACAATACTGTATAGCTTTCATGTGTCCCAGCCACTCCACTCCTGGGTATTTAACCAGGAGAAATAAAAAGCCTGTATATGAATAGCCACTGTAGCTTTATAGGTAACAGCCCCAATCTTGACCCAACCAGAGTATGCGGCCATAGGTGACCGGATGAACAAATGTTGTTCCATCTATATAACACAATACTACTTGGCAATAAAAAGGAATAAAGTATTGATAAATGCAGCACTAGGGATGATCTCAAAATAAATCTGCTAAGCAAAAGATTTTAAGCAAAACAAAGAACTATACAAACTATACAATTTCATTTATGTGAAAGCCTAGCCAACGCAACCCTATTCAATTTGCTCGATACAAACGAACCTTCAGCAGCAGAGAGCAGAAAGTATTTGCCCAGGATGGGGAGGGGGTGAGAGGAAGTGATACAAAAGGCCCCCAAAAGGTTTTGGGGTATGATGCATACATTCATTATCTTGATGGTGGTAATGATGTCACAGGCGTACACATATGTCAAAACTGAGATTTCAAATACGTGCCCTTTGTCGGGTGTCAAGTACTCCCCATCAAAGCTGTGAAAAATAATGAAGCTTGGGGCCGTTGTTCAAATCAGTGTGCGGCTCTAAGATTTCTTGTTATGACATGTGAAAGAATAAGCACACTTCCCAGCAGAGTTTTCCAGATGAACAAATGGGCTTGAGGACGCTTAAAGGCAAGATCCAACAGAAGCCTAATCTCATCACAGCAGTAACTCTAGAGAGACAGGGAGACACTGAAATAATTGTGAGTGTGGCTTTTGAGCGAGAAGGGGGCTATCATGAAATATACAGAAATGCCATGATGTTGTTAACATGAGTTGTGCCGTAAAGCACAGTTGGCCAGGGTGAAAAGGAAGCAAAGCTCTTCTGAATGCATAAAGAAGTCTGGATCCCTGATCCTCTATGCCAGGGGACGGGCTGAGAAAACTACTCTGGAACCAGTATAGACCATTTCCTCCCACACCGTGGGGTGTGATGGCCAAGAAAACATGCCTCAGAGCGCAGAACCAAGGGCCCAGATGGTAGAGGCGAGAGCTGTGAAAAACCATGAATGGGACAGCACTTCCAGAACCAGGGTCTCATCAAGGAACACTCCGTGCTCCAGAGTGGGGAGCCTAGGCCACATTTCTGCCCAGAAGGATCTCAGGATTATTGTGGAGTAGAGCCTAGTCGGTTTCAAATGGGAATATTCCTGCTATTACATCATCCTGCTTTGCTGTCCCTGTTTCATCACCAAAAGTTAGGTATGTGGGAGACAGATCACTTGTCTTTTTTGCTCATTGGGTCTCCAGATCAAAAGTGCTACCTCTGGGTTTTATGTAGATCACAAGACCCTGTATTATAACATCATTGGATAACACAGGCAATGAGTATATTTTGCATGTAAAAGGGATGTGAATAATTTTGCCCAGAGGGCAGACTGTGGTCCCCTAACTGCCCAAATAGCCCCAACTCTGTCTCCACAGGCTTTCTAGTGTGGCTTCACCACTCTCTCCAGCAAGATAGGGAACCTATCTCCAGACCATTTCAATCTGGGTCAACTTTGTGAACTTTCTTTGCTGACTGATGGGATGCAGAAGACACGATCCTCTGAGAATTCCAAGCCTCGGCTTTGAGACTCCTCCTCTTCTTTTGCTCTCTTTCTTGGTTGCCTCATTGCACCATGAGACTAAGACTTGGATGGACTTGGACTTGGACTAAGACTAAGCTAGCATGCTAAAGAATGAAGGATGCCACGAAAGACAGACGACAGTCAGACAACCTCCAGAAACAGTCACCAGGATGACCTAGAGTTAGCCACACAAAATGGGGAGAGCCCAGCTAAGCCCAGAAAAACTGTCCAGAGGGACCCTGTCTAAATTGTCAAACAGGGAGCTAATTAAGTACTTGTGTAAGCCACCACTGTTTGTTACACAGCACTAGGTAACTGATACCCAGGCATCATCTTTTTAAATCCTTACAACAGCCAGAGAGACAGGTGCTGTTATTAGCCCTATTTTAGACAGTACTACAATACACAGATAAAACTGAGGTTGAGAGCAAGGGTCCTGATGATCTAAGGTCATACAGATACTGCAAATGGCTTTTTAGCCATCAGAGCTCTGGGCTAACATTCCCGTTCTCCTTCCAGGCCCTTGGTGGGACTGCAGTCTCGAGACCTGACTTGGACAATAAAACTCAGGAGGAAGCGATGTGTGTCACTTCCAGGAGAAGGACCGTGAAAGAAAGGCGTGAGTGGTCACATTCCCTCCCTCTTGCCTCAGTACGCAATGATGCACCAAATGGAGAATATCCCTCAGTCAAGGTCCTATGATCTGGAGGAGAGCTCCCAGCCCTAGTGGACATCATACAAGACAGTGAAGTACACCTTCTCAGGGGTTAAGCCCCTGAGACTGGGGATTATCACTGCAGCATTGCTAGCCCAATCTGACAGATAGAGTGGCTGAGACAGGATTAGGCCTCGTAGCTGTGAAATTCCAAGTCCCATCATTCTTGTTCATGAATGAATGAGTGAATAAATGATTTTTGTCCAGAGGACAAGCCCAACAGTACTAAATGAAACAGAAAAGGGAGAGAAAAAGGTGAAAGATGACAAATCGATGCATTTTAGTCTGCAGAGGTCAGAGGAATGAAATTTCCCATCCAGATGTCAATGTGAAGGCAAAGCATCTAGGGAGGCCCATGGAGTTGTGGTTCCTCCTACCACAGCCCTCGAGAACTGTGAGGCAGAGCTGAGGAGAGAGCTGGCTTCTGCCTCCCATCTGAAGGCCTCGCTGTGAGCTCAGGCATGGTGCCTCCAGCCCATCTGTCTGGCTTCAGGAGGCCCAGCAAGACCCCCCAGGGAAGTAGAGCAAGTGCCAGATGGCTGGGGCCATGGAGGTGGGGGGTAGTCCCTCCCATAGTGGGGGTGTCTCCTCCTGGCTCAGCCACCCTGGTATCTGCTCACAGCTGGACCTTCCTTTTCCAAAACTACGATAACTTCTCAGCATTCTAGCCACTCGAGCCTCTCTGACTCAAAAGTCACCAAGATCCCCGATTAACGAACTCAGGTCCTTAATTCGACATCTCACAATGTCCAACAGCAAGGGGGAATTCAGATTCAGCTCATCAACCTCCACACCGAATTCTCCAATTTAAGTGACTTTTCCAGATATCAAACTTTAATTCCATGCAAATCAACAAATGCTTATCTAGGGCCTATTATGGGCACAGAGCTATGGCCAGGAAATAAATAAAACATCCTCTCTCCTCTCTGCCTCCAGGGACTCACAATCTAGTGAGGGAGGAAGATATAAGTAAAAGGGGCCATAATTCAAAGCCAAGCTTGATAAGGGCTGGGAGAGAGGGACAGGAGCAATAAGAAAACAGGGCAGGCAAGATGCAAACTCCAAGTTTCTCTGAGGGCCCAAACTTTCTTGTCTGTGTGTGTTTTTACTATCACTTTTCTATAGTGCAATTCTGCCTGTTGCCTCCATAACAGTCTTAGGAACATAATAAAACTTTTGTAATCACCGTAACACTAATTACAGGGCAAGACAATGATACAGCAACAACAGAGGCCACACTAGGGGAAGGGTGGTGCCTGCCCCAAAGCTCCGGGGGCGGGGGGAGCCACACCACGAGGGCCTTCCGTCCCCCTCTGTGAGTGAAGGGCTTGCCCGTGGGGGTCCGTGGCCTGCTACTTTGTGCCTGCTACCTCTGACCATACACACGCTAGCTCTGTGCTCAGGAGCATGCTGCCTTGTCACTAAGTATGCACGTTGGCTGCGAAACGATCACGTTGCCCCTCCAGGAGACACTTTCCCTCATATACTTCAAAGCTTCCAGCTGTCTTTCTAATGTCTTTCTAATTCCCAGCAATTCTGGCTTTCAGATACAAGGTGGTCGTCATATTACCGTTTCGGCTAGTACTGGCAACCGTGAGGACCGCCCCCCCCCCCCCACACACACAGAGTACGCAGGGGAGGAACAGGCCCTCCACATACTGTAATATACCAGGAAAGCAGAACTTCATTAGTTCGGAGCCCATGAAGACAAGAGAAACCTTGACACATTACCTAGAGAAGGAAGCAGAAAAAAACCAAGGAGCCTCGTGTGTGTGTATGTGTGTGTGTGTGTCTGTGTGTGTGTGTGAGAGAGAGAGAGAGAGAGAGAGAGAGAGTTAATAAAAACCAGGTGGCTCTGACACAGCAGAGGCCTTTCTCCTTGAGCTGTCTGGAGATCAGAGATGATGTACACCAGAATGCCCAGCCCAGCACACAGTAGGTACTCAACAAATGCACACAGAATACAATTAGAGCAGTCACAGCCACTGTGTGGGGAGAGAAAAGGCAAATTGCTCATAGGCATCAGGGTAGAAAATTGAATATTCTTCTTGACATAAGCTGGTGGATTTCTCATTATAATCACATATTCATTAATTTAGCCAAGAAATCTATTCAATACACATTTATTGAGCCTGTGGCATGTTTCAGGTCCTAGTCTAGGTCCTGTGGAGAACCAGCCTTCCTGGAGACTGCATTCTGGTGGTAACACAGAAAATGAGGCAGCAAACTTAAAAATCAGGCTGGGATTCCTTCTATGAAAAAAATCAAACAGGGATGTGATAGTGTCTGGGGGAATGGGTTCGACGGGGGTGGTGGCAGGGGGAGGCATCCAGGAAGGCCTCTCAGAGTAATGACAGTCATGATTAGTAGGTTCTTCCCACGAGTTCTAAAGGAAAAAGCATTAGGGCAGGAAGAGCTTGCACAAAGGCTCTAACGTGAGAAAGAGCTTGGAATGAAAAGGGGAACATGGAATAATTTAAAACAGAGGAAGTATGTTTTTAAATTGGCACATACACAGAAGTGTTATTTGTACCCATGTCTCCCAGCTGCTACTTGAGGGAGCGAACACAAGTCACCCATGCTGAAGCCCCCCGTTCACGGTAACCCAGGGGGTGGTGATAGTATGTGGGCCAGGCTGTGCCTCCTGCACCTGCTGGGCCTCAGGAAAGCCACTCACCTCTCTGTCCCGCACTGCCAGCTAAAGGCGGCTAACGCAGCTGCCCCACAGGAGAGTTGCTAAGGAGCATGTGAGGTAATGTGCTGTATCAATGGGAGAGCTCACTGCTGTCAATGCCCAGCACTGTGCAGAGCCTGGTGACAGGGAGGAGAGGGTCACAGATACCTCCTTGACTGGGCCAAAAGAGAATCTTCTGCCAAATCTGTCCCAGGACCTGAGATTGGGCCCTCAGGGGCTGGTTCACAAAAGAGACCATCACCCTCACACAAAAATTGGGGGTGGGGAGGTTGGTGAGAAGAGACTCCTTATCTCACTAGGCGGATCTCAGTGAGCATGTCAAGTGCCTGCAGAGCGGCAGGAAGGAGCCCCCCCTCACTCCTGACAGCCTCCGTTCTGGGGAGCCCTGCTGTCTGGCCTCCAGGGCTGGCAGGACTGCAGAGTCAGCCCCAAGGAATTTAACAAGCCCTGGGACCAGCTGGGACGCTCCTGAGCCTGGTCCATGGTGATTTCCCCATCCAGACACAACTTCTCCCAACCCCAGATTCCATGATCAGGCCCCAGGGGAGTGGGAGTCCCTCAAATGTATGAATGGATTAATCAGCATGTTTAATTTCTTTTTTTTTTTTAAGATTTTATTTATTTATTTGAGAGAAAGAGAACATGAGCAGGGGGAGGGGCAGTAGGAGAAGCAGAAGGAGAAGCAGGGCTCAGCGGGGAGCCGAAGCGGGGGCGGCTCAATCCCAGGACCCTCGGATGATGACCAGAGCCAAAGGTAGATGCTTAACCAACTGAACCACACAGGCGCCCCCAGCATGTTTAATTTCTACTTGTCCACAGGGTACGAGGCATTAAGAGACCACAGCAAAATGTAAAAGTGGGAGAGACGATGAAACCATCATATTTGTTTTCCAAGAAGTATCTTATCCTTGGGATTTCTAAAAAATATTCTAACACTGAAATTAGTATGAAAAAAAAATGAGATTTACGTGTTTTTTTTCTTTTTTTTTCACTATCTTATAACCCTGTGGACTAACACTCCCTCTGGGATTTTTCTGGTTACTCTTCAATCACTTTCAGACAGATGGAAAAACCTTGTAACAATACCTTTTGTTAAAAACACTTTAAATTGCATGTATTCTTAGCTCTCCGAAAGTAATCCTGCTTTTAACAGGACTTTTTTTTATTAATTAGTTTCTCCTTTCAAGATTCCAGCTCTTCAAAAATGCTTTGAAATGTAACTGTTCTCCCCGCATTTTTCTTTTTTTAAGAAAAGCTTTCTCCTTGGCCTCAGAAAGAGTTGGATAATAAGCAATTTGGAGCCTAACAGCAAAAAACATTAGTATTAATATTGCCAATTTTCTATTACAGGAAGATGCAAGAATGCCATGAGGTTTGGATTTTGACTAAATCTACGGGCTCAGATGTTTAAAAGACAGATTGTTCTTTTGTGCTGCTTAGGGTAAAACTGAGTCAAGTGTGTGTCAACCTGAAAATTAAATTGTGCATATTGCCATAATGGGAATTTCTTACATTGGCAAGTTGGTCCATTATCAGAAACCGGAAGAGGGGTAAGAATGCGTATCCTTTTACTTCTCCCATCTAATTCTGTATTCTGGTTAGACTCCTGATGTTAATAGTTTAAATTACTCTGGGTACTTTTCCACCACGAGGGCTTTAGTCCTGCTTTCAAACATCTATAGATATAATGATGTACTTTCCCAAATGCCATGAGAAGTTTTATGAACTCTTTTAAAACCCTTCCCCGGAGAAGGTGCATTTCATAGAGGAAAATGTCATGTTTCATTAGTACATTCGTGCTCACACAAATTTAGTCTTCGGGAAAGATAGTGCTTGTAAAACCAAAACCAAAATTGACAAATTGTGCCTCTGTTTAAAAGCTGAAATCCTCAAATAGAGAATCATTCTCACACACGGTAGCCTGAATCTATAAAACATTCACTTTGCCCTCAAATAAAAATTCTTCACCTAAGACGCTTTTCCAGGGAGGCAAATCTAGACACTCACATCCTGAGACCTGGAGGTCATTTAGCTGAATTCCTTGGGATCTGAGCAGCTTTATCTACGATTTGACCCCTGCACAGACATGGATATGGAATCAGGAATGCCTTCTACCCTGGCTGCCTACAGGACTGCATACTAATGATACCCATGGTATCTGCTTGCTTGTGGCCCTCAGGGGGAGTGGCCTGTTCAGAAAGAGAAGTCTAGCATGGAAAGACCATTAGCTAAAGAGTGAGGGAGATCCCGCCCACTGGAGACACCAACCACAGGCTTGTGAAATGTATCCTGCCAGTAAGTAAAGTAAAGCTTCATAAATAGAGGTTTACATCCTTCATTTCTGATCCTGGGAATATTCTCTTTGGGCCCAAGCAGCCTGGGAAGTAAACACAAATAAGAAAGGGTCTAGGAGAGCATCAAGACCTATAAATTTGGACTCAAAGGACAGTTGAAACACTGAATCTGCACTTAAGAGCCCAGGGAATTCAATCAAGCGACTTACTTCCTGTGAGTTTTAATGTCCTCAAAGGGTTATTGCAAGGAGTAAAGAAGATGTTGTGTTTATTCATTTATTCAACAAATAATTACCAAAAACCTACAATGGGGCAGGGACTATTCTAGATGCTGGGAAGGCAGCAGTGAACAAGGCAATAAAGTCCCGACTCTCGTGGAGCTTATGTTTTAACACAAGGGGACATTTTAATGCAATAAACAAATGAATGTAAATTATGTTCGGTGGGGACGAGTACAAGGAAGAAACATTTTTAAAGGATCACTGTGGCTGTCGTATGGAGCACAAACTCCAGACAGGCAGAGGTGGGCCAGCAGTTTGAGGGCTGTTGTAATAAATGATTCAAACAAAAGAAATGATGCCTTGCGGGGGTGGAGGGCAGCAGCAGAGCACTAAGTACTAGTCAGACTCTGGATTTATTTTGAAGATGAAGATGGTAGCACTTGCTGAGGGCTTGGAGACGGAGTATAAGAAAAGAAAGCAAGGATAATCCCAAGATTATAGATCTGAGCACAAGCTTATGACTGTCCGTACCAGTAAATGACATGGGGGAACCTGGGGGAGAGGCAAGGCTGTGCATCATCACTGGGTGGGGAGTGGGGGGGTAGTGTCCAGAGATGATCAAGTGCTCAGTTTTGGACATGTTCATTTTGAGAAGTCTGAGATGTGAGTGGAGCTCTTTGTTTTGTTTTTATTTGAAAGAGTGAGTAGGGGCGGGGGAGGATCAGAGGGAGAGGGAGAAGCAGACTCCCTGCTGAGCAGGGAGTCCAATGCAGAGCTCCATCCCAGGGCCCCAGGATCATGACCAGAGCTGAAGGCAGACAGTTAACCAACTGAGCCACCCAGGCGCCCCAAGTGGAGCTCTTGAGTAGAAGGGTGGCTGTATCTGTAGGTTTGGATTTCGGGGCAAGAAGGCAGGGCTAGAAATGTAAATTTGAGAATCCCATCTCCGTATTCTAGGTATTTAAAGCACGAGACTAGATGAGATCACCTGGGGACGGAATGTAGATATGGAGGAAAAGAGAACTAGGGATTAAGGCCTACATGAGTCAATATTCAGAGGCTGGCGAAGCGAGAAGGAGCCAACATAAGAGATCGTGAAGAAGTGGCAGGATGGGATCAGGTTAGGTGGAGAAGGTAGAAAACTAAAAGGGATGGCATTTGTTTAGACAATGCCTAGGAAGGCCAGGATTCTGACTGACGGACTGCAGTCTATACTTTAGATCAGTAACCAACACACAGTTTTGTTTCCCCTGTAGCCAGAATATATGGGCCTGGAATCAAGGGGTGGAAAGAAAGTGGCTCTTCCCATGACACTGAATCACAGGATTTTTCTTTCCACCTTTGTAGATTTGATCTCTGCTGTTCAGAAGTCTTGGTACTCAAGGGGGGAATTCTGCTGGGAGGCACAACGATGATACCATTGAACTGGATGGTGAGGCAGCTCCTTGGCCAACGAGGCTCCCCTGGAACCAAGCTAACAGAGGGCTGGTGTGCTGGGATTCCTGGTCCTGCCTGCCAACGGGAAAGTGTGCTACAACTGCACAGAAAGGCAGGAGACGTCCTTCCTGCAATCACAGGATTCTCTGCAGGACTTCGTGGGACTTCCATTACCACCCCAAGTTAATGGAAAACTGCTCTAAAAAAGATGGAACCCTTGTGGGTTTGGCTCTCCAGAATGGAGGTTTGGAATATCCATCAGTAAAGAAGCCCAACTAGTTGAAAGCAAGGGAGAGAAAAGAATCGTATACATCAATTGTGGAATTGTGACTCGTGACAGAAATCCGGACTGCTTTGCCTGTTTTCTCTCCTGTCTATTTATAGGTATATACAATAATGTGTATGTATACATATATATGTGTGTGTATAATAACTACTTTCATGTTTCTTTGCTCTTCTTTCCCATATTTTATATGCAGAATTATTGGTGACAATTAACTTTAAAATTTGGTCTTTATGTTATAGATAGATGAAATCATATCTGAATTAAAAGAATAATTAGTCTTGGGGCTCCGTTGGCTTAGTCAGTAGAGCATGTGATGCTTGATCCTGGGGTTATAAGTTCAAGCCCTACACTGGGTACAAAGATTTACTTAAAAAATAAAAATATTTTAAAAATAAAAATACTTAAAGAATAAAAGAATGATTTGTTTTGACAGGTATGGATACAATGACTGTTGAACTTTTATGTCTCCCCCCACCGCCTTTATAGGGACAGAGCCCTTTTCTTTGTACAAAGGACAACTACATCTTGTTAGGGGAACACACACGTTGTACAGAAGTTCAAAAACATGCGTGGCAGGCTATGTATGGATGTTGAATTACAAAAGGGGCGACCATGCCAGGGAATAATCTAGGACCCTCACCCCCAAACCTCTATTCCATATTCTGTTCTGTGGGGCCAGTGTGTGGACCAGAGACTACAGGGTTCCTGTGCCACCTGGACTCCCACACGGTTTTGCTAGTTGAGATGCTAAGAGGAATCAAGAAAGTGGGAGGAGGGACTCATTCCCATCAGCCTTACCCCAGTAATGGCCTTCACCTTGGCCCTGGCTACTGATTCCAATACCTGTACTTGAGCAGGACTCATTCTCAGACGTGTGAACCTCAGGTTCTGTGAGAATGTTTATCTGTGAGATAAATTTTGCCTGACCTCACCTCACAGCACCATCCAACTGGCCTTCAGCATCCATCAGGCACAACAGGCCCAAGTGAAGAGAAGTGGGTAGAGACAGGAGCTCAGGGCAGGCTCCTTGTCCTCAAACACACACAGCCCGGCAGAAGCAGAAGCTGATGGTGGCAGGTCAGTCAGATGTCCCCAGGATGTTCAGAGACTCACTAGAGCACTCAGCACTGAACTGGGCTCAGAGCTAAGATTTCTCAGGACAGGGAGGTAAAGATATACTGCTGGATCCCCCAGGGAAAAGTCGAGCGCAGAGTCTGGAGGAACCTTCACGTGGACTTCCTCATGTACTCTCCCTCCTGGCCAGGGCTCACACAGAGCTCCTTCCTCCCCCCACTCGGGAAGACAAGCATCCTGTGTGGTGTTTCTGCCCTAGGAATCTCATCAAGACCAAGGTTTTCACTGGGCACTGGGCACACAGGCTCTCTCTGTCTAGTCTGTACCAAAATTCCACACTCCTGAGAGGAACACAGGTATTCAACACAAACCACAGTGAGCCACCTTGAACATTTAGGGGAAGTTCCAGATCAATGTAGTAAAGTGCTGACCAGCCAAGTTCCCAGATACCAGCCAAGCATGAAAACACAAGCCAGCCTTTTGAAGGAAAGTAGGATCAGGACTGCCATGCTAACTCCTTTCTCCAGCGGGAACTGTGGTCCCTAGAGCATCTGATGGCTCCAATCTGTTCATGAGGTGTTTCTCAGCAACCTGGGCCCCTGAGCTCTTGAAAAGCCCCAGCTGACGGGCCTGTCACTTGGGCAGCTGGGAAGGGACCTCTTGGGCACAGGCCCAGACATCTAGAAAGTGGTTGATTAGTTCCAGGCCTCAGATGGAAATCCCTAAGTGTAAACTCTGAGAGCAACCACAGGAAGGCCCCAGTCAGTCACTTATTTGCAGACCAGGTGTCTGCTCAGGTCCTTAGTGGGTGGGAGCTACCCTTCACAGGAACTCTGTGCACATAGGCCCCTCAGCCCCACTGACACTCTCTGGACCCAAGCCCATCCAGACTCTAGCCCCTGCTTCCCTGGACAATGCTGACAGCCTCTCATCTACCCTGGGCACCCCTCCTCCCTCGCCCCCAACCAGGTAGTTTCCCACCTCCACCTTCCCAAGGGTCGGCGCCGGTGAGACCACACCTAGGTAAGATACGTGTGTGGTCATGGAGAAGACTCAAGAGAACTCAGAAAAAAGACAAAATGGGGAAATGAGCTGGGACGTCAGGATAACAGGTCAGGGTCCTCCTTTATTTTGACTCTGTTAAACCTAGTCTGACCATTTCAAAAAACCTTTGCCAGCTCTCCAAAATCTACATAATAAATCCCCAGAATGCATTCCACAAAATGGCACATTTTTTCATGCCTTCTCATCCATCCATTCATTCACTCACTCGCTCACATTTGCATTCATTTTTTTCAACATTGTGCCTGCTCTGAGGCCTTGTGTGGTGTCCTGGAGAGGGACACTCAGCACAGCGTCCTCCCCCCACCCCTGCCTGGGAAACAAGGATTAGCACCAAGTGTTACACACCTGAGTATGGGAGCGGGAAGAGCACCTCCAAACACAGGCTCCTCCGCAAGGAGGTGGCCCTCATCCTTCCAGCCTTACCTCATGACACTGCTTCCAGGCAGACTTCTGGGGAAGCCTCTCAACCTAAGAGAGCACAGCCTGTCCAGGATTCCCAGAACACCGGCCCCACATCTTAACTTCTCTGACCGTTTCTCACGGGTTGGGAGGGATGGGGGGTGTCTCATTAAAGTCAAGGAACAGCTGGGGATTATAGGCAAGCTTGACTCCCAGGGAGTCCTCGATACATAACAAAGGAAAACCTCTTATCAGCCCAAAGGAGAAAGCCCCATTTTACAGGCCCCCTGTCCCACCTTCTGGCTGACAGCGAGGGCAAGCACAAAGTAAGGCAGGAATCTGGTGAGAGTCAGAATAAATACCGGCATCACAAGAGCCACCCAGACTCCCAGAGTTCTAGGACCGCTGCTGATAATGTCACACGCATTATTTCTTGTTATTCTCATAAGAGCGACTACCCATCACCTCTATTTGAAGCCAGGGAAACTGAAGCTCAGTGAGGGGAATGGCTTGTTCGAGGTGACAGAGCTGGTCACAGGCAGTCAGCCCTGAACCCAGATCTGTGGGACTCAAGCTAGGTTCCTTCCCGGCGTGGGCTGTGGCCTCTCTGCTGAGGCCTGTCTGTCTGGACAAAGCCAGGGCAGCAGAGGGGAGCTCAGAACAGGCACATCTCAAAGGAGCGTGACAGGCTAGCCCCATAAGGTAATTCTCGCATTTGGACAATTTGCCCCCCACCAGGATGCAGTACCAGCCACCCAGAGCAGGGCAGACACAGGAGGGCCAGGCAGCAGGCAGGTGCACTGACACCAGTGCCAACCTCAGCCTCCCTCTGCCTTTGTTTCCAGCTGTCGAACTGTCCAGGGAGGGCCCAGGCAGGCCGTGGCAGTGGTTGCCCACCCCTGGCTTTCCAGAGCTGCTCCTACATGACAGGAAGATGAGGCCAGGAGCCATGACAAACACAGGACCAACCTCTGCCCTGCTGGTGGGGGCAGCCTCCTGCAGAAAGAGTATAGGGAGAGGGAGTGCCCAGGTGGCTCAGGCGGTGAACCGTCTGCCCTGGGCTCAGGTCATGACCTCAGGGTCCTGGGATCGAGCCCCACGTTGGGGTCCCTGCTCGGGGGGAGTCTGCTTCTCCTTCTCCCTCTGCCCTTCCCCCCACTTGTTCTCTCAATCTCTAATAAATAAATAAGAACTTAAAAAAAAAAAAAAAAGAATGAGGGTCCAACCCGAGTAGAATAAAAAGTGTCTGTTGCAGCCCTTCCTGACTGCAGTAGCCCTGAGCTAGAGGCTTCCCACCTGGGGCCACAAGAAGGACTCAGCTGTAGGCCCCAGTAAGTCTGTGATCGTTCCTGGCTATGTTAATATATACTAGAGCCCAACGTAAGAGTGATCTACTCTTTGAAAATCAAAGGGGAAACTGTCTGATCACCCCGTGACTGAGGGAAATGAAAAAAAAAAATCTTGACATGACAATTGCCATTGATAATGTGATGTACTTGACTTAGTATTCCTGGGGCTGAGTAATACAAAATGTGATTTTGGAGATGCTGCTAATCAGAAGGAGGACTGGGCCTCCCTGAAAGAGGAGCAAGCCAGGGAGACTTCCAGTTGTTGGGAGCTCCTATGTTGGAAAACAAAGGTTCCAGGACCCCCTGAAGAGTGGTCTGGGTCTCTGAAGGAACCAGCATTCCAAACTCAGCCTTGGGTCCATTTCATACCGAAGAGATGGCTAGGAGCTGCCCTTGGTCCTAGTGGAGGCCAAGGCCAGGACTACCACTGGAGCTTCCCTTGAATCAGACTTAGGGGATGAGATCAGCATGTCATGCACAGAAAATTAGCTCCCAACAATGGAGAAAGTGGCCTTTTGCTAGTGGGTTCCTGGGAGAGAGGGCTTAGCCTTCCTTGTAGAGGAGAGAGTGGGCCCATGAGACTCTCTGTACTTTGTGGTATAGCGAAAGGACCCCCCCCACACACACACACACATACTCCTCCTGGCCTAACCACCAGGCTCTGCACAAAGAAGGCCCACCCATAGCCCTCTGTCTGGGAGTGAGGGCATAGGGCAATTCAGCCCATATACCGACATGACTATCATCACAGTGGAGCTATGAAACTCAAGGCAGAGAAAACCCTTCTGGGACAGAGGTGTCATTCCAGCCCCCCAATCAGCTGGCAGCCTCCCCAGTAGGAACAGGTGTCCTCCGCCTTCTTGCTCCCATCTCCCCGAGTCTGGTGCACATCACACTGCATTGTTATTGAGAATTCTGATCTTTGAGGGCAGGGATGGCCTCACATGAACCGTTCAGAACAGCATAAGGCCCAGTACAAGCCAGTGGGTAGGCAACATCCTCACAGAGGAGACACCAGGGCTGGCGATGGGTGCAGCCACCTACCAAATGAAAGTCTTCATAGTAACAACGCTGCCCTTGTTCTAGGCACCTGGCGAATGGCAAACAGCAGCCAGCTGCCCCAGGGACAGAGCTCCTGAAAACAATACAACCAGAGCACCAGTGGTCACCACGGCCATGTGATTGGTGCCCTGAGCTTCCTGTGCCCCAAGAAGCATGGTGTTCTGAGCGGCCATGACTGCCCTAGAGCCTGCAACACCCAGCACATGCAGCCCATCCCAGGAAAGGCAGGCTGCTGGGGGCAGCTACCTGCAGTAAGAGAACGGGGGGATTTGCAAAGTCCTAGGTTTACCCCAAAGCACTGGAGCTCTGGTGGAGAGACTGTGTGACAGCCTCCCTTCCCTACCGTCCGTGGACTGATGTTGAGGCCACCAACTCTTCCAACCAAGTGGCTAATGTGTCAAGATAGCCCTTGAAGAAACCTTTGTTTAGCCTTTGGGATACAGTTGAAGTCTTTGCACATCAGAGAGAAGCAGAAAAAAGAGATTTGACATGGTCCATACTTCCCAAGTATTTTCTAGGCGTGTCTGTCGAGGGTGTTTGGAAGCGCCGGGTGCAGAAACGTAGCCAAGGTTTGCCTATCTTGAGACCAGGCACGGGAAAGTCCTAATGAGAAAAGATGAATGTTGTGTTTGCTATGCAGGGAGGGCACCAGCGGACAGTTACATCTGCCATCCCCTAAATTAGAGCTATTTGTTCTCATAGAATTAATTGCAGAAATAAATAAAATTTATCTTCAATATTTGGCACGTGATCTCAAAAATTAGAATTCACGAGCTCACATTTTCGATAACTCACATATAAATATAGACAAACGGATGTTTTAATGCAAATTTAATATACAGGAGTTAAATTAATGATTTTTCTCAGTTCATTTTTAATTGGGAACAAAACCTCACAGCCTCACCGTATAAATCACACTTGCCCGGCGAGTGCGCGTGACAGAAGAGTCCACACGTTCACGGCCCATGTATCAAGATCCAATTTCCTTAAAATAAATGGCTCCTGCCTCCAGCTCCAAATGCAGCATCCTGTTAATGCATATTCATAAGTGGGCATTTCTCCTTTTTTTTTATTCTCTTTCGTGTTTTGTATTTTCTGGATTAAAAACATGTGTGTTCCCAGGGGCCACCTGGGTCAGGAACGCTGCACAGGGTTGGATTAAAGACGTGACAAAGCAACTTCCACCGCCCTCAATGCAGACAGGAACAGAGCAGCACCTACCTGGGGACCTGACTTGGGCTGCCGGATTCCAGAGTGGGAGCCCCCCTCCCCATGCTGGCAGGACGGTGGGTGCACACAAGGAGATGTTGAAGGACGGCACCCAGGACGTGGGCTCCCCTAATTGCTCCCGCTCATAGCTCATCTCGCCTCGTCTGCAGTGATTGCCTCTTGATTTCATGCTGGATAGCTATACTGCTACCAGGAGCCTCTTGGTGAGTTTGTGGACCATACCAAAAAGGCATTTTTATCACCAGTTTAATGCCCCATGGCTGACAGGGAACAGGCGCGCGCGAGAAGTGAAGCTACGGCTCGGGCATTAAAGGGATCATTAAGCTCCGAGTTAGGGAAAGGTCTTGTTTTCAGTTACATGCCAAGCGCAGGGCGGAAAGTGACGGGTAAGCAAAAGGCAGTAGGGGGTTGCTCACCTTGCCTGGCCAGTGGCTGCCCAGCAGCGGCACCTCTGCCTCCTGTCCTCCTCACCCTCTCCATCCACCCAGGGTGTCTGCAGAGAGGAGAGCATCTGCAAGGAGCCAGGTCTGCATCCCAACACCACTTACTGATTGCATGCCTCTGGGAATTGACTCAGCCCCATGCCCCTCCCCGGCTTGCTGCTTCTCAGCCACCCTGATCTTCCCAAGCTCAGAGAGGTAACCTGCCGCTGCCCTTCTCCTTCACCCCACTGGCGGCTCCAGTCGAGCCTTTAAAAGTTTCTCCTCCACCTCTCCAGTGAAGCCTTTCATTGATGGTTGGTGGAGAGAAGCACGCGTTCTCTCTGTCGAGACTAATCCCTCATTTCTCTTTCTGCCCCCAACTATCCAGGGACTCATCACTGAGTTGGAGAGTTTGTGGAACATAAGCATTCAGCCAAAGGACTTGAAGCATTTAAGAAATGGGAAACTGCCCTCATGGTACAATTAGCGGGGGCATGGATACCACCCACCGTGACGGCAGTCTGGAGACACGGCTCCATGGAAGGAAAAACTCAAGCGTAATTGAGGGCTACATAATTTACAAATGACCTGGGGCAGCTGTAAATAATGAACATTCCCAAATTATTATTCATTGTTTTATTAAGCATCCTGCTTCTTCCCAAAGAGAAGCTCCAGGGATCAAGATGTACTTGTGACAAGATTTAAATGGCAGCCACGTTGCTTTAGTCTACACCCGGAGGACCTGTTCCGAAGAGCCTATAAATTCTCCTCTAACAAACAGTTGGCAGCACTGAACTCTTGACCAACCGTACATGGCTGCGTCTAGCCCTAGCAAGGTCAGCCAGCAGAGCCCACAGCAACACACAGTTCTAACTGTCAAAGGACAACAGATTACCCGGTAGCAGGAACCTGCCCAGGGACCCAGCACCTCTCCTGGGATGGAGCTTCTTGTCTTCTGGATGGCAGTGTTGTCCCTTCTGCCACAAATCTGATCAAGATGACACACCCTAACCCCTCCCTATTCAGTTCAAAGTTGGTGGGCTTTCAGTATGGTACCTCAGAAGGACAGGAGCAACTAGGCCTGGGGCCAAGTCCGGCTGGCTGAGTTTGAACCCAGAAGCCCAAAGAATGGAAACTTCTGACAAACAGCAATGGCCACCAAGGGCCCAGCACTTGTTGTGTCTACACAAAGATGTAGAATGCAGCAGACGAAGCAAGAGAGGTGCATGTGCTTGGAAACGGTGAAGCACTGTACCCAAGGGGGACCTGTGGGATCTTGCTGCTGCTACGATACAGCAAAGCAAGAAGGCTCATGTTGCTTTCTGGTACTTTCTTTCATGCACAGACAGACCAATCGGTAGGATTATCCAAGCCCTATTTGGCACCTAAGGCAGTGATAACAGTAATAAAAGTCTGGAACAACTAGCCAGGTATGAGCGGGAGGACCCAGGCTTGTGACCAGCCCTGCACAAGGCAGCCAGCTGCGATTCCGCAGTGACGGATGCTAGGGGAAACCAGTCCCAATGGTTCCGCCAGCAGCTGCTTTTAAAAAGCCCATCCTCACTGTGTTCCAGCTATGCCCCTGAGGCTTATCAGCTCTGACATGCGCCCGACTCATTTATTTTTCTTATTCTTCCCGCAATCACTTCTAAAGGGGCATAACTTCCCTGGCAAACGGCGCAGTTGTCAGATCACCTGATTAAGAGGTCTGCATTTATTACTGGGACGTTGCCCAGCACTACATCGATGGGAGCACCCTGGACAGCATATGGGACTCTGTTTGGGGGTTTCTGCTTTCTCCCACGACGCCAAATAAAAATCACCATTGTGACCATCCTCACCGTCGTCGTGCACAGCTACCAGCTCCGTGGCCCTGGCAAGCTGTGGAAAGGTAGGAGGTAGAAAGGTTAGTGGCCCGGACTACACAGCCTGACCACTTGTGTTCACACTCTGTCCCTCTCCTCACTAACTCTGCCTCGAGCTATGTTTTCAACCTCCTCTCAGCTTCGCCCCTCTGGAAAATGGGCAGAGGAGAAGAACACTAAGAGGGTCAGATAAGATGACAGGACATCACTGTAAGATGTTTAACCAGCATCTGGCACACAGTAAGTGCTCGGTAAGTTTCTACAAATACATGAGCCTTTCCTCTGGGTGATTCTGTTGATTCAGTGTCAGAACTGATGTTGGATGTGGCTGCGAAGCCAACCAGGTAACACGGCATGGAGCAGTGACATGTACGCCCAGCCCGTGCCGGAGATGACACTTACCCACGTGCATTCCTCGGTGCTTACACAGCCCAGATGAGGTGGGCGCAAGGACGATTATTATTCCCATTTCACACACAAAGAGACTGAGGCCAGAAGGATGAGGAAAATGACTTACTTAAGGTTATTTTCACTGATGTCTGCTCTGACCCAGAGGCCAGGAATTAAGGAGGATGTAACCAGGGCTCTGTTCTCAGGCAGCCGTGGTGACAGATGGGCAGAGTCCAGAGAAGTGACTTCGCTGGAAGAAAATTTGGCAGTGGAAATGTGACTGTGTTATGGGGCAGCAAGGCAGGGTGGGATGGCTCTGCAGGACAGTGGTGGGAGTCAAGAGGCCGAATCTGGGAGGATAAGATGTTGTGCCAGCACCACAAGGAGAGGCCAGCCCCACACAGGCATGGATGGAGGAAATGGTGCCGTGGCCTGGGAGCTGTCATGGAGATGGAGCCCAGGGCCCAGGGAAACACATAGGAGGACCTACAATCCATGTATCACAACTCAAGGAGCATAGCTTCTATCCTGCAGGGAGCCAATCACAGACTGGGGTGAGAGCTAGACCGCTTGTAAGATCTCCATGGCAGCAAGAGGAAGAAAAGTGAGGCACAGACCAGACCAGATGAAGACACCTATGAGCCCAGAGGCTGGGAGAGAAAGTCTGACTTCGCTGTACACTAATTTAGTCAACATTTATTGAGCATCTATTATCTGCAAGGTGTTCTCTGTAGTGGGGAGATAAGCCATAAGCAAAAAGCCCTATGCTCTTGGAGTTTATGTTTCAATCCAGCAAGAGACGATAAGCCAGGGAAGTGGTCATCAGAGGCAGACAGGAGAAGTGAAATTAGCAAACCTCCAAGGCGTGCTTGCCAGGATGGTGAGTTTCAAAAACTCATTGCAAACTCGCAGGTCTTCAGAAAGCCTTTCACTCCTCCTTCTCTTGAAGGAATGCCCCCAGATAGAAAATCCAAACATTTTTGAGCTGCCAAAACCTTAAGGTGGTTTGTTGACACCTTCCTTCCTCTCCAGCTGTACACATTCCACTTTCAAATGAAAGAATTAGAAATGAGGCTCTGGTTGTGGTTGTTGTGAACAGAGACCCAAAACAGCAGTAGCTTAAGTAAGGGAGACATCTATTTTTCTCTTGAACAACAATTTGGACCTAATCAGCCCAGGCTTGCATGGTGGCTTCACAGTGCTGGGAGCCCAACCCCTTCTATGTGACTGCTTCCCTGGCCCTGGGTGGCTCAACTACCATGCCTGCATTACAGACAAAATGGGAAGGAGAGAAGGAGGAAAGAGAAGACACATGGTTTAAGGCCACATCAAGGAAGCCAGTGACATCACTGTCCTCACCTGTAGGTGCCAGCACTTAGCAAATGGCCAAAGAGAGTGGGCACGAAGCGGGGAAAAAGGAGCCATGGGCCCAAGCTGAAAACCGATGGTTCCAGAAATAAGGAGAATGGGTGTTAGGAGACAACTAGCTCTCTCCAGAAAACAAAACAAAACAACAACAACAAAAAAAAAAAAAAAAGGAAAAGAAAAAGATTCCTGTGCTTTGTCATTGACTTCAAAATGCTCTATGAATTCACCTCCCAACAGTGGTTGTTCACTTGTCTCATCTCTGCCATTCTGAGGACAGAACAAAGATTCCGTCGACAGAGCGCATACAAAAGTCAGACAACTAGATTTAACCTTCAAGGGGGATAAATAGGTCTGACTTGGTACTCATTTTTACAAACTTCAATTACTCTTTCTCAGTAAACATGGGACTTTGATCAGAACTATGACAGGGTCCCAGTTCTGACAGTCTGCAGCGTAGAAAACTGCTTGGCAGATCACTTCCCTTGACTTTCTGTGTTGTCCCCCAAGGGGCCTCAGGAACCCCAAGCCGGGCCCCCAACACTGTGCTGAGATGCCCGAAGTGGATAAAGGGGAATCCAATAGGATAACCTGGGGGAAAAAGTCCTATTGGCCCATCACATGGCTCAGTCCTTCAGCTCCTGGCATGGGTGACAGGAGTCCCAGCTGGAGGAAGGTGCCACCCAGAAAGAGAAGGGGTGCTGACATCCTTGCTTGTTCCCCTGAGCAGAGCACAGGAGCCAATGACCCTGTCAGCTGCCCCTCCCCATGGTCCTTTGGGTCTTCCTGCTCTCCAACCTCCTTTCTAGCCCCTCTTACGCCGCTCTCTTCTGAGTGGCCAGCCAATCTTCTCTCTCCCACCTCTCCCATCTGCCCCGGGCCCAGCTCCAGCACCACAGCACCTTAGAGCCCCTCTTGGACTGCCCCCTTTCCTTGTCCAAACACTCTCCATGCTAACTCCACCCGAAACAATAGTGCCCTACCTTGAGACAACACAGCCTCCTCAGCTTGAAAGTAATTACCTATGTTTGGAAAACATCGCTTAAGACAAGTCAGAGTGCCAAACAGCTAGTCCAATTTCATGAATCTTTTCAATAAAATTACATCCTTTTCACAACAGTCTCCATGGATTCAAGTACAGGTGTGAGTACATGTGTGAAAACTTATTTATTCCGTCAGCAGACCGTGCTGTGATTAAGAATGGGAGGACCTCCCTCCCCCCCGGCCCAGCATAAACTCTGAGCCACTCACTGGGAACCACAGTCCCCTGAAGAAAAGGAAAATGTTTTTCTTTAGGGATTCAGGTCCCTGTTCAACCTGGTCTCACCCCATCCCTTATTCTCCCAACCACAACCATAGCGAGGCCAGGGATCTCCTGCCCTACTGTCCCTACTCATTCATACTCCCCTTCCTATCTGGGCCCTGCTGTGAATGGGCCTAGCTTCTTCCCCTAACACAAACAGACCCCTCTTCCCCTTCATTATCTCAAATTCTATTCATAAGGTCAGTTCTCCTCCTTCAAAAAACCAGGGTTCCCTGGTTCCTATCATATGCCCAGAAAGGACCCCACGGTTAGGACAACAGCAAGGACCAAATGTGAATTATGCCATGTAGACTGATTTTGCCTTTCAAATAAGATGTCACTTGCCTTAAGAGAAGAAGGATCATGACATATGTCTCTCTTACCGTGCATAAGCCTAGCCTAGGAGATCAATAACTACCCGATGGTTGATGACAGCTACTGAAAACCTGGTAGTTGATTATAGTTATTAGAAAAAGAATAAATCATTTTCAATTCCCACTTGTGTGCATACAGCTGGCCACACGTAGGGAATATAAAGCATCTGGGGGAATGATAAATTTAATGATGATCCAGATGTTTCCGAATATAAAGATACAAGGCAAACAATAGCGAGACAAACTGAATTTCTGACTTTCCATATGAATGTTTCAAGGCTATGCACGGACAGCTTCAAATCCTTTTTGCAAACCTTTGCCCACAGAGATGGTAATTTGCACATCGTCTTCTCTAGCAATTTCCAAACTCTAACCCTCATAGCTGTTTCTTCTAATAATTTTCCTCTGAACACCTGCATGCTGCTCCATTACTATGGGATGACTCAGAAAGAACAAGCCATCCTTTGCTGTCACGTTCCCTCCATCCCAGCAGGGGCAGCTCAGGATTTATGCCATCTTCCAGGGAGCTCTGTGAGAGATGAGCTAAGTGGCCAGAAGTGCCAGGTAAGCTCTGAGCCCTACCTACCCTGAGCTCACCCATCATAATCATGCCACGCTTGGCTCAGATGCCTCTCATCTAGACCTTTCTTCCCCTTAACCGTGTTGTTTTTCAACAATTTTTCTGAAAAGTCAATTTGGAAAGGCATTTTTGGGGGAAGCAAATAAAATTTTGTTACTGAATTTTATTTAGAGAAAAATGTAGTACTTTCCATAAAAATGCAATTTGATTATATTACAATTTCTTTCCTAATCTGTATTTCCTATGCCAAAGCATTCTTTAATGGATCAGAAATACATAATTGCCAGCTATATACTCCGTTGCAGCCTCCAGAAACACTGTGTCTCTGATGTGTCTCCCAGGGGTCTGTACTGCTGGCAACACTCCGGCCAGACCTCTGCCAGATGAATGGCCCGCCCAGCTGACACTGTCCTGCCGAGGGTCAGCTGTGACTGGGGAAGTGGCTCTGACTCACATCTAACTTCTAAGATGGCCAGAGCAGAGAACCTGGGGGAATGGACCCCCTTATTTCTGAATCCCTCACCTCTGTCCCATAGGGGATTCGAGGCTGAGCCACCAGTGACCTCCCTGTAGGTCCAAGTCTGCTACTGAAACTTGCTCACATCCGTCCCCGTGTGGCTAAACTGCAGTCAACGCATGGAGGGCCGTCTGTCCCACAGACCAACTCACTCCCCAAGCAAAGAAATTGTGCATAAGAGAGGCTCCATGGTTGATACCAACAGGAAGTCACAGCCTGTGCAGGGATGAGGGACTGGGGTGTACGTCCCAGGGAGGGGGAGGAGGAAGGACACAACCACCCCGAGCTGTAAGTCTACCACAACCTCATTTCCTAAGTGTCTACTGCATGGCAGGCACTATGTGGACACTGAAGACAGACCATACTGTGAGTAAGACAAGACATCTGCTAGGTTTCACAGAAGTCAGAGTCCAGAAAGGAAAAGCCAATGCTAAACAGTCATCTACAGCAATGGGCAGTGGAGAACCAGAGTAAGGAGCTGGTGAGGGGCTAGAGTGGTGATCGTGGGAAGTCTCCAGGAACAGATGACTTGAAGCTAAGATGTGAAGGATGGGAAGGAGTTTGCCAGGTGGCTGGGGTCGCAGGGGGGAGACTGTTCCAGGGAGAGTATATGGCACGTGCAAGGAGGAGAAGGAGAGCTGGCACATCCTCCAGCTGGAGACCAGTTGGGTATGTGGAGTGTGTGGAGCAGAAGCCCCGGGACTTGGGAGCTCCCAGGCTGGCAGGATTCCATCTAGCGGTGGCACGAGGCCCTTGTGAGATTTGAACAGGTCTGTGATGTGACCAGGGCTGTCCTACGAGAAGATCCCTTGGGCTGCACAGGACCATGAGGAGGCGGATATCAAATCTAAGGTGACCATAGCCACCATAGTAAGAAATGGTGGCCCAAGCTTACAGAGCAATAGCCTGATGTGGCCCCTGGAGCCATGGCTGCACAAAAAGCAGGGAAGTTGAACAGAAAGAGGCCCTTTTGGGAAGATACTGATGTAAGAGGCTAAATGGGGGCTCTGATCTCTCCAGCAGGGGCACAAGCTCCATGGGCTTCAACAGGAGGTCTCTGCTGCTCTGGCCACAGGAGGAGAGAGGGGAAGAACTGGTATCTCACAGAGTGTGAGAAGAGAACAGGTCAGACTCCCTCCGACCACATGCTGCTCGCCAAACTCGAGAGGCTTCCATGACCCTTCATTCGGTTAACTTCTACTCATTTTTCATAGCTCAGCTCACATATCACTTCCTCAAGGACCTTCTCTGGCCTTCCTGATTAGGTCAGGTCCACCATCAACTGCTTTTGTTTCACTGTGCACCTCACACCACAGCTACAACAGAGCCTGGCACACAGTAGGTGCCTAATGGATATGGAACAAAGTCAGCCACTTTGTTTGTACTTTCTTTCAGGTGATAGCATTTCTGGCAGATCTGGAAAGATTTCCAATTTTGTGACAGTTCTCTCATTCTTGGTCCATCCTCCTGGGTAATGGGGCTGGAGACTAGAGAGGACCATCTCCTTTTTCCCAAGAAGATCTGCACCCACTGGAAAGCATATGCTAGCTAGCTTGACACTCATTTAAAAAAATGTAAATATTAAAATAAAAATTTTTAAAGAGGGACCGTTCTGGAGCCCCAAAAACATCCTTTTATAACCAGAAGATTAGGGAGCCTTTTATGAGAACAGAACTATAATCAACCCAGTTTATTAAAAGGAATTATATACAAATTATAGAATTATTTAAAAAATGGTTGTGTCCTCCCAAATTACAATACCCTACACGTCTCCTGAGGAAAATTGCATCTGTTTCTACCCAGGGGAAGAAGGGGATTCTGGTTTGGTAGTTTGAGGGGGATCAGCAGGGGTTAATGCTAGCATCCATGTTTTACTGATAAATTAACTGATGGCCTTGATTGCCCCGGCTCTGTCATCCCAAGGGCTGTGATGGCCACCGTGCAGTAAATAAAGGCTCCATGGGCCAAACATCATGAGCCCTACTACAGCTGTGCAGGGAAGCCCAAAGATTCCAAATCCCCTATCTGAGCCCCCTGCAACCCTGTGCAAAGCCATGAAAGCCATCGCCTGCTGTTCTGTGTGCCTAGGGTGAGGGAGTGTATGGAAAGGAAATGCGGAACCTGCCCTCCAAAGGGTATCCCATCTGTGTCACACTGTCCTCTAGGCCCACGGTGGGTCTCATCTGTGAGTGCTACAAATGTCCAGACACACCTTAGAACCTAAGGCTGCCTATGCCTCCATGACCTGCAATTTCTCCTGCACCCCCACCCCACCTCGTGGAAATTCCCTGGTCTCCTCCCCTGACTCCATATTCATGCCCAATACATTAATTCAGCAAGTGCTGTGGACCAAGCATGTCCCTCAGTGCCAGGGGCGCAGGAGAGAGTCAAACAACCCTCTGGCTCCCGCCCTCTGAGAGCTGACAGTCAACGGGGCAACAGGTGCAAATCTGTGTTCTCCCACAAACATACAGACACGAGCGCTGGGAACGGGAGGCACACAGGGCACCCCACTTGCTCCCTGCCCCACTTCTCTTCCAGTCTCTGTTACCATTTGTCTCGTCTTAAGCCATCTGTACTCTGGCATCAGGTGACGGCTAGGATGCCCAGGTGCCTGTCATCAGCAGTGGGGAGGAAACATGGCGCCCCAGCCAGGACGCTGCACTTGACCAACCCCCTTCCTCTTCAGTCAGCCCCCTGAGGATTCCTCATGAGGACCACCTTCAGTGTCAGAGCTACCAGCTTCTGAGCACCCACCGGCAATGGAGCTTCGCCAGCACGTTCTTATCTTCCCTCTGGCTTTCAGACCATTCTCACCACAGCACCTAGCAGGTTTGGGCACCTGGAACCACAGCCAGCACCCTCATCTTGAACTGCAAGTTCAAAGCACAGGGAGGCATCGCCTCTGCTGTCCACATGTCAGGGGGGTGGGGGAGGTGGGCTTCCCGGATATTCCCAGCAGGTAGAACCTGTATTCGCCTTAAGTCAAGTGTTTTTTTTCAAGGGATTTGTACGCAAACCTAACTCCCATCCAAGTGGTCCTCCCCCATGAGATCAAGGATCCCAGAGGTAGAGTCCCCAGGCCAATATCCCAGCACGTACAGGGCCGTGGCCACAGTACGGAGGGTGCCGAGCGCCACCACACCTGACACTCAGGTCCAGCACCCACCCCAGCCACACCACCCTGTGTACCAGTCATGGGCAGGAGCTGCAAGCACCACTCAGGACCGGGATAGAGCCAGGACAGTCAAGACCGCAGACATCCCCTCCCGCCAAACCAGGAGTGAGCAAAGAGCATGGGAAGGGCAATGTGAAAGTCAAGCCTGCGCATGGCCTCCACGGAGGTCAGCCTTGGGAGGTTTTGTCCGTTCTACAGAATAAAACCTGGAGTCCCGTGCTTGCTTTGGATGGCAATATCATGATCTGACCCCAAGTCCCTGTTCCCATCTTTTCCCCTTAGAGATAAAGCCTCAGCCCAAACTCCATCTTCACCGAAATACTGTCACCGAGTCTGTGGCCTGAGTTTTGTCTGTATTATCTAAGCTAATCTTCGTGCACAGAAATTCTGTGAGGTAGCTGTAAGGGAGGGCGCATCTTCAGTCTTCGGGTGTCCTGATGCTGTCTGGGGCCTCTGAGGACAGGACTGGTGTCCAGCTCTGAGCTGTGCCTTATGGGTCTGCTGCCATCCTGGTGATGTCTTTCGGGGGGTCTGCTTGCCCACTGGCCCCTTCACAGGCCCATGAGCAGGCCCAGCCTCCCGACGCCAGAGCTGTCCTGCCCCTCTCCTAGAATCCTCGCCTCTCCCCACCTCCTGCAGGCACTCCTCTCCTCTAGATCCCACAGCTCCTGGTGCGCCCTCACCTTTCAGCATGCTGGGCTGCTCATCTGAGTTCCCCATGTTCGGCTCCTCTGTGAGGAAGTCCACAGGGACCACTGCTGTCTTGTATACTTGCCTGTCACGTGACCAGCTCCAGAATGTATCTGGTGAGCGAAACTACCTCTTGAGTGTCTGTGTACACAGGGAAGGGCCAACAGATGGGAAGATGGACAGGTTCCCCACACGGCTCTAATTTATCTGGAAGAGGCAAGAAGGGACACATGGCGGGAGGAGGAGGAGACCCCAGCTAGGCAGCCCCCCTGGAGACAAGTACCTCCACAGCTGTTTCCACACTAGGTGCATGAGTGTGTGTGTGCATGTGTGTATGCGTGTATGCGAGTGCACACATGTGCTGACAGGCAGTCCTTTCTGAGTCACAGCCTGGGGCCCCAGAAGCCTAATTTATCCTCAAGCTTGCCTCAGAAGGTCCGCTGTGACAAAGGGCTTCGACACCCAAGGGTGCGGCCTTGGGGCTGGAGAGCAAGGCACGTCAGCTGCAGAGCTCACAACACAGGACAATTAGGAGGGATTAGGAGAGGGCAGCGAGGAGGGGCTCAGCAACTGCCATGGCAACTGTGGGCACATCTTTTGTGCGGCACTCCTCTCCGTCCTTGCCAGTGAGTAGCAAAGGCATTACGCAAGCATCGAATGTGCTCCCTGTCGTACTGAGCCCATGTCTCTGGTGGGCCAAGAGCCAGGAGGGACCACATACGAGAACTCTGTTCTTCCCAACCACCACCATGAGGAGGGACTCAGGGAGCCCAGCCTGCCCCCTTTAGCCTCTCCTCCCCAGAGCATCTCCCCCAGCCAGCCACAGCACATAGCTCACTGCCTTGCACCTGCCCTGGACCACGCTGATGTCTCTCCCCCAGAAGACTAACAGTCACCCTCGGTGCTACAGAGAAGACCGTCTCCACTCCCCTCCTCTGTTCAGTGAATTTATCAAGAAAACCCAAGGCACATCAACAGCTAATGAGGAGTGAAAACTGAAGCCCCACTTGTCAGATTCTCTTTCTTTTCAAGAGGCTGAATCTCTAAACTCAACGTGAAGCAGACCCCCTCCGGCATGACACAGCACTCCTCTCCACGGCACTCGCGCTGCGGGCCCTCAGATGCATGACGAAGGGAGAGCTGGCTGCCTGTGGCCCCAGGGGGGGTCACCATGCTCCTGACCGCAGGGAGCCACCCACAAGCAGAGCCTTGCAAAGTCCCTGAGACGCCAGGACAAGCTGAGATTCTCACCCACTCCTTCACTGCTTGAGAATGAGTATCTCATCACACCCTCCCAGCATCTGTCCCTGTCACCAGGGGAAGAAAAGTTTTCAAAAAAGAACAAGTCTGAGCCTTTCCCTTCAGCCAAACAGCTGGGGGCCCATCACTTTCTTTAAGGCAGTCGCTTTTGTTTCCCATCAACTTAAAGGGGACTTACCAAGCACCTACTTGTGCACGGTTCCATGGAAGAAACTCAACAGGGGGGAGCAGTATGTGAGCCCAGACAGACTGTCATAGTCAAAGCCACAGAGAGGAAGCAATCACTTAACACCTTTACTATAACTTATACCCTGCGTCCAGAAAGTACTCAAGCAATATTAAGGAGAACCCCAAGGGAATGAAAGGGGCACTGTTCCAGAAGTCAGAAACGTCCAGAGACAGCAGAGTGCATCCATACTGAAGGGCTGGACCCTGCCTAACAGGTTCCAAGGAAAGAAAGACAGACACACACAGAGACAATCACTGTGGCAAGGAAGAGCAAAGCGTAAAATCACAAACCTTGGTCCAAATCTCAGCTCTACCACGTATCATTCAGGTGACCCTGGGCAAGGCACATTCCTTCTCTTAGCCTCCTCTCCCTCTTCTGCAAAAACAGTCATCAGAACAGTACTACATGATGGAGGGGCCATGACTGTCACAAGCCCATGTGGCACACACCCACAGAGACAGCGTTCAGTATGGGAGAGGTCGTTTCACTATTAGAAAGGACACAAGGTCCCAGGGGTGTCCTGAGAGAACCTGGAGACTCCAAGCTCTAGACCTACTCAAGGAGTTGCCCAAAGTTCCCTCCTTGGCTGGAGGGACCAATGCCTACAGAAAAAGACAAACAGCATGATTTCACTCATATGTGGAATTTACGAAACAAAACAGATGAACATAGGGGAAGGGAAAGAAAACCAAATGAAGGTCGGCTTCTTTTCTGAGAGTTCCTCTCCAGGTGAAGAGGACCTGAAGTAGCAGCAGGGATCTTTAGACACAGGAACTGGGAGGAACTGGCCTAGGGAGGCCAGGCAGTGTTTCTGTGGGATCTAGTGGGTCTCCCTCAAAGGA
The DNA here is from genome assembly GCF_010015895.1 of Lontra canadensis. Lineage (NCBI taxonomy): Eukaryota > Metazoa > Chordata > Mammalia > Carnivora > Mustelidae > Lontra > Lontra canadensis. Next base: position 3,255,677 of record NW_022631093.1, read on the forward strand.
GACAAATCCATAGTGTGCAGTCACAGAGCTCTTCCTTCTCTTCAGAGGGAGAGACTCACTCCCGTGGCCATGGCATCAACAGCTCTGACCTCTTCCTCCCAGGGTGATGGCAACAAGGTCAGTGCCTTGCAGGACAGAATCTCAATGCAGCCAGGAGAAAAGGTAGCCAGTGGTGTCCTGGAGATCTGGGACCCCCTGGGACCCAGGCTCCCAGAGCCCAGCCCCTGGACCAGGCTTTCCCTCTCTAAGGGAAACTAAAAGGAAAGGAATTGGATTCACCATGATGTCACTCAAGCTAACTAGAGTCCCAGGCAAGGCCAGAAGACTCCATGCTAGATTCCATTTGCTTCAGCAAGCCAGACTCTCTGGGAGCTGAGGAGGACCAAAATCTGTAGCAATCAGCCTCTACCCAAAAGTCTGGGAATCCCCCCACTCTGCTACCAAGAGCGTTAGCATCAAAAACCACCCTGAGGAGAACTTAGCCTGCACAGAAAACAAGGCTCTGAGTGATTACTCAACGTCAGAAACTGTGCTTCTTTTGTCTAATCCTCTCCACTACCCTGCAAGGCATAGTGTTACTGGGCTTCTGTTCTAAACAGTATTACTGCTTCTATTTGCTTCACAAAGAAATGGAGGCACCAAAGAGTTGGTTATCTTGCCCAAGGACGCTGTGCTGGTCACTCCTGATGCACAGCAAATCACTTCAAAAAGCTCAGGGCCTTAGAGAATCAAGATTGGTGTTGCCGGTTTGCAGGTTGGCTACAATTTGGTTCATTTAGTCCAGACTTGGACGCACCGGGTGGGACTCCAGAATGCTCGCCAGATTCACCCCTGCCCATGGGTCTTCATTCTGTGACCCAGCCAAAGGACCAGCATCCCACCAGCGACCTTTCCGAAGGACAGATCCAGCAGCACAAGAGAGCAAGCCAAACCAGAGGAGCTCCCTGAAAGCTTCTGCTCATATCCTGGTCACCGACCAGGCAAGGGCCAAACCCGGTATCCCTAATGTGGTCAGAGGAGTGTGCACTCTGCCCATGCAAAGGACACAGACGGGTAATTCTGTCCCAGCATGAAGTTCAGACCCACGTCCATTGTGGTCACGGCTCCCAAGAGGCAAACCCAGGCTGCCCATTCCCCTCACCAGCTGCTATCACTGTGACCATGCAACCTCTGTTAAGGCACTTCACCTCTCAGGACCTCAGTTTTCTCATCTGCACAGTGGATATGGCATGACCTGCATGGCTAGGCTTTGTAAGGATCCAAGTGAGGGTGTGTGTGAAGTCTCCCAGGGTACATGCGGAAGAAGTCACTCTCAGCACTCATTCGGAAATTTGTCAGGCTTTGGACTCTCTTCCTGACACGGTGTCAGAATGACAAAAAGGCCACCGTGAGGAGGATGGGCCTCTCTTGACAGTTCAGACTGATCCTTAGGCACATTTCGTGTGGATGAAAGAGGTCCAAGTCTCCATCATGCTTATGACAACTGTCAAGGCTTGGCTTTAGGGAGGACATTCCGAGCTGAATGGGAAAGCCAAGTGAGAGCCTGGTCAGGGGAACACACACCATTACAGAGGGCAGTCCCAAGCTCCCCATGGCGCTTGCCTCACCGGGGAGCACAGCCCGCACAACAGAGGACGAACTCAGCAGGACACAGGAAGCTGTTAGTCTTCATTACCCACCATCAGTGCCCCTGCACACATCCTCTGATAAACACATTTTGACATTTCGTTTCCAGACCAAAATAACAGCAGGGATCACACATATAACTAGGACTGATAGCAGAAACACCAAACACATGGGGTTGGTCACCAAGGGCACACGGTGAAACATGCCCACATGTTTTCCCCAACAGAATGCCTGAGCTCATCCCACTCGATTCCACAGACAACAGCTAGGAGCACAGATGCTAGGGCATTGCTGCCTGGGTTTAAGGGCTGCCCCCATCTCTTACTAGTTGAACTACCCTGAGCCTCAGTTTCCTTATCTGCGAAAGGGGAGCATCAAAGTACCTATGTCACAGACACTGTGAGGATTCAATAAGACATGTATGTAAACTGCTTAGCATGTGGCCTGGCATCTGGGAAATGCTCAGTAAACTCTCCCACTGTCATTAGTACCCCTCCCCCCCTTGACAGGCATCCCCCCAAACCATCTCTCCCAGAGACTGTTCTCTGGCTCTTGCAGAGATTCTAGGAAAGAGCCAGCCACATGTCCCTCAGGAGTCCATTTTAGTACGGAGCACACATCACTGCAATCTGATGTTAGGCGTCATTGTGTAAATATCTGACCCTTTAATTCTGTTTCAATTAAATTATGCAAATCTGTTCACAGGTTCAGCATTAAACCATTCTTCTTCCCTCTCAAAATCTATCCACCAATGGCCAGCTGAACCTACTACTACCAACTCCGGGCTCAGAGGGAGTGGAGTCCCAGAATCCCTTTTTTTTTTTTTCTTTAGGGGTGGGTAGGAGCACTGGGAGAGGGAGAAAGACAATCCCAAGAGGCTCCTCCACCCAACATGGGGCTCGATCCCACAACCCTGAAATCATGACCTGAGCCAACATCAAGAGTCAGACACGCAACAAACTGAGCCCCCCAGGGGCCCCAGAGTCCTAGTGTCTTAAGTGTGAGAGCTGGAAAATGAAATCACTGTCCAGCCTAAGCACAGAGGCACGCCAGCAGCAGGTTCAGAGCACATATGTTGATAGCATGGGAGCCTCAGAGCATCAGGGCAGAAGGCAGCCCCAACAACATTCTACCACGCACCTTCTCCCTATGTTCCATGGGGCCCCAAGAAGCCAGGAGATTCCCCCAGAGGCCTGTGGGGGGCGGGGGGGGGAAGCAAGAGGGCCTTTCTATTTCCATAGAAATATGCCAGAATATAGGACCTCATTCTCCATTTATCCCCCAACACAGCTTACCAGTTGCCTGTTCTATGTACTAGGGTTCCACGGAAATCTTAGTGTGGAAGAAAAGGTACTAGTGCTTTCGTTTATTAATTTTTTTAATGGGTAATGAATCCCATGCTAGAACCCTTGTTCTCGAAGCAGGAAAATGGCGTTAGGTAAAAATCTGAGAGAGTGGGAGCCAGGGCCACAGGGAGCCTCTAGAGCTCGGATCCCACTCGAGCAGAGCTGGGCTCCCTGAGCTTCCTCTGAAGGCCACAAACAGAGAATCGACATGCCACGGCTCCACCCTCTGTGTGCGCGGGAAGAGGAGTGGAAGGGACTGCCGACAGAGTACAGACATGGGCCAAGCCGCAGCCCAGGGACGCCTGCCTGTGCCTGCAGCAGAGCGGCCCTGTGGGCAGGAGAGCCAAACTGACGGTGAGCATAGGCGGCCTCCAGCCTTAATACTAACTGTCTTAGCTTATTAACAGGAGATAGATAATATCTGACAAATGATGGGAGATAAATTGTTAAGCAATATGCAAATATGCCTGCAGCAGAAATGGAAAATTACTATACAGTAAAAGCTTTTATGGCTGAAAGAAAATTCAGAGGTAATTTGTCTCTGCGTCTCCTCAAATTCCAATCTTGCTGGTAGCTGTGGCAGAATGTTCCATCGGTTACCATTCCAATTAGATCATTACAAAGGGGCTCCCGCCTAGACATCAACTTTGAGGTGCCAGGGAGGAAAAGGCATTTACGAAAGCTGTGATCTGGCTCAACTGTGGCCTTCCAGGGCTCTGTCCTATCCAGGATTGACACTTAGAAAAGAGCCAGGATTCCACAGCCAGGACCATCCCCACCAACCATACACCCTTCCATTTACCATCACTGAGCAGGCTCTGCCGACCGTTCCTCACCAGACACTTCTCTTTGACAAGGAGCACAAATGACCATGGTCTGTCCTGGCCAAAGACTGGGACCAGCAGGCTGGATGAAGCCTCTAGGTCTGGAGAAACCTCCAGAGAAAAGATGAAACCCTACATGAAAGATGTCCCGGCCCCAGAGGAAACCCTCAAACACAGCCTGATGGTCCAGGAAATGAGATGGAGGCTCTGCAGGATCAGGGCAGAAGAGGAGACCAGGAAGCCACTGAGAGCACAGGCGTGGGTCCGTGGGCTGCAAGCCTGGTGGACGTCCTGAGGAAGCAGCCCTGGAAAGGAAGGGATGCAGGGCGGGGCAAGGGAAGCTACCTAGGTCCCAGCAGAGGCCCTGCTTCTCAGCACACATACCCAGCAGAAGGGCAAGACTTTCTCCTGACTCAGTTCAGGCTCCTGGTTCTTCCACTGAAAGACAATTTAGGAACAAAGGATCAAGGCAGATCACTGTGTTTGAAACACACCCGCAGACAGTTACTGACTATGACACAGATGTGGGGCTGGACTAGGGCAGGTGTGAGGGACTGCAAGAGTGGAGGGGGGCACAGCAGAGACTCTCCACCACCACCAGAGCAGAGCCCTCGATGAGCTGAGGAAGAGGCTCTCTGCCTCTCCAGACCCCTTGCAGGCACACCACGCCAGAGGGGGGAAGCAGGTGATAGGTCGGAGCTGTAGGGTCCGCATCCCTGGTCGGTGGGGTGGGAAAAGAGCAACAAGCCTGGGCTGACATGGGCCGCCCTGCCTGAGTGTGGCGAAACCAGTCAAAGCGCACTCAGGAGGCTCATGAGTGGAACTCTGAGGAGAGCTCAGGAAATAGCTCGCTCTGCATGAGGAAGGGGCAAACAGGGGAATTCAGTCCCATAACTAACTCGTTGGAAGGTGTTCATTCATTCATTCATTTATTCATCCATTTTTGCATTTGATTTTTTGGCAAACCATGCTGAAATTGATTTAACCAACAGCGTCATCTGGCAATTCTGAGATCCTGTGAGCACAACCCTAGTGACAGATCTAGAGCAGGTAAGCAGGGAACCAGGAGACCAATGTCATGACTCCCGCAGCTCCCTACAAGTCAAGGCTGGACAAGGGATGCAGAATGCCAGTCCTGAACCCTGGGTCCCCACCTAAAGGGCCACAGGAACAAGGGTGCCCATGATCCATAGCAAGAAGCATGCAGGGGGCCCCCAGATACAGTCAGGGGCATCTCTGGATCCAAATTCATAGCAGCTTGGGATGCCCTTCCTCCGCAAAGCACCCCAGCCTGGCACGGTCCCACACTGTCACCAAGCCCACAGTCACCCCAGGCCAGGCACAGGGTCAGGCAGATGAAACGCTGAATCTGAATGGCATAGCCACTGCTGTCCTGAGATGGGAGGCACACAGAATCAGAGTTTATCTGTGATCCGGGAAGACAAAAAGGCACCCGTTCACCCCCTGGGAGTTAGACCTTCAGGTGGCATTGCAGTCATTCTATGGGGCTAAACGGCACAGGCATTTACTACAGCACAAGAGGCCTGAGGTGTGATGTGAAGGGTAGTGGAATGTGTGTGTCACACATTAGCCCCAGCCGTTTTTGCAGGAATGACAGAGAGGCTGCCTACAGGCTCCATATACCTCCTTCCCCAACAGGGACCCTGTCTCCCACCGGTCCAGGTCACCACCAGGCTTCTGTGCTGGGCCCACTCTCCTCCTGCTTCTGGAGCTGCCTCAGTTGGACCACCAGTACTTCTCACAGCATCCAGGCTCCCCTTGTGTGTTCCTCTGATCCTTCAGGGATCCTGCTGGGTACGTGATGGGGGGCAGCCACAGAACCCAACAACTGTCTGAGCAACATCTTCTGTCTTCCCTGCACCTGTTATCAGTCCCCTGAACCCTGCCAGGGCCCTCACCCACGTCATGACCCAATCTGCCTTGCATTTTTCAGGGTCCAGACCATGGTTCCCCTGTTTCAGAAACCTCCCTGGCTCACACATGCCATGCACACACGCGCATGTGCGCACACACACTAGGTATGGTTAGCGCTTCGCAGCTATTTGCATCATCCACACGACAAGGAACCTCAAGCGCATTGTCTGCGTTTCCTTTCTCCTCTGTTTGCTCCCATTTCCCATGTGACCTGAAGGCAGGGCCTGAGCCCCCTTTGATCACAAAGTCTGCCAGCACAGTAGGTTTCCAGGAACATTGTAATAGGAAGGCAGGGTGTCTAACAGTTAAGAGCATGGAATTTGGAGTCACCCTCACTGTGTGATCTGGAATGGGGTATTCAGCCTCTCCAAATCCTATCTGCTAAATAGGAATGACAATACCTACTTAGTAGGACTGCTGGGGTGATTAAAGAAAATACATACAAAGTATTTAGCACACGGGGCCTGGTTCACAATGAACATTCAAGAAATGCTCTCTATCATTATGCTTATGATGACTTGGGTATCATTATAATCAGTAATGGCAGGTTGATAATATGGAACATGGTCAGGAAAAGAGTGTTCTGGTTAACAATGTTGGTTAACAGAAAGTTGCCAGAGTTGCCACACTAGACTTGCCAATTTTTCAAAGAATAGAATAGCATAGACCACCAACTAACTGATGAATCTGAAGACATTTAAGACTCTCCTAAGGCTTTCAGTATCATGGAGAATCACAACAATCTTTTGTACTGGGAAATTTCACAAATGTCCCCTAACAGAGCTTTCTGATGGCTAGAAGATTTCATCCAACCCTCGCTGTTTGAGTTACAGACCCGTACATACATAAATACTCCTGAGCACGTACTTCCAGCCAATCCCCTTCAGCCTGGTCCTTCCACCTGCCACCAACACAGCAGGAATGGGATGATCTAATCCCATCCCTCCCTCTTGGGGTACACAGCCCTCAAATTTGGAAATCATGCTGTGCTGCTCAGGGGAAGGAGGACATGGAGGAGTAACCTTTAAATGATGCAGAGAGGCTCCCAACCAAAGAGCAAAAATCCCTGATCCTCTGGCAACCATCATGTTCCCCTCAAGCCCCTGGGAGGCCACAGCCCACCCTAGCTCTCCAAGTCCCCCACCCAGGTGAGAAGATGCAGGGTAGCCTGGGAGTGGGTGACAGGGAAAGGCACAGCCTCGAACTGCATCATCATTAGCTCATAAACCCCACACTGTTGTTCCTTCTAGCAGGAGCTAAGCCTCCACAACCATCCCAAAGCTTAGATGTACTTCCCTCTTCAGGGAAAGAGGGATGTCGGGACTAAATCGGAGCCCATCTGGCCTCAGACCTGGGCAATTTGCCAACCGCTCTACTGTTTCCTAACCCAATCCTGGTTTGTTTCAATAACAGGGGTGACCTGGGGCCCCAGCTCCACCAGTATCCTACCTGTGAGCAGCTGCCACGCTCCCTGGCCTCCTGGAAGCTTCCCTCTCACAGGTGCCTTGCCTGTCACAGGGGAGGTTTGCTCACATGGCCCAGGAGGCGAAGGCTAATGAAGCCCACAAAATTCCCTAGAGCTGGGAAGCCACCGCTGACATTTCAAAAGGTCAATCAATCATGCTACTTCGTGGAACATAATCATCTCCCAGGACCTAAATGCAACAATAAAACCAAATAATGCCAAACACTCGGGGAAAATGAATGATGCACCCACAGGAGAAAAGCTACACACAGCTGGCTTGGAAAAGTTTCCCGGCCTGGTCCAGGCGAGGGCCCCAGAGCTGCGATCTCTGGGCTCGAGCTCTACATCTGGTGTTAGCTGAGAGGCAGCCTTTCCTCCCTCTGTGCCTCAAGGATGAAGCGAGCAGGCTTTGGGATTCACACCATGAGGACTGGCCAGAAGTTTCTCTATGGGAGGAAGCCAGAGAGGCCAGAAGGAATGCCACAGAAGTCAGCCCACAGCACTGAGGACAGCTCTCAGGGGCTCTCAGCTCACTGTGGGGTGGGGAACCACTTCATACCAAGGGAGGAGCCACCATGCCTCATTTTCCATGAAGCTAAGAGCCAAGGAGCTCTGCCTCCTCCCAGGTGGCAGAAAGCATTGGGAATTTTTGCGTTAGGAAATACAATTGAAGAAGACACAAAAAGATGGAAGACCATTCCATGTTCATGGATCGGAAGAATATACATTGTTAAGATGTCTCTATTGCCTAGACCAACCTATACTTTCAATGCCATCCCAATCAAAATTCCATCAGCATTTTTCAAAGAGCTGGAAAAACAATCCTAAAATTTGTATGGAACCAGAAGAAACCCCGAATTGCTAAGGAAATGTTGAAAAAGAAAAACAAAACTGGGGGCATCATGTTGCCTGATTTCAAGCTTTACTTCAAAGCTGTGATCACCAAGACAGCATGGTACTGGCACAAAAACAGACACATAGACCAGCCGAACAGAGTAGAAAGCCCAGATATGGACCCTCAACTCTATGGTCAAATAATCCTTGACAAAGCAGGAAAAAATATACATTGGAAAGAAGACAGTCTCTTCAATAAATGGTGCTGGGAAAATTGGACAGCTCTGTGTAGAAGAATGAAACTCAACCATTCTCTTACACCATACACAAAAATAAGCTTGAAATGGATAAAAGGCCTCAAAGTGAGGCAGGAATGTATCAAAATCCTAGAGGAGAACATAGGCAGTAACCTATTCAACATCGGCCATAGAAATTTCTTTCAAGATATGTCTCCAAAGGCAAAGGAAACAAAAGTGAAAATGAACTTTTGGGACTTCATTAAGATCAAAAGCTTCTGCACAGCAAAGGAAACAGTCAACAAAACAAAAAGGCAACCCACAGAATAGAAGATATTCACAAATGACACTACAGACAAAGGGCTGATATCCAAGATCTATAAAGAACTCCCTCAAACTCAACACACACAAAACAGATAATCACATCAAAAAATGGGCAGAAGACATGAACAGACACTTCTCCAAAGAAGACATACAAATGGCTAACAGACACATGAAAAAATGTTCATCATCAGTAGCCATCAGGGAGATTGAAATCAAAACCACAATGAGATACCACCTTACACCAGTTAGAATAGCCAAAATCAACAAGACAGTAAACAAGTGTTGGAGAGGATGTGGAGAAAGGGGAACCCTCTTACACTGTTGGTGGGAATGCAAGTTGGTGCAGCCACTTTGGAAAACAGTGTGGAGATTCCTTAAGAAATTAAAAATAGAGCTACCCTATGACCCTGCTATTGTGCTACTGGGTATTTACCCCCAAGATACAGATGCAGTGAAAAGAAGGGCCACCTATACCCCAATGTTCATAGCAGCAATGGCCACAGTGGCCAAACTGTGGAAAAAATCAAGATGCCCTTCAACAGATGAATGGATAAAGAAGATATGGTCCATATCTACAATGGAATATTACACCTCCATCAGAAAGGATGAATACACAACTTTTGTATCAACATGGACGGGACTGGAAGAGATTATGCTGAGTGGAATAAGTCAAGCAGAGACAGTCAATTATCATATGGTTTCACTTGCTTGTGAAACATAAGGAATAACAGGGAAAACATGGGGAGATGGAGAGGAGAAGTGAGATGGGGAAAATAAGAGGGGGAGACAAACCATGAGAGACTCTGAGAAACAAACTGAGGGTTTTATGGGGGGGGGGGGGGGGGGGATTGGGTGAGCCTGGCAGTGGGTATTATGGAGGGCATGTATGCATGGAGCACTGGGTGTGGTGCATAAGCAATGAATTCTGGAACACTGAAAAAAAATAAAATAAAATGGAAAAAAAATTTTTTAATTTTAAAAAGGATATTAATCCCTTAAAAAAAAAGAGAGAGAAAAGAAATACAACCACCACAGGTCCTGCCAATCCACCCTTTCTTCTGAGCTTTTACCGAGAGAGGAACAAGGCCTGGGCACCTACCGCTCACACAGTGGTCTACCTCCTGGGAACCTGTAACAGACCGGGTGTGGGCAGGCCTCCCCCTACAGGCTGCCCCACCCCTGTGCCTGACCCAAATCTGAGGGCTCCTGACTGATCTGCAGAGTCTGGCTGTGGCTCACCAGAGCCCTTGGCTGTCTTCCTCTAATCCTCGCCACGACTGCCCCTCCTCCTCCTAACCTCCCCCAGCACCTCCTTCCTAACCCTCTTCTCTTCATGGTAACCCCCTCCTCCTTGCACAGCGCCCTCACCTGCCGGTCCCCATTGGCCTCCTGGTCCGAGTGCTGACTGCCCCCAGAATGCTGGTCTCTCCCAAGGCTCACATAAAGCTGCCCTCTTCTCAGACCAGAGGCTTTCACCTCAGCTCATGAGACTCACCCGAGGAGCATTTAAAACTCTCGGCACACAGGCCATGTCCCAGACCCATTGCAGGAGCCTCTCCTGGTGGGGCTGATCCGGGTTTGCACAGCAGCTCCCACTGCAGGTTCAGCCGTCTGTCAGGTCACAGAACGGGCCCCACTTGCAACCTCCTAGGAGGCCCTGCCTGCACGGCCCTCCCCTCGTTCCAGCCTTTGGGCACCCCTGTAGGTCCAGGCCCTGAGGAGGTATCTCTGCTTAGAGCACTGTGTTCACAGCTTGCCCTGTCTTCACTCCCATAAGGCATGTTTGCATGTCGGGTTAAAGACCTGTCTGTGGGTTCCCTGAAAGCTGGAAATGTGCATCCTCAATGCACAGAACAGAGCCTGCTATACGATATGCCATGAAGGAGCTGTGGGGTAGAAAGAAAAGAGGGAACGAAGAGGGTAAGGAAGAAATTCAGTTCCTTGAAAATGTGAGGGCGACGTCCAGGTGGCCTCCCTGCTCTCCACAATCGGTGGTCTGCATTTATTTGCATGCTGGTCACAGATCCTTCCAGAAAGGTCCCCTGGCAATGCCCTTTCACCTCCCCACTGCCCCCACTCTGCCACCCCTCCACCTGTAGTTAGCTCTCCACTCTGTTTCTAAGTGTGTGGAGCAACAGGAGGGCCATATCCTCTGTGGCCCATACTTCACTATTTGCCCCAATGACCCAAAAGCCAAGTCCTTGCTGGACTGTGACATGGAACCAGATCTCCAGAACTGACCACTGCCCCTCCCAGGCCCAGGCACTGCCCTGCTCCCCTGCCGTGGTGGACCTTGCTCCTCAGGCTGCTTGCTCTACACAGCCCATGGGAGAGGCCACAGGAGCACAGGAGAGGGACTGGTCATGACCATGGCCTCAGGCTCCCTGAACACACAGCTCAAAGAGCTGCAGCAATGTGTCCTGATACTACCATCATCTCGGGTTATCCTCACCTCTCAAAATTTGGGAACTGACCCATCTGGTCCACCAAACTGGGGGGTGGGGAGGCAGAGGTAGGGTTCACCTTACTCTGCGTTTCCCGGAGATAGGATTCAGGAACCACTGGAGTCAGGCTTAATTTCCCGAAGAAGGAAAGTTGGCAAAGGTTCTCTGCTTCGGTGAAAAACCAATTCCATGAGAACAAGGACCTGGGTGGTGGTGTCCAACATCATATGCACCCCCAGCAGTCCCTGGCACTCAATAAATATGTCCTATCATTATGATATGTCCTGCCATTATTGATTACAATATCAATATCAATGCAATACAATATCAATATCAATATCAATCCATAACAAACTTCCCAGCATTAAAAAGGGATCCAGCCTACAAATCATTCTATGCACAAAATTTTAGACACATGGCTAATATCAAAGTGAAGTATAGTTATTACAAGCAGGAGGGAAGGAAATCTTCCCAGATTATAGACCACCCATGTCAACCTCCTTCTGATCACATTAGAAGGAACTAAGAAACAGGGGAGGAACTGAGCATTTTTACAGTGATCGAACCAAATGTTCCCCCAAATAAGAGCCCATTGACTCACTAGAATCGGCTCCGATCTTAAGACACCAGCTGGCAGTTTTGTCCGATAACGATAAACCACAGTCTCTCCCTTGGGTACAAACTTCACATTTGACTTCTGCTTGAGATATGAGCTCCACAGGACTGACTTTGCTTATTCTAAAAACACTGGCTCCTTCAGTGTATTTTCCTCGGTATATTTTTCCTGGCTGGCAATAGGAAGGGAACTTTCAGAGAAGTTTATTTTCCCTAGCGAAATAGAGCAATGCTGCCATCAGCCACCGTTGGTATCACTGAGTGATGGCTTGTGCCACTCCGGAGCATTGGGAACAGGCAGAAGCTACCGTGGCCCCCTTCTTGGGACAGTGACTTGCCCTGATCATGCTATCCCTTCATTCTGCTCTGTCCTCACTGCCCAGAGGCCCCATCTCAAGCCACCTAGAAGGCCAGAGACCCCACTATGAATAGGTTCAGATGGAACGGCCTTATCATTAATGCTCATGCCCCCAGCCAGATCAGGAGGACCCATCTGAGAGAATGGCTATCTAGCCTCTTTTATGTGAGCCATCAATTTTATTTTTATTGACTTGGAGATGAAGGGGCTGTGACACATCTCAGTAAATTTGTGGAAGTGATGCACTCTCCCTAGGGCACTCTTGGCAGGAGGACCAGAAAGACATTGAGTTTAAGAGACAACACTGCAGAGCCTGGGGACTGGTCATGGCCCACTTTGCAGCCCAGGAAGACCTGCATCCGGGGCCTTGGTTCAGAACTGGGGTGGATGTGGAGGGGCCCCAAGAGTCGGATGCAGAAGGGGGGCTCGTAAGTGCTCCAACCCAATGCTCGACAAGGTGGTGCTTATGCCCCCCTCAGATATCAGCCACCAGCCTCCCCAGATGCCTATTCCTTGGAAAAACAGAAAAGCAGATCCTCCAAATGCTTGCCCTTAGGACAGTTGTTCTCATCTGCCCAAACCACACCTCCCTGGGAAATTCCAATCTAAACACCAAATGCTGCCTTCCATCAGGCTCAACCAGGCCTCCTCCCCTCAGGAAGCCTTCCCTCACCTGTCAGCCTGACACGATGGCGAGACCAGGTGTCCCCATTTGTGGGAGCTCATTCTGGATTACACCTCCTGTCCACAGTTATTTATTAATAGTGCCCCTGTCACTCAAGTGTCCCCATTTGAATAAGATATATGGGCCCCACTTCTCTCATTCTTTTCACCCTGGACCCTTACAGGCCCCCTTCAGGGACTCATGACCTGGTCGTGCACTGCTCAAGGGGCACAGATACAGCTTCCTAGAGTGGTGGCCACACCTCCTTCTTTCTCAACTGCTGTCTGCAGTGCAGCCTTACGCCCCAGACCAACCAAGCAGAGGCGTTCAAAGAGCTGGCTGAAAAGCAAGACTTGGACCTGGGCACCTGGCTTGTACAAAAAATGGAAAATGTACAAGGAAACAGGCCAAGAACCAACCTTTAAGGTCCAGTTGCAAGACAGTTGAGTGGCTTTGGACCGTCCAGGACAGTAAGAGCACAGTAACCACTAAGTCTCTGCACCACTGGCATGCTACTACCTCACTTTTGTCCCCAAGCTTAAAACACATACTGTTAAGAATGAGAAAAACTTGCAAAATGAATGAACGAGTGAGTGAATACCAGACACAAACGAGCAAGGGGACAGAGAAATCCCTGCCTCTAACTGCACAGTGTGGATGCCGAGCCCGGCTCTCTTCTGAGCTGGACGGCCTCTCCGGATCTGGGTCAGCATGTCCACCCAGCACTTCTCCCAGCCGGAGAAACTATGAACTAAAAAGCCACAGAAGCTCTCTTGGGTCCCCTCACTGAGAGGAAAATCAGTGGAGGAAAAGGGAGTGTTCATTTTGCTGGGCTCAGGGCTTCCACTCTTCTCTAAACAGCACACCAAAGCCTTCGCTTCATGTTAGGGTGGGAAAACGGGATGCCCACAGAGATGACGGAACTTACCCAAGGCCACACGGCTACAAAATATCCAGCCCCGTGTCTGGACACTCTTCTCCCCAAACCCGAGGCCTCTCCAAGAAAACGAACAACTGAGATACAAGGGAATACACAATAACTAGTGAGAGTGAGTGTGCAGATCCAGAGACAGCTGTTAAAAATGCACGGAGGGCAGCTCGGAGCTGTAACTCCCCATTGCCACTCATGATTTATGCAGACACTCCCCATTAGCTCTAATGGATGTGGGGAGCATAAATCTCGGGGCACAGCTCCAAATAGGCTCTCGTGATCTAAATATCACTAAAATCAATGACGTCGTCCCACCATTGATATGGCAATCGTGTAGGCCTGGTGTGTTTGGAAAGGGAAGCAGAAGGGGAATGGTGTAGCCTGTCCTTGATGCTCCCGCCGGTGGGAATGATGCCCTGAGCAAGCACAGATTCCAGAGCCAGCTACTGGGTCCAGAGACCAGGCCCCCATCTCTCTAGCTGTGTGACCTGGCAGGCACTTCAGAAGGGCCCTGAGGCTCAGTCTCCGTGTCTGCAAAATGGGGGTCAAATGAGCTGTCGTGCCAAAAGCCCTGAGAAAAATGCTTCACTGCAAGGTCAAACTACGCTCCCAGAAACTACAGAAAAGGCCTGTGAAGACCACTTAGAAGGGACCCACTTCCTCTGATACAAAGATAAGCTGAACCTAAAAGCCATCAGGTTGATCTTGGATTTGTCCTGGAGACCTTCCAGGCAGATTGCAACCAGGAAGCCCAGCCAGCACGAGGGCCAACAGGGCCACATGGAAGGCCAATGCTCATGAGGCCGGGCAGGTACCCAGAGAGCCAGGTGGAAGTCTGGCCCCCAGCAGCGGGGCACAGCCAACCTTCTAGCCCCATAGGCCATGGTTTTCCCCAAAGACTACATGGGCAATCATGACACATGCCTGTGGGAGGCCCCACGGGTCATGCCTGCCTCTCACAGCTGCCCCACCTCTCTCTACCCTCCTGGCCCCTGTGAGCACTGGGGTCTGAGACTCACTGGAAGCTGGAATTATGTGCTACTCTGAACATCAATATTTCAATCCACAAGGAGCTCTGTGCTCTCCAAGGATAACAGATACCGGAGACAAAGACTTCTTTGAATCCACTCAAAACAGGAACGAAATAGAGTGAAGGGTGAAGAAAGCTTTTATTGAGACTTTATCTTGAAAATTAAAACTAAAAACTATAAAGATATATTGATTTTTAGCTTATCTTTGTAAATTTGTGTGATCATTCCAACTCTGCTAATTATTAGAACAACCAAAGAATAAACTGTGGGTTTGCATAATCATTCCAACACTGGCTTTGGACAAGCCCAGAAAAAAGCAAAACAAAGCCAAGTGCATGATCTGATGGGACGGAAACAGCTCAGGACCTTCCTCCCTCGCCTGGCTTTGGCTGTCCTAAGCCTGCCGGGCTATCCCTCCAGGCAGGTCCAAAGATCCTACCTCTGTGCTATAAAAAGCAAACACACAAATGTTGACCCAGGGAACCTGGGATTAAGGAATAAATAAATAAACAAACAACAAACAGCCCACGGAATTCTCTAGAAAGTAGGACAGACACACTGAATCAGGGAGCCGTGCACTCAAGCTAGCTACCAGGCAGCTTCTGGGAACCCATCCATCTTCCCAGGATGCCTCCTGTTTGGGCCAGTCAGGGTCCTAGATTGAGGGGCGAGGGGTGGGAGGAAGAAGGGAGTCCAGGCCTTGTTCTCTCTGCCTGCGGAAGATCTGAGGACCGCAGGCAAGAGAAACGACCTAAGAAAGAGCAATAGGGTGCTTGTTTTCTTCCAACACCGACATCAGGGAAGTGGGCAGGATGAAGCCATTTGTGGCCTTCCTACTCCACTGTAGTGGACCATGCAGGACCACAACAGGCTACCCGCCCAGGCCAGCCCACAGATGGGGGCCTGGCTGCCGAGCCACCATGCCGGCGAGAACCCTGGGGACCCACAGAGAGTAGCTGCCACAGTGCCCCACAGTAGCCATGCATTCAGTGCAGGGGGGTAGGGGGGATTAACCACAGAGGAGGGGAAGTGGTGTAGACCAAGTTCTAATTCACACTCTCCTAACGTGGAAGGCCATGCTTGGAGTGGCCGCCTGGGCTACTCTCCAGCCGTCTCCTTGGAGGCAAAGAGCTCTGCATATCTGGAGGCTGGAACAGTGGGGAGCACAGGTTGGTGCTCAAAAAACACCTAACAGCTCTGTGGGATGCAAGTGACTCTATGCGAGTTATTCACAATAATCTGGAGAACTGGGAAAACCTGGCAGATAATTTAAGCTTCGTGAAGCTTCTGTCAAGCCATGATGATGTGTGTAAATCTTGACTATGAGCTCCTGAAGACAGGAACGTAGTCAGATCCTTGCTCCACGCTCCCAGAGCACCCCTGCTCTCCTGCTTTGCATTTTAATTTGTGGTCCTATGCCTCGTTGAGTAGGGTGGGTGTTCCCCAGCATCATCTCTGTGACCGGCACACAGTAGGCACACAGTGGATA
This sequence comes from Lontra canadensis, assembly GCF_010015895.1. NCBI lineage: Eukaryota > Metazoa > Chordata > Mammalia > Carnivora > Mustelidae > Lontra > Lontra canadensis. The sequence goes on from NW_022631093.1 coordinate 3,271,799, forward strand.
TTCTTGGAAGAAAGAGGCAGATGACCAGCAAGGAGGTGGGCATGGCTGGACCATGGCCAGCAAGGTAGAGAGCCTGGGGTGGGGTGGGATGGGTGCTCCAAAAACAAGATCCCCACAGTAATGGGGAACCCCAGGCACGTCCGAGCTTCCCTCCAGGTCTGAAGCTTCCTGTCCCCATCAGGACCTCCACATGGTGCCCGGGGCAGCCAGGACCCTGGATTCAATGCCTTCAGCAGAGGCTTGACTCAGTCACATCTGACTCAAAAGATTTCTCAGGCATTTTAAATATGGAAATTTGGTCCTGAATAGAAGAAAATGCTCTGAAAAATTATGTTTTGCCTTTCAAATGAGCAAAGATTCCCTGAATTTTGGAAGTAAACAAATTAGAGTAGAAGATCTCCCAATAATCGCATAAACTCCAATTTCCTATGTTTTAACATAAACATCAAAATAATAAACTCAGGCATATATGAGGGGGAGAAAAAAGTCCTGCCTGATGCTGTTACATTCTTTAGAAGCCGAAACCTAAACGACTAAATTGGCAGTTTATTAACAGGAAAATTATGCTAAGTAGCTTCATGTTGATGTCAAGAATTTCACGTAGCCAGTTACGGCGCAGTACCCTGAGTGCCTCATTTGCATTTTCTCATTTAGAGAGAACAATGGCTCCAAATGAGTGCAGCATGTTCACATTACACACCCAAGAACATTTGCACAGACAGGAAGGAATATCTTGATACCGGAGCCATTAAGCCTTTTTGTTCATTCTGCTCCAGCCCAGGCTTAGGGGACAGGGGGCAGAGGAATGTCACTTAGAATGGTAATGAAGGGACCGGAAGCCAGAGCTCTTAAACGTCTCAGAGGACAAGCAGCCACAACCCACGAGACACTTTATTCTTCAGACTTCACCTGGTTTGTTTTGGTTCAGTGAGAACTGGGAGGTGTATAACAGATAAATAAATATCCACTCCAAGTCACATCACGGAAGGCCGTGTGTGACATCTGCCCCAAGCGTTTCGGAAGAATGGCAAGGAGCCCCAAGCACAGCCCGCCCCAGTTAAACCCGGGCTGCTCCCCTGGTTCGGCAACTCAGAATGGATGCTTCCCATCGCTTCATTCAACAAATGTCTGCCAAGAATGGGAATTTACTCAGCAGCCACCTTGAGCTGAGTCCTCTGATGGAGAAGGGAGCAAGCTGAAGAAAGGATCGTGCTAGCTCCCCAGCAGCTTATGGACTAACTGAGAAGACAATCCTTAGAAACCGTCTAGTTAATTATAACCAAGTGCTGGACCTCATGTAGTTAATCATGGCCATGGATCACGAATGGATCTCTGGAAGGAGTTACTCTTAAGTTAGTGCCTAAGAACGGACCAGAATTTTAGCACATCCACCAAGAGAACGGATGGCATTCCAGATGGAAGGAACTGCCCCAGCTAAAGTATAAAAGCACTAGTGAGCTTGGCATCTGATAGAGACCATCAGAAAGACGTATCTTCTTTTCATGCAAGGCTCACTTTTCCAAAAAAAAGCCTCAGGCCATCAGCAAAGGCTGGCCTCAAGGGGTACATGTAACGTAGTCTGGACTTAACAGGGCAGTAATAATGCTCTGTGTTCACCAAACCTCCTTTCCTATCCCTCCTTTTCCAGGAACATGGAAAATTATGCTTCCCAGCCCACTGCAGCCAGGCTGGACCATAAAACTAGTTCCGTGCAAAAGATGAACTTCTGTCTCAACCACACCAAGCTTTAGGGGTATTTGCTACTGCAGCACAAACTACTTCATCTTGACTAATGCACTGGATAAATTGATTCATTACTGAATCCTTACTTCACATACTCAGGCAACCATTTACAGAATATTTATTAAGGACCCCTGATTTGCTACGCAGTCCATTCACCATGGGGAACACAGTAGTAAGTGAGAACAAGAGAGTCTCTTCCCTCGTGAGACCTATAAACAAATAGAAATCAATCCCAAATATTAACTGTTGTGGATCACAAAATCTAATTTGTTCTTTTAAAAAGAGAAATTTAGAGCATTTTCTTAAATAACTGAATTGAAATAAGATCCCCCAATCCAGACTGGATTTCATCCAGTCTAAGCATCTATCACTTGGCCAGTTGGCTCTTTAGCAAATCTCTGACTGATCCCTGAAAATCGGAATCTGTCCTCAGCCAGACTCACCCTATTGGCAGCTGCCTTCTGGTCTAAAAATGGTTTTCTCTGACTCCCATCCAGAGAGCAAGACCTAAGGGTTCATTATCACAGAGCACAGTCCTGCTAAGGCTCTGACTTCAAAAGTACTAGAGAGGTCTATAAGAGAAAACCTTCTCACCTTCAGGACAATACTGTTGTTGCAATCGAATGAAAGAAATACTCTGATTGCTTGATTGATTGATTTTTACTGTGCTTTGGGACAACCTGGGTGACTCAGTCACTTGAGTGTCTCACACTTGATTTTGGCTTGGGTCATGATCTCAGGGTTGTGGAATCGAGCCCCACATGGGGCTCTGTGCTCAGCACAGAATCTGCTTGTCCCTCTCCCTCTGTTCACATGTTAACTCTCTCTCATTCTCCCCCTTTCTCTCTCAAATAAAGAAATCTTTTGAAAAATGTGTTTTGTACTATACTGTTTTTTTTTTTAATTACCTGTACTGAGGTATAACTTACATGAAATAAAATGCACCCATTTTCAACATAACTTTGATGAACTTCGACAAATGTGCATACTTGTGTAACCACCAACTAAAATAAACACAGAAAGTTTCCATCACAGTGAAAAGTTCCCTAGTGCCCCATCCCAGTCGATCACACCAACCCTAGGCAAACATTGACATGCTTTCTGTGACCATAGATTAGATTTTTCTTTTCTAGAATTTTAATTACATAACATCATACAAGTGTATTCTTTGTATCTTGGCTCCTTTTACCCAAGGTAACATTTTTTGAGCACCACCCACGTTGTTACATGTATCAGTAATTCATTCCTTTTATTGCTGAGTATATGTGGATATACCACGATTTGTTTATCTGTTCACTATTTGACATTTGGATTGTTTCCAGTGTCTGTTATGAATAAAGCTGCTGTGAACTTCAATGTACAAGTTTTAGGATGAACATGTTTTCATTCACATCAGTAAATACTTAGGAATGGAAGTGGTAGGTCTCACTATCAGCGTATCCCTGACTTTATAAGAAACTTGCCAAGTATTTTACAAGATAGTTGTACCATTGGATGTTTGATGAGGTATAAGGATCCGGTTGCTCCTCATCCTCTCCCCTAAGGTTTTCTGTTTGTTGTAGCCATTCTAATTATATATATATGGTAGCATCCTGCTCCTTGTCGTTTTAATTCTCATTTCCCTAGAGACAAATAACATGAAACATCTTTTCAAGTGTTTACTGGCCACTGATATTCCTGTGTGTGTGATATCCATTCAAATCTCTCGCCCTTTTAAAAATTAGGTTGTCTGTATTGCTGACTTACAGGTGTTGTTTATACATTCTGGATATTCTAACTTCATCAGAAACATACATCAGAATATTTTCTCTCAGTCTGGAGCTTGGCTTTTCATTTTGTTAACACTGTCTTCAAAGGAGCAGAATATTGTCCTTTTGATGGAATTACACTTACCAATTTTATCTTCTCAACTTTGTGCTTTTTGTATACCTACCAAGCTTTGCCCATCCTGAGCTCATGAAGATATCTCTCTCATTTTTTTTTCCTGCTGGTTTTGCAGTTCAAGCGTTTGTATTTAGGTCTGTGACACTATTGGAGTTAATCTGTACATAAAGCAAGGTTGAGGATCTTGTTTTCCATGTGAATCTCTAAGAGCTCCAGCTCCATGGGTTGAACAGACGACCATCCCTCCATCACATTGCCCTGGCATCTTCATTGCAAATGCATTCACCACCTATGTGAGTGGTGAGAGGATCCCAGCTGAATTCTATTCCAGCCTCTATTCTATTCCTTGATCTCTGTGTCTACACAGTCACACCAATACCACACCACCTTGAATACTGTAACTTGATGATAAGACTACAATCAGGCAGTATACATCCTCCACCATTGTTCTTCTCTTTTTAACTTATTGTAGCCATTCCAGGTCATTTCCATGTTCATAGAAAATTTCAAATGCCATCTTTAGAGGGTATTTCCAAGTAAAGTTTCACAGCGTTGACTTCCCCAGGAAAAAAAAAAGCTCAAACTAGATCCAGAGATGAAAACTGAGATGCAGCTCAGAGGTTGGTTAGTTCTGTGCAGTGATGGGGAAAATGGCCTATTACCGAGACACAGCATTAGTCTGTCAGTAAATGACTGTTCTACCCAGAGATGTGTTCTCCAGGAGCCACCCACTCCTCAGATCTGTGATTTGTTTTGTTTAGGAGAAGAATAGCTTTTAGACACACATGCCATGCTTTGAAATTGTTAATCGTGGAGACGATCAACCTTCAAAGTCCTGCCTCAGGCTCCCTCCTACCTTCTACCAAATCCCAGCTAACATCTTGGGGTTATCAGCTGGCATCTTCTGAACTCAGGGTGAGTTGGCCGGACCACACATTGGCCCTCACAGGAGTGTGAATAGTGATAATAAAACACCCTGATGTATGTGGAAATTTGGAAAAGGTTGATGCTGTGCACCCCTGTAAGGAGTTGTTATTAATAGCACCCTTCATGATATTCGAGAGAGGGTGACCGGGTGTGCAGTACAGAAGCTGTCTTCATGACTCCAAAACTGGATGAAGGGCAGTTCACCTTTGGTTGGGTATCAGAGAGACCTCCATTTGTTGGCACTGGGGAGACCCACTCTGAGAAAAACAAGAGGGCAGGGTCTAGAGAAGGAATTCTTTCAGCAGCTGCATCATTATTGAGATAAGATTCTAAAAGACAATTATCCCCCATCTCCATCACCTCCCTCCCTTAGACTTTGTCAAGTCCAGAACCCGGATCAAACCAGATGAATTACATGTTATCATCAGCTGATCCTTATGCTTTTAACCTTCTCTGGAAGACTGAGAGAGTCTACTCACTCTTAGCAGAGAAAATATCAGGACGTGGCTAATGTCATCTCCCCCTATGGAATTCACACCCACATGAGCTAGTTGGTATCACTATGCCCAACCCCTGGGCCTGAGTCCACCTCACCCACACATATAAGGGGAAAGCCGGGCTAAAAAGGAATTGTATGACCCAACTGGGCCAAGCACTCCCTCATCAAGACCTCACAAGAACCCCTGCAGTACTCAGCCCTTCTGGATACTGGTATTCTTGGTAGACCACCCTTGAGCAAAACATAACTGATACTGCCTGAAAACAATCTTTTTACAAAGGAGGTCCTGAAGCTAGTGGGTCCCCATACACAGGGAAGGGCAGCCTCTCATCCATGGCCTTCATGGGGAGCTTTACCTCCCCATGGCACAGTCATCGTCACTCCCCCAGGAAATGTTCCTGCTATGGAAATTATCCCCGTTTCCCTTATTCCCATAGATAAGGCAAAAGAAGAAGCAAAGGGTTTTTTGTGTGTGTGATTCTAGGGGCATTTCTTTCAGTTGTGGGGTTTAACATATTTTAGCATTGTGTGCTTTGGGGTATCATGAAGGGATAGACTCAAGAGAGGCAGGGCGGCCAGCTCCAATGGAGCTCCTGGTACAGGAAGAGGATCCCAGCTGAATAATATACTTTCAGCTTCAAAAAAGTTCGAAGGGATTCAATTTGTAAAACCAATCAGACTTCAAATATTGGAAATAAAGCCAGTTTGAACAATTCTTTCTCTTACTCCCATCCCTTGCTGAATGAAATTAAGAAAGGCATATCACCACTTCACATGCAAGATAAAGCACTGTTTCATATAAAATCGGTTTCATTTTCTTTTCCAAAGTCTGGAGCCTCCTATGTTAATGTTGGAATGATTACCGAGCTGCGAACGGGAACCAGTGGCACGTCGCTGTGGTAACTATACATTCCGAAGCCGGGTGGCTGGTGGGCAACCCTCACTTTCTCCTCAGTGATGGTTTCACATTATACAAACCACATCCCACATCCAGAACTAATTATGCCCCAGACAAAGAGGACACATGGAGACCAAGAGAGCCATCAACTTTCAGAAGGACAGAAAATGAAATCAAAGAGCTCCAATGGGCGGCAAACTTGACAACAACAAAAGGCATTTAAATGGCCAGCGGAAGCTGAAAGAGAGATGGCTACCCCTCAGGGGGTTGAGAATTGTAGCGGACAGATCGGAACAGTAGAACAGTAGTCTTGACTTAACAAAAGCCACAGTGACCTCCGCGTCCATGGCTGAAGCGACCCTCTTGCTGGGGCCCTACCTTTGCGGTAAATGCATCCCATGGTCCTTACGAGAAAGTCATTCACATTGCACCTGGCTCTGACCAGGCAGACCTGGGCAGCAGTCACCAAGGGCTGTGGGGTAAGGCTAGCTGTGGAGGAACAATGTGATAAATGATGCTCTCTCCAAGAGCCCAGGGACCAGAAAATTCCAAAGCAGGACATAAACTTCTTCCCTAAATCCCCATTCCACACTGGTTTTAAAAGGGCAGTTCCAGTATAAAGCAGAGGCTATCCTGTTTCTTACCACCAAAAATCAAACCAAAACAAAAAACAACAAAACCCTTGGAACACAGCACCATGAGACAGTAAGGAGGCTGGGAATAGGCAGAGGCTGACGTGGTCAGAAGGCTCTGGGACAGCATTAGAGGAACCAAGAGGATGGGGCAGGAACTGGCCTGAGGGAGCACAGGGCTACTGATGGAAGTACTGATGGAAACCGAGAACTGTGGGTCTGGCAGGGAAAGCAGAGGAAAAGAGGAGCATCAGAAATCCACAGACAGGTGTTGCTGGCCCTTTGTGCACATAAAGAAAGAGCAAAGAGGTAAAGACGGTCGAGGTGAGGGTAGCAGGTGCCGCAGCTCTAGGCCGTTCTGTCCATAGCCTGAGCTTGGGTGTGGAGAGGGCCTGCAGAGGAGAGGGCTTTCTGGCCTGGTGAAGGGAGCTACACCATTCACTCAACAGAATGGTACCGGTCCCTGCAGGGCAGCAGCCCTGCGTGGTAGAAGAGTGGTAGAAGAGTGGAGGAGAGTTCTCACTAGCACTTAGCAGACCATGCGTGTTCAGCAAACAACTGTAGCATAGCTGAATGGCCCTCTTTGCTCAAGGATCTCAGGATGAGAGCCCATGGAAGCAAAATTCTCCTAGATGCAGGAGCAGAGCCCCGCAGGGGTCCCAGTCAGAGCCTGTGCAATGAGCATGCCCGGAAATCGAGGTACCTTCCATCAGGAAAGCTTCCCAGAAGAGACCCATGGTACCACGTAAGGCATCCCTACCTTTATCACTGGAAGCAGCACATCATGCTCCCCTAGAAGCAAGACACCTCTAGAAAGCAAGGGGTAGGATTGAAAAGAGGGAACAGAAGACTGTCCTGAAGGAAAACTTTGTGAAAGAGAACTGGAAGCAGTTGGCGAGACACACAACTGCCCTCAGTGACGTAATTTATCTCTTAGGAGATGCAACAGGATTTAAAGTGACTGAGAAACTGAACGGTCTGTGGCCAGACAGAACTACTGTAAGAGGATGAAGCAAAAGAAGTGGGGAAAGTATCTGCTGAAGTATCTTCAGCTCTAAGCAACGTATATCAGAAGGGAGCAAGCTAGAAAGGAAGGGAGCAAGAGAGAAGGAAAGAGAAGGAAAAAGAGAAAAGACAAGGAAAGGAAAGGAAAAAGAAATGATTAAAAAAAAAAAGAGGAGTTTATCAGATGGATAAAGGGAAACTCAGAGAATCCAAGATCTTAGGAAGGACAGGAATCCAATCAGTGACTAAGTGCCATGGGGGCAGGAGCTCCCATGCCACCTCCTCAGGGCACAGCGCACAGACAACTCCACTCCAGATTCTATGTCCAGGGAACAGCATCCGAGAGGCTTGATCCAGCCATGTGTTTGCTGTGCCCAGGGCTATGAGCAGCAAGCCCTGAGATCAGGTAGAGGAAGGTCTGCCAAGGACCAGAGGGGTACTTACTGAACAAGGAAAGGAGGTGCAAGCAGCTGAAATAAAAGAAGCCCACTGCTACAACCTCTTATCTGCCTCACCTGTGCACACCTGCATATGCAGATTCATGAACATGTATACACACACATGCACACACGCGCATATGCACACACACACACACACACACACACACACACACACACACACCTGTCCAGACAGCCATATACTGTTGGGCCCTAGAGCCAGGCTGTCAGACTTTGAATTCTGGCTTGACCAATGCAGGACATTGGCAGAGACATTTGAACTTTCTACAGCTTCTTCCTCATTCGCAAAACAGGGATAATATTCTTATTAAGGCTCACTAGGAGGATTCAATAAGTAATGCACATGAACTTTTCGCACAGTGCCTGGTACCCAGTGAATGACCAGTAAGCATTCACTGCAGAGTTTTCCTCCCATCACTCAAAAAAAATCTCCCCATCTAACATGGTCCTACCACCTCACCCATCCTCAACTGGAAACAGCCCAGAGTCAATCTGGTTACTGCATCCAACATTCATTTCTCCCACCTCAATATTCTCAGCCTACTGACTAATCAGTCAACATACCCACCACAAACATACCTTACTACATCATGGGAGAAGGGAAGAAGAAAAAGAAAGAACATTTCAAGATTACATGATTGACAAACCAAAGGGATAGAGAGAGAATTCTGTTCTTTATACTGCCCCTTTCCCCAGTCCAAAAGGGCAGACGTCAGATTCCAATATGACCTGGCCCTGGTTATTAGAAGGCATCTTAGGAGCAAGGGAATGAACTCGGTAGAAACATCTCCAAGAACCCCCAACACTCCTGGTACTCATTCTGGGCTTGCTGAACAACCTTCTGATGACTAGAATAGTTCCATGGCCTTCAAGAGCCTCCACCAGAGCAGCAGACCACCTGGCCATCTGGTAGACCCCTTGTCCATGTAGAACTAGGAAACTGACTTTCATAGTACAAACCTGAGGAAGATTGCATGAGGTTAGCTTAAATGAAGCAATCTCCTTTAGGACTTGATTCCCCTTCATATGAGCTAATGGAGGCCCTGGGGCATACAACTGAAGAACAGCTATTTATTAAAGTGGTGTGGGAAGATACACCTTTATCCATGTCTTATTTCTAAGGCAGTAGCTAGAGCGTTCCAAAGTAGAGAGCATAAGAGACCACGTCCTTAAACCATGCTCTCCTCACCAACACTCCTAATATTCCTCTTGATGAAGATCATTCATTCTTTTTTTTTTCTTAATTTAAATTTTCATTTCTGTGGTGTCTGAGTGACTCAGCCGATTAAGCATCTGCCTTCTGCTCAGGTCGTGATCCCAGGGTCCTGGGATCTAGTCCCACATCGGGCTCCCTGCTCAATGGGGAGCCTGCTTCTCCCTCTCCCTCTGCCTGCCGCTCCTCCTGCCTGTGCTCTATCAAATAAATAAAATCTTTAAATAAATATATAAATAAATAAGTTTTGGTTTCTGGAGTCATGTGTTCTTCCAACAAGATCTTATTTTAAGCCTCTTCTCTGTGACAGCCTCCATGATGGGAATGAAAGGGAGCTAAACCAAGAGCCAGGAGACCTAGCTTTTCCTCCCAGCTGTGGGATCTTGGGTAGCTTGTTGCCCTCTGAGGCTGCAGGTCCGAAGGTCACACAATGGACACGTGACATGGGACAGAATGATCTGGCATATCTTACTCAGCCTGAATAACCCCCAGTTCTACACAAGTTGGAGGAACTCACATTCCAGCTGGTCATCTCTGGCCAACAGTGTCCTTTGCCAAGGCCAGAAAAGCTGCTAGATGCCTTCTGGAGGGAGGTATGGTCAGGCCCAGATGGCGTATTAAAACAAGAAGTCCTTGTGATGGCAAACTAGCCATTGAGAAGAGGCGTGCAAGTTAGCTGAAACATCTGAGGCTCCCATTTACTTTGGATGATTTTTAAATTTCATTTTGGCTAAAGAAATCAGCCCATCTGTCTGGCTTCTGGAATAATTAGAGGACAGAGTAGAACATAAAAAGCAGAAAATGAAACAAACAAACAAAAGAAGGTGGGAAATACAACCATAAAAGAGAGGTTTAATGCCTTGGATGTGCCCAAAGAAGAAGCGAGCTGGGAACTGGACCCTAGGAGTGGGCACGCAGACACTGGGCCGGATCTTCATGCCAGGGGCTGTTCTGCCCCTGATCTGCCTTGGGACTCCCCAGCAGTCTGTGCGAGAGAGCGGGGCAAAGAGCTGGCCCACTTTCCCTCTACCTAAGCACTAGAGAGAAGGGCTGAAGGAACAGCATGCCATAGGACAATGTGGCCTTCCTTGCCTGACAGAGGGGCCCACACTGGAAGCTCTCTCAAGCAGGTTGAGACCCAAGTCATCTGTGTCCATGCTCCTCCAACAAAAGTCCATTCACATTTTGGGCTGGGCTGGGCTGGACTGGAGGGGCCCTGGCCTGAAAGCAGTCATGGACACAAAGCAAGTCGTCCACAGTCTAGAGAAGATTCAAAACTATTTCATCAGCACCAGGGCACACAGCACAGGAGAGAGAGCCAGCTGAAGTGGAGAACATTGCAGGAAACCAGAGAGGTCAAGAGACACCACAAGGCCACACAGCAAACATAAACACTCTGACTCCTCATTTAATCTCATTTCACACGGCATCTAGAAAGTGAAAGGGATGTTTCTCAGAGGGCTGACAGGCTACGAGTTAGCACATATGCAGGAAAAAACAACCACCACCACCACCAACAGGCTGGGGATTTGGAGTTGGGCTAGGAAGGCCAGGCAAAGGGAGTTTTGGGTCACAGTTATTTTTAGGCTACCTCGTGAGAGAAGTAATAAAGAAAAAAGAAACTGAGATAAAGCAGGATAAAAGGAATGCTTGGGGCATTGGAGTGTCCATGGAGTTACAGAGGATTGCCCAGAAGTGCAGGAAGCAGCTCACGCAGACAGGAAACAGAAAAGCACCACCAATGAGGGTCCCGGCACCTTCTTCTACATCCATTCAGAGATATACTCTCAGAGAAATAAGGGCGCTCTCTGGTTACCTCTTACGCTATTGCCCCTTCTTCCTCATTCTATAACTCTGGCTTCTCTAAAGCTTCCCTAGTCCCATTCCCAGAGGGCAGCATGGACCCCTGCTCAGGCATTATCTGATAAGCCACCCTCACCTGGCGCTGAAGAGGGGACCTGGGGATTTATGCGCAACCAACCACATGCTCCCCGTGGGGCATCTGGGGCTGATGGCTCAGACCCAGGGGAGGAACACTCTAAGGTCAACGCAGAGCCAGTTGCAGGAAGAGAAAGAAATCAGGCGATTCACACCCCGTCCCCAGTGCCCCCCGGACCTGTTCACTAATGTAAGAAGGTGGGGGGCACTTGTGAGAGAGGCTGCAACCTATGCCTATGACCCACCCTTGCAATGTGGGGACGGTATTAGGCGTCGCTCCAAGGCACTGAACCCCAGCATCAGTGGGGCCCTAGAGCTCCAGACAGAAGAGACAGGAGGCAGATACAGGGGGCTTTGGGGGCACATCTCTGCTGCTACCTGCCTATCTCTGCGGCCTGTCCACTCCACAGCATTTTTATTGCCCTTTCACATCCCTAGCCCAGACCCAGAACCAGGGCTAGAAGCTTCTAGAAGGCCCACTCATTGCCTCAGCCGAAACTGCCAGCACACCAGCACGATGCCCGTCCCTCCTCATAGCCTTCCTCCTGGGCTCCCCTTCCTGCCCACTAGGGATCAGCTCCTCCCTTCGTGCTGCCTGCCCAGCTGGGCCGCCAGTGCTTTCCCACAGTGATTGTCTTTCCTCTTCTATTCCCCCTGGGCCCTCAGGCAGTAGTGCTCACAGCCCAGGGGCTCCCCAACTCTCCAGCCCCCTGCTCGTAATCACGAACTCCTGCAAGAGGAGGCCACCTGAGCTGGCTGGGTACAGCAGCACATTGAGGGTGATGGCAAGGATGTCTCACTTGGGCCACTGGCTCAGACTCACCACTCGCAGCCCTCATCCCATGCAAGGCTTCTCACTCTTAATTTAAGCCTTAAGGCTCGAATCCTTAACTTCCTTCCTGGACAGTTCAAGTTCTAGCCCACACGTAGGCACATGGGAAGTTCTCAAGCATTATCTGGGTTAACAAACAAATGCAGGAATAAATAACATACATCTTCAAGATATATTTTCACCCCAATAAGTCGGTATATATTTCTGAACTTTTGCATTCATCTATTCTGCAGTCTTTACTCATGCATAAAATACCAGCTTGGTTGGTTATAAAGTTCTTAAATCCCAGCTATGGCCCATGGCTGCAAACCTAGTTTTTCTTACCACAAGCTCACACATAGGACTTTTCCCTTTTGTCCCTGAAGTTCAAAAATGTTGCCAGATCCTCTGAACCTCGGTTCTGTCTTAATATTACTAAGTGTGATAACACCCAGAGTGGGGTACTTGCTGATGCTTAGCATTTCATGCAAAAACCACCACCTATGAAATATTCTTGCCAAGAATAGTGAACCAGAATGAAAGTGTTAGATCTAACTTCCATTTGCAATGAACACAGAAGACAGAAGAACAAGTTAAATGATGATGTTAACAGGCAAATCCAGATGGTAGAACATTCTGTAAAACAACAGACTCAGTTTTACACCATGAAAAAGAAATATTTTAATAAAGGGGCATGTTCTAGATTAAAATGAACTTTTATTTATCTTTTTAAAGATTTTATTTATTTATCTGGAGGCAGACAGAGGGTGTGTGTGAGCAAGGGGGAAGGGCAGAGGGAGAGGGAGAAAGAGAATCTCAAGCAGACTCCCCACGGACCATGGAGCCCAACATGGGGCTCAATCCATGACCCTGGAGACTATGACCAGAGCCAAAATCAAGAGTCAGAGGTTTAACAAACTGAGCCACCCAGGCACCACTAAAACAGACTTTTAAACATAACAATTCCTAGTTATCTATCACTGCATAACAAATTACCCCAAAATTGAGTGGCTTAAGACAATGATCAACATTTATTACCTCAAAATGTCTGGGACATGTATTAGGTGGGTGGTAGGAGCTCAAGTCTTGCCTGAGGCTGCAGTTAGGACAAGAGCTGGAGCTGCTCACACAGCAAAGTCTGGCTAGAAGTGAGGATGCCCCTCTGAGTCTGCCTGCTCACATGGCTAGCGAGTATACAGTTGGTGTTGGCAGGAGCCATCAGAGCCTCCCCACACAGAACTTTCCACAGGCTACTGCGCACCCTCATGCCGTGACACATGGCTTCCTCACAGTGAACCCTCCAAAAGAGCTCGAGGTGGAGGATCCGCTGTGTCGTATGGCCCAGCCTTAGAAGTCATATACTATTACTTCTGCCACATTCCTTGTTAAAAGAAAACCCACCCACCTAAATTCAACCCACCCTCCAGGCAAGGGAAATTGGTGTCCATCTTTTGAAAAAAAGGGGTGTGAAAAAAATTTGAGGGCATAGCTTAAAAACACCGTAGCAAACAAAGATGACATAACGACTTGGGTTTTGGATTGTGATGAAGACAAACCAACTGTAAAGACATTTTATAAACACTCCAGGAAATTTATTACGGATAGATGAGAGATAATATCAAGGATTATTGTTAATTTTAGTAGGTATGATCCTTTCATTGTGGCCAGGTGAGAAAATATCCACATTTTTTAGAGATGTATAATAAATAGGTAGAGAGCATGAGGTGATGTCTGAGATTTGCTTTAGACACCTTCAGCAATGTACCGCATGTATGAAAGTTGCCGAAAGAATAAATCTTAAAAGTTCTCATCACAGGGAAAAAAAATTGCAACCATGTATGGTGGCGGATGTTATTTATACTTTTTGTGGTGAGAATTCTCACCACAAAAATTTGTATACACAAATATCAAATCACTATGTTGTACACCTAAAACATATAATGTTTTATGTCAACTCTCCCTCAGTTTAAAAATACTTCAGCAAAAGTTGAAAGAATAAACAAAAAGAAAAAAGAAAAAAAGTATTTTAAAGGGGGATAAATGGGGCGGGGGAAACCTGGTGGCTCAGTCAGTTAAGCATCTGACTTCAGCTCAGGTCATGATCCTGGGATCCTGGGGTTGAGTCCCATGTCCCGACTCCACACTCAGTAGGGAGTCAGCTTCTTCCTCTCCCTCAGCTCCTCCTCCTGCTCATTCTCTCTGCCCCTCCACCTCAGATAAAGAAATAAATCATTTTAAAAATAAATAAAATAAAAGGGGATAAGAGAAGCAAGCAGGACAAAATTTTCATGATTGTCAAAATCTGGGTGGTAGGTACCTGAGGGGAATTGATTGTATTAACACTCTACTTCTATGTATACTTGAAATTTTTCATTATAAAAATGGGTATTCCAATGCTACTAAGCTATAGTTAGACGTAGCTCTTGTTTCACTTAGGTTGCCTGGAGCATGGTGTGCCCTTCCAATTTGCACAGACATGTCTTCTCTCATCCTGGTGTTTTCTTCTAGAATATCTTTATTCTTCCTTTTTCAGCTGCTCTGCTCTCTTCTTCAAGAGCCCTGCTTAACCATATGTCAGGCCTTCACCCTCTGCCCTCCATATCTGACATCCTTTCCCCCAGGATTCCATTGCGTCTTGTATATACGCACATCACCATCGTAGGTAAGGCAGCCTGAGAAGGTGACAATGAGCAGGAACTGTGTGGTGCAGGACCACGAAGAACAGGGGGACCCTGCGGGGCTGTCCAAAGTGGCTCCTTCTCTGGGGCCCCTGGGTGGCTCAGTGGGTTAAGCATCTGCCTTCAGCTCAGGTCATGATCCCAGGGTCCTGGGATCGAGCCCCGTATCTGGGATTGAGTTCTGTATTGGGATGTATGCAAGAGTAGGCAGAGTCTTGGCGTGCCTGGGTGGTTCAGTGGGTTAAAGCCTCTGCCTTCAGCTCAGGTCATGATCTCAGGGTTTGTCTTTTCCTTTACCAAAATAGATACCTGTCCCCAAACAACCCTCTCCGTTTTTCATCTCTGCTGCTGCCTTCCTGCCTCTGGGTCAGAGTCTGTTAACAAGGGTCTGAAATTTTCTTTGCAACCACAACAACAGAAAAGCAAATTTGCCATCTTGCCAGAGTAGGTCTGTTTTGTCACAAGCAAACCAGGGCCTCTGCAGGTTGAGGCCACACCCCATATCTTCATAATGGACTACACTTCATTTTTACTCCCCCTCATTTTGTAAGACACTAAGCATCAGGGAAGTATTTCAGGAAGACCTGCCCTAGTGCTCCCGCTCACTTACAAGAGGGAGAGAGAAAATAAAGCTAAATCACGACAGAATCATCAAAACTAGCATTCACTTCTCTGCGACCAATTTTCAGACTCTGTGAGATAGGACACTCGTCTCTGGTGCTGGAACTACAGAGAAAGACAGCCCGTGGGAGACTCGCTTGTGACCCAGACTCTGCCACCCTTGAACCTAACGTTATCAGGGGGCATGAGGATAGCAATGGGCTGTGCCTGGAGGTGGCAGGACGGGGATCCCTCAGGTAGGGCCTTGTCGGCCACGTCCAGGAGGCTTCCAGGGAGTGTGGGCTTTGTCCTTTGGGGAAAGGAAATCATGGAGGACATGCTCAGTCGCATTCTAGAAAAAAATCTTTCTGTCCACAGTGCAGGGGATGAACAGAAGAGGTAAGACTGAAGGCAAGAAGGCCTCTAGGCCTTGTTCTAAAGACCAGAACACCAGTTATTACTTTAAATCCAGCAGTGTCTGCACGCATTTCTGGAGCAGTTTCTGACCTAGGTAAGAGAAACCACAGGTCATATGCAACTCTGCAAACTCTTTCTGTAACGGTACCTTCTGCAGTTGTAACCCTCTCATCATTCACCTGGATGTACAGTGAGTGGGTCACAGCATCACAGTGCAGACAAGAGATGCCTGGTGTGCAAGCCAGGGAAGTGCTGGTGGGGAGGGAGAGGAGGGGACAGACCTGAGCAAGCTAAGGAAGAAGAGCCGTAAAGTTGGGCCCTCCTGCTCTTGCTGGGCAGTCTCTCTGCTGCTTCTGCTCCTTGCTGGGGTCCGCCCTGCGCTGTGGCTCCCAGATCCCAGATGAAGTGCAGCCTTGTCGGTGTGCAGCAGCGATCCAACAAGGTGCCGCATGATTCTGGGAGAAGTCAGCCGCCCCACACTGGAAATATGCCTACAATGTATGGGGAGGTTGCACTTTCCATAGAAAGGAGGGTTTGGGGATACCTCTGGGGTGTTCTTAGGCAGTGTCTACCTTTCTCAGGCCTCAGAGTAACCACCCGGCTCTAGGACGTGTTCATCCCACCTACGGATCACTGACTAGCAGCAGTCCGTCAACAGCCTGGCCAGACTGCCACACCCAGAGCTCTCGCCAAACCAAATGGAAAGAGTCACTGGGTTTCTGCCTCCTGGTGTCTCTCTCTACCCCGCCACCCCCTCCCTCTCTTTCTTTGATACGCAGTCCCAGAGCACCGAGACTTATTGGATTAGAGGCTCCCTAATTAGATTTCCCTGGAGTTTTGTCTCTAAAGAGTTTAGTCTCTGAACTGTGAACTTCCTGGAGTCTGCTTGTTTGTGGGTCTTCTTGCAAGACAAAGAACATTTCACATTGCAGACCTGGGACCACACCTGTGAAGGGCATGGGATGTGGATGAGGTGTGAGCCTTTCCTCTCTCCTCCTGTGACCTGGACAGTTGGCCGAGGCCACAGTTGTACCCCTAGTGCCTGTGGGTGGATTGCATGGATGAAGCTCTGGGGGCCTGGAAAGTCTCCCAGCTCCCTCCTCTGCCTGCACCACCCCAATGTGCTTGGCCATGGCAATGGAGAGGAGAGTAACTGACACTGTCAAAGAACATATCGGGCTTCTCCAAATGGCCAGCTTGGCCCTGATGCCATGTTATGGCTATCCCTTATCTGCCACCTCCCTTCTTCTGGGAGCGGGAACACACTTGTCCAAAAAAGGACAAGGGTCTCAGTGAGAGATGAAAGAAACAATTTTTAATGACAGAAGTGGCCACAATGTGACAGCCAAAGCTATCTTTGCAAGCAGAACACGCAGGAGTCAGGAATGCCACCCCAGGCCCAAGGCTACTGATAAATGGAGCTTTGACATCAATGCTCTGGGGCCCCAGAGCCTAGGCTGAGACCCCACAGATCTTATCCCCGCTTCCTTCTCACTCCAGCCCAGCTCTGTCTGCCCAGAAGTTTGCAGGAGTCCTCGGCTAGGAGCTGCGGCCGCCTCAGTGCAGAGGGAAGTTGCTATCATGGGACTGGCTGTGTTGGGAGTTCACTGATCAATTGCCTTTACCAGCACTATCCCACTGGAGAGACACCTGTGCCTCTCAGAGCCCCAGCCAGGCACCAGGAGGGCCACACCACAGCCACCAAAACACTGATGATTTTTCTACGCCCACCAACAGAAGAGTCAAGTTTCTACCAGGCTGGGCCTTTCAGAAGAGCTCACATGTCTATCTTGCCCACTCAGTGGAAGAGCCAAATCCAAAGAATAATTAATAAATAAATAAAAGGATATAAGTTAAATGAATAGATAAAAAGAATTCCTGAAAAGAGCAGAAATCATGCATTTAGGTCTTCATCCGTTATTAAACCAGCCACTCCACAATGTGATCTGGGAGCCCTTGTAAATTTCCAAGTACCCAAAGGAAACATAAATGACTTTCAGGAGAAAGAGCTCCAAGCATGGGCCAGACACTGTGCTGAACACTTGGCATACATGTTCACTTTGATCCCCACTAAGTGGGGAGGCACAATTATCAGCCCCATTTTACAAATGGAGTCTGTGAGGAAGGTACAATTATCAGCCCCATTTTGCAAATGAGAAAATTGAGGACTGGAGAGGGTAAGTAGACTGCCAAAGGGCGCTCAACTGTAGAGGAGTAGAACTAAGATGTGGGTCAGAACATAAGCTCTTAAGCGCTGAGCAATACCACCTTCAAAAGATGGAAGAGAGTTGTTTCCATCTGCTTATGCTAGGGACTGACACATGTCCAGTCTCCAAGAAAGTGAGGCATTCTCTCCTGTAAGCACATTCTTGAAGTCCTGCCCCTGCCCTGCATTAATCTATAAAGCAATCCAGATCCATTCCGCTAATGCCTCAATGTTGATATTAAAATATTTGTGACATTCAAACCCATGTCCTCAACCCGGCCCAGACAGTGTGTGTCAATCTGCCCCCATTTCCCACCCCCACCTCCCGCCAGATCCCACCGCAGGCCATGCAATGTTCACCCACTGATTGAAATAATGCAATTAGGGGATATAGAAAATCCATTCCACATGGTGCCATCTGCATTCTCCTCTGACAGCTAATTTGATTGCCGCTCTCTAATCAATAAAGCACTCACGCAGCAGCCAGATAACTCACCTCGATTTTTCCTACACTATGTATAAGTGAAAAACATTCCCTATCATGCTTCTGCCACTGACCCAGGGCCAGGAGGTGAGTCTCTACCAAAAAAAAAAAAAAAAACCAAAAAAAAAACACCTTCATGAAATGGTAGACAATGTACTCAAGGTGAGTCATGCTGGCTTCACAAGGCCAGTTCTCCCTTGTGGATGGGGGGAAGCTTCTCAGCTGGAAGTAAGGGCACCTGTCCTTCCGTTTCCCAGCCCTACTCCTTCTCCAGGGGAACAGAAAGGAAGCTCAGCCTAGGAGCTGTAGGTGGTCCCAAGCAGTCTTCATCTGGGAGGAACTTGATTTGTGTTCTTTTCACCGTACAGGAGAGTTTGAAGGTCCATCTCTGGAGAGCTGGATGAGTAGACAGATGGGCAGAGAGGTAGACGGTTGGGTGGAAGGGTGGGTAGGCGAATATAAACGCAGGCATATAAAACAGAAAAAGAAGGATAGAGAAAGGGTTGGGGAAGCAAAGAAGGTGAAGGGGCTGGCAAGACTGGAATAGCCGGAGGACAGTACCCTATTAATCCTATGCTGATGATGCAATCCTGGCCAACGGTGACCAGGTACCAGAGGTCAGATTCCCTAGAAACACAAACTAAGATAGGGATTTGGGTCCGTGCAATCTACCGAGCAAATATTCTCAGACATATGTATTAGACTCAACAGATAGTGTTGGGAAGAGTGAGGGAACAGGGCAAGGTAGAGATGTGGTTGCAGCTGGGGTCTGACCTCAGCTGGATACCGCCGCATGCTCTGAAGCACAATGGTGCCCAGGAAGTGGTTCTTACACTGAGGCAAGTGGGCTGACATTTTGTACTCCTTTGTCTGTCAGTCACTGGCCCCAGGGAAAGAGAGAGGGGGGCAAAACTTCCTGGGACAAGGTAGCTCCCATTGGGCAGAGGGCAATTCCTAGAGAAATCACAACATAGAGCAGCCAGGGAGCGGGAACACCAGTGGGAAAGGCAAGCAGGATGGGCACCAATGGTGACGGCCATGTCAGGTCATACACTGTAAGAGCCAGAAATCCCAGAGAGACACAGAGCCCTACCTCCCTGGAGGAGATGCTCAGTCTGTCGCAAAGCCACTCTGGTATCCATACTCCCTGCTCTGTCGGGTGGCCTCAATTATTCTTCTTTCTACAGGTCTTTCTTTAAAAAGCTAACCCAGAAGAGCACGATGAGTCCGTCCGACCTCTCTCTGAGCCCTTGTGACTGAAGGCGGATGCGAGACATGGCTTAGGAGAAGTGTCTGTCTTTAAGGAGACATTCAGCACCACACTTCACAACTCAGAGTTGGCTTCTGACATTTTTGGAAGATTCCAACATTCCCTATCCCCTAGAAGCATCCCCTCTCTAGGACCACCAGCCTGTATTAGGACAGACAACATTCCATGAACTGGTGCCTCTGGACCCTGCAGAAGGGAAGGGTGAACACGGCATTTTGCCCACATAGCCTTCTCACATGGGGGTCACTACCTCAGTGCTGTGCACACCTGCACCCTCTTACCTCAGGCAGATCCACGGGGTGAGAAAGCATCTCATTAATCTAACACAAATACAGCCATCATCTTGGTGCTTGGCCCACATGCTGCCAAAGAAAAAGCAGGACCACCCAGTGGGGTGGAATGAGCACACAGACATCACGATGGCACACACCCAGCCCCCATGAGGAGCGCCATCTTGTGCTCCCAAACCTCAGCTCCCCAAAGCCTGATGGCTCACCGACACTGGCTGAGTGCAACCATCCCCAACCCAAGAGAGGAAAAGTCAATATCCCAAAAAGAATGGGTCATGAGGTACTGAAGAAACAAAAGCTGTTTTGTGGATGACTGTTTTGTACCTGCACAGTGATGGGTCATGGAAATCGCAGCTGTAACTGCTATTGCGCACTTTGATAGCAAAATCATCCATACAGAGGAGCAGTAGACCCAGCTGCGTGGGCACATGTTATGCCTGGATGATGAGAGTCTCTCGGCCCTCAAAGGCGTGACAGACAGAGATGTGGCAAGGACATTACGAAGGCAAAAACCCAATGAAAACCTCAGGGAGCCACTAGAAATTAAATTGTTTCCTCCTCAGGGACTCATAGCTCTTCCATGGGAACCCTGTGAATTCAAGGTCCATGTGGGCTCTGCAGTCTCCCTGGAGGAACAAAGTGCACACTGGAGTGGGGAACTGGGGCGTCCAGGCAGAGAGCTGTCTAACTGGGAACAGGCATGTGCCCAGCGGACATCAAAGTCCACAGGCTGAAACATGATACATCACATGCATAGGATTTGTTTGCTGCTTTTAGATTCTAGGAGATTAGTTAAGAAAATATTTGAATATTCCTTTTATTTGGAGAAAAAACAAGAACCTATGAAAGGAATCTTCTCTCCTAAGAAGAATTATACCAGAATGGCGGGGGGGGCGGGGCAGCAGGGTGGGGGTGAGGGGGCAGGACTCCTTCCTGTCACCCAAAACTAAAAAAACAAAAATGAAAAAAAATCCAGTATAGGTCAGACTCAGAAAGTCTTGGGTGTCTGAGTTAGGAACGGCTGAGACACCAGAGTACAAGCTCTCATTTTCACAAGTGAGGCAGCTCAGGCTCAGGGCAAGGCAGAGACCCAAGTCTCAGGGCAGGTGAGTGCCAAGAATAGTCCCAGAATGCAGCAATCTGGAGAACACTTCCCTAGGAAGGGCACAGGGTCCGGGAAAAGACTCGAACCCTCTGTAATTAGGAAATCTTTACCCTGTGATATTTATGACATGGTGCTTCTGGCCTCTTGCCTTTTAATGCATGGACTTCAGAGTATCAGACTTGAGTTTGAATGCTGTCTCTACAACTTACTGCCTTTGCGATGTTGGGAAAGTCCCTTCACTTGTCTATACCTTCGTTTCCCCACCTGTACAAAAGGATAATGCACGATCACAGTCTGAGGGCTTTGTACAAGGATTAAATGATGCAATTCATATAAATGAAATTCTTTTAGATCTAATAGTAAATTCCCAAACAAATGGTAGCTGTTGACATTTGTGAATCAAAGTTATTTATAATTATCTATAAACAGATACTAGCAGGCAAAGGTAGGGGTCAATTTAAGTAATGTCCTTTGTGAAATTGTAGCAAACATTTATTGTTTGCCTTCCTGAACTTACCTCCCTTTCAAAAGTTCTTTATTTCCCTTTGGCTCTACTAAAAGCTGGTTGTGAACACCAAGAGTGGGGCTTGTGAGAGTCCTCTGTCCACCGATGATTGGTTCAGAAGTGGTCACATGAGCCAAACCAATCCAATCAGGGTGAAATCTCAGGAATTGCCAGAAAAGCTGAGGCAAAAATGTTCCTACTTCCTGCTCCATGTGGATGAGGAAGTCCTGGGACCTGCTGGCAGCCGGCTTGGGCCCATCTAGGAAGCCACCCAAACGGAAGTGCAGAGAAATGGAAAAAGCTGTGTCCTTGGGATATTATCAAGTTCCTGGATCAATCCTTACCTGAAATTACATCTGCACTTGTCTTATTAACTGAACCAGCATATTTTCCTCATGGTTTAAACCTGTTCTGTTCTGTTTTCTCTTCTTTTTTTTTTTTTCTTTTTCTTTTTCTTTTTCTTTTTCTTTTCTTTTCCTTTCCTTTCCTGGTTTCTTTCCTTCTTTTTTAAAATCACTTACAATGCAAAGATCCATAATCATTACAATGATCTTAAATGTCAAGCCCCATCTTGCCTTTTCTAAATTGGAACTTTCCTAAGCATGGTTGGAACTACTGTTTTCTTAAGAACACATGGCGTGATGTCTTCTGGTTTCTCGAAGAGCCCTGTCAGGACCTTGCTTCTGTGGTTTCTAGCCCTGTGTCAGAGACAAGCCCTGTTCTCTCTATGTGACAAGTACCTCACATAATTGAGGCTTTCATCTTCTGAAGCCTATGGCCCCCACTGTGCTGCAGGGCCCACGGATGAGGCTGTCACCAGGCACCAAGACAGACACCCCTTTGTAGGTCCTGCCCTGATGCAGAGCATGTGGGCGGTGACACTATGGAGCAGAGGCAGCTGCAAGTGAACTCAGCTCTTTGCTCCAACAGAAATCAAAGCCCTGGCTCCTCACCCCCTTCCCTGGAAGCCTAACATTACACCACAGGGGGCAAAAAGCCATATTATTGGCTTTATACATTTTCTTCCATCTGTCTCCCCTTTCTGCTGTTCAGGCTGAACGCAAGCATACAATCAGGCAAAGGGTTGGACCAAGATGCGCCCTTCCTGCTCACTGGAGAACGGATGGGTGTAGGAACTGAACAATTCCCCCCAGAGGATTTTAAAGATTCCACTTGGGTTTCCATGGTAATTTTACAGAGCTGGCACTCAATAAGTGTTTGTTAAATTGAATTTATTGAAGAGTAAAGTGAACCAGATAGTCCTGTACCTGGACTGCATTGCCATAGAAAATTCCCTGGCCTAGCAAAGGGACAGTCTGGGGTTGGAGGCAGGAAAATTCTACCCTCTGTGGGGTCAGGTCTCTTTGCTCTCAGGCATGAGGACTCAGTTCTGCCCTACCTTCTTTCTCCGTCTATACCAGGAAAAGCATTCTTTAAGAAACCAGGGTGGTTTAGGTAAAAAAATAAACCTCAGTTTTAAAAAGAGACACTCCCTTTTGGCCCATTCTGCCATAACCAGAAAGGTTTGCAGAGCAAGGATAT
This sequence comes from Lontra canadensis, assembly GCF_010015895.1. Taxonomy (NCBI): domain Eukaryota; kingdom Metazoa; phylum Chordata; class Mammalia; order Carnivora; family Mustelidae; genus Lontra; species Lontra canadensis. Next base: position 3,294,904 of record NW_022631093.1, read on the forward strand.
TGGCTCCTCAGGGCAGGATAAGCCCTTCCCATGGATATGCCCCCAAGGACCCTCTATGGATCTAGTTTCCCATCCAACTAGATGATCCTCAAGCTTTGTCTTTATCGGAAAACGTTTTAGACCCAGATTAGAATTTAACACGCAACATTGCTGAATAAGAACAAAAAAGTCACCAGCCCCAAAAGGGAATCGATAATATCCAAGTTGACAAAGGCATGAGAAGACAAGCCTATGGAGGCTCTTGGTGGAATGGGACAAATGGTTACAATTTTTAAGTTTTTATTTATTTTTTAGTAATCTTTACACCAAACATGGGGCTCGAACTCACGATCCTGAGATAAAGAGTTGTGTGCTCTTCCTACTGAGCCAGCCAGGCGTCCCTGGTTATAATTTTTAGATCCTCATATAGTATATATACAGATTAATGCTCCTTTCAGCAGACACCAGAACAAATATAAACTCCATCTTCCCTGAGCAGGCCCAGTTTGGGGCAGCTGGGCTGCATTGCTAATAAGCTGTCCCTGGGGTTGAAATGTAGAATTACACATCAATTTCAAGGTACCCTGCCCTTCGACCCCTCAGGCTCATCAGCCTCATCCACAAAAACTCCGCTCGGGCCCAAGCTGCCTGGCACATACCTCCACAAACCAACTCCCATTCCATTTGCTAAAACTGCCACTAGTCAGCTTTGTTAAAACTACCAGCTGTCATTTTGTCAATAGTTACAGCCCATTTCTGAGATCAGATCGATTCCAGAACAAAGTTTTGAGTGACAACATTATCCCTGGAGGGGTTCCAGGAGTCTCTGCTTTTGCATCCCCCTCATGTTAATGACAAACAAGTTCCCCATGATGGATATACCTGCAATTAATATTGAAGGGACGGTTAATGATTCCAAGGTGCCGCTATACAGGCCTCATATTTCAAATTTAAAACTCTCCTTTCAAAGTAGGATTAGTTTCCAAAGCCTAGAAATGAATGCTAATATATTAAGCAAAGCAAGTGTTTTTGACGCCTCAAAAAATAAAGCAAAGGAAATTAATAGTAAGGACTCCACTCAGTTGAGACAACCCCATTATCCTTGAAACACTTGCAATGATGCTTTGGACTAGAGGCTTGTCTTTACCACTCCTTGTTTCAAAGGGTTTGAGATCTACAAATCAGAAATTCAGAAGTGTACAACATGTACATCCTCCTGAAGAGAGCGCGACAGTTAGCAAGCAGGCCTTCGGTGCATGTGTGATTCTCATCTCTCTCATTTATAGGCTATTGGAGATAAGAAATGAAAGTTCATGAAACTACACGGCTCTGTCCTTCTTTCAGACACATATATGCACACAATTATTCATATATTTCTTCTAAAGGAAAATTAGAAACTTACAAAGCAAAAAAAAAAAATTTTTTTTTCATTTAGCTTCTGAAACATAGAATCAGTTTGGCCCCCAAATCTCAGGAAATTGCGTTTGTAAATATAGCTACTTCCCCCCCCCCAGGCAGAAAAAAAAATAATTTCTAGCCCCAAAATCCAGACAAACTGTGAGCAGTGATCAAATGAAACACCAATTCTAAGCTAAATGAACACGAACCAGCAGAGAGGGAAGACTGTGATTGCAAAAAGACATTGACAGTATGCAAAGAGCTCTGTTCTGTTTGCACCAAGAAAAAAATGAGAGAAACTGAATAGACACTTAGGTGATGCAATGACCGAATTAGCCATTGAAGATAACAACGTCATGTTGCCTAATACAGGTATGAGAATACAGAGCACACACAAAGTCCCTGTCCCCTGCTGACACCTGGAGGAAATGCTCCAATAAGTCCTCCTGGCCACCAGAGGTGCTGTGAGAAGGAAAGCTTCTCTTTGACTGTAATGTATATGGGAAGAGGCCATACCTGAGCCAAGTCCTGTTCTCCCTATTGTTCATCATGCCTAAGCTGGGCCTTCTCCCACAGGTGTTCCCTGGGGACTGGGGCCTCCTGCCATCTGCTGCAGTGGGAGAAGAGAAAGCAAGACCTACAAGACTGAGGCACAGGGGTAGTCCAGTGCACTGAATCTGCCACCCCCATTATTCTATATAAACACAAGATTTCCCCTCCCCAACTTTCCCTAGCTAGCTTTGGCAGGCCCATACAAGCTCAAGGACCAGCCCAGAGAACCCAAACCCAGTGATTCGCTCCAAGCAGTGGCACTTGCTAATTTAGTGGTCCTTTATTGCTTTGCCGATCCCTCCTAATCACAATTCCCACAACACAAAGCAACCACTCTTAGTAACAACCTCTCGTTTGTACAGAGACCTCTGGCTCTCCCAGAATTATGCTTACAATAAATTGCCTCAATCTGCCCACCCCAGCATATGTATGAGTCCAACACAAGGCTCTTTAGCTCTATTGCCACCAATTAAAAAAACAGGTTAAGAGAGAATGTAAACCAAGATAGATTATGTAACCAGGCTCTAATAAGATCTAGTGATTAGAGAATGAAATCTAGGTTAATTTTCTTTTTGTTTTTATTAGCACCTAAAGAGCTGCTGGCAAACTTCTTTATGTCCTTGACTGTATGTTTGCCCCACCCCAACCCCACCATCTTCTTCCTGGCCTCAGACCTTGCCTGCGTCCTGGGGTAATTTGGGAGTGAGGCTGGTGTTGGGCTGAAGCCGGAGGATGACTTAGGTTACTTTGGTGGGTAATGAGTGGGAAGCCCCAAGAGCAGTTAAAAGGCTGAGCCAGTCTGTTTTGAGCCCCTAAACCCTGCCTTCAACCAACCACTCCCTGCCCCAGTGGAGTCTCTGGGGGAAATTTATGCATGCAATACCAAAGGAAGTTTCTACATTGCTAACTGGGGATCTGTCTGCCTTCCCTATGAGTTGCTCAGGTTGTTGGGCAGATGGACCAGATGGAAAGGCCCTTTGCTCTGGGCCAAAGACAGCAGAGTTAGCCAAGAGTTTCTCCTTAAATACAAACAAACCCGACGTCACAGCCCAGTCAGGCCTTCCAAAGGTGGGGACAGCAACACCAGGCCCTGCCAGCTCAGCCATGTGCAGAACAGACAGAAAGAGGCAGGGGAGAGAGTTGAGAACACAGGTAAGAGATTTCCAAGTGCTTCTCTCTTGTAATACAACTGGAGAAGCAAATTTGGGAGCCCATGGTCAAGAGCAGACATAAGACTGTGAGTTACCCACGGTCTTCTCAAAGTGCCAGGACTAGGCCTTGAGACAGGAGGAACCTCTGGGGGAGAAGGTTGGCTGTGGGTAGATAATGGGTCAGAGGACTCTTGCTGATCACTGCTGATCACTCCCTGGCAGAGGCCATTGGCTTGGCTCCAGAGCCTTCAAGGATGCACTGAGGATGAACTTCAGAGGACTTAAACTGGGAACCAGAGGACAAGCAGAATGTTTGCAGCAGTGGGCAAACAAGAACCAGAGTGCATGGGTTTAGGCATAAATACTCTTTCCTGAGGGGGGATTCACCAGGTGAAGACTTCTGAGTGACCAGGCCCTGCTCTGAGACCAGCCTAAGGGTTCCTAGCCAGGGCTAGGCTACCACCAGCCTATTCTTTTGTATGAATCAGAAAATGTGCTCCCCCCAGGGCAAACACAGCCCCAGGGGCACACAGGTTGATATCACAGTGCAGACCAGATTTCTGCCCCCATTTGCTCTCTCAGCTATGCACCTTTGAGCAGTGCACAACCTGCTCAAGCGTCCAGCTCTTAAGTGAAAAAACAGCCACAGGCCGAAATCGAAGGGCAGAAGTCCATCCACATGATGCTAATACCTAATAACATGTTCACATCATGCCCTTTCCAAACTCCCCACCCCCTATCTCCTGTGGACAGGATAAAGCAGAAATCACTGGCCTATTTAACCGATGAAGGGACATAACTGGGAGCCAGGCTTGCAGGGTGTATATGACAGTCCAGCGCTTCCCTCCCACAGTCCCTGCCACCCTTCTCTGCTCGGTTGCAAGGTACAAGTATCAAAAATGAAAGCATCACTAAATCACTTATCACCCTGAGCCTTAGAAATGACTTGAATGGAGTTTAGGATAGAAATATTTAAGGCTGGTATTATAACAGCCCAGGAGACATGGTGAAAATCTCTTAACAAAGACTATGTAATCCACTACCTTCTTCATGAGTTAAACGGGTGCTATGGAGTGAAATAGGTCACACAATCCTATTCTCCCTGGGAGTTCCCAATCCAGATCTGAAGGGATTCTCTCCACCATAGGGTGAGCTGACCAAGATTACTGGGAGGTGAGGGATGTGGAGACAGAATCCAATCGTGACCCAAGAAGCAAGCTGAAGCCAGACGGCATTTTCACAAACCGATGCCAGGAGGGGGCAGTACTGTGAAGACACGGGACCGGGAGGGAGCCCAAGAAATCCTCTTTTCTGGTAGGTGTCTGACCTACTAATTACCTAAAAAAATTCAGGGCAGATGTTTGCTCCACCAATTAATTATTCAGAAAAGCCCTAAGCAGTGGGGAATTAAAGCAAAATGTTCGTGGAAAGAAAGTGCTTTTTGGAGAATCACTGCCCACTCCCTGGGCCCATTTCTCACTGCTTTAGTCTCTGAGGATGTCTGCCCAGTGAAAAGATTTCCTGACTCCTGCCTTCCTTTCCTCCCATCACAGCCCAGGCCTCCGACATGGAGCCCCAGAAGGACAGGCAGGGGTCGGCATGAGCAGGAGTGTCATGGGCAGGCAGGATAGCTACGTCTCTCTGGATTACAGGGCCAGTCACTGGCTCATGGGAAAAGAGAAGCAAGAAGGAAAACAAGTCTCTAGAATGGGAGCAAGAACCCCACCCCCAGAGGACTCTGAGAAGGCTGGCCACCTCCCTATCCCAGGCTCCTATGACGCCGATTGGTCTTTGTGAGTCTTCTGCTAAAACACCCCCTGAAGGTGGTAAGGAGCACGAAAGCATGGCTCAATAATGACAGTCTTGTTTGTCTCTGGGATCCCACCCTCCTCGGCCACAGAGCTGAAGCAGGAGGCATATCTTCCCTCTGCCTGCATGCATGACCATGACTTAGCCATCTCAGCCAAGGGCAGAAGACTACAGCTCTGAGACTCATCCACAGTCCTCTCCCTACCCACAGAGCTGTCCCCTCCTCTACCCAGGTCCCCAACTGACTGCCCTTCACTTCCACAGTAGGAAACAATCTGGATGTCTTCACTGTCCCTGCCCCTCCAACTCCCCCTTTACCAAGGCCCTTCCCATCCTTTACCACTACATGAAGATTCTCTGACCCAACTCCCCCCACCCCCATCCCAGCCTTCGGGGATCACCTTCCCTTGGTGCTCTTACCTACCATTCATGCCTGACCCAGAGGCCCTCACCCAAGAGTTCTCTTCTCTAGTCCAAGAAGGTCCCAAGAACAGGACTCAGGCTCTGCTTCTCACTAAGACGTCCATAAGCCCGTCAGGCTGAGTACAAGACACTCTCTGGAAGAATTCCATCTTTCAGAAGGTAATGCACGTTCATCAATGTCAATACACAGTGTATTTTAGAACCATTTGTCATTCTAGTGGCCTGGTTATCAACCTTCCATCTTATAAATCTATTCCTCTGGGAGTAAAAACTGTTTCTTTTTGTTATCGAAGGAAATGGTGAAATACTAGTGTTCGATGGAACAGTTGTCAAATCTGGCTTTGGAGTGCCCCATATAGTAGAAATTAAATGTTTTCTTCATCTAGCCATATTGAACAGCCGAGATTGCCATGGCCGGTCATTAGAGAGACAGATGCTCCCATGTTCTGGGGGGCGGCCGCCACAAGAGGCGCAGGCTCGGGAGGCAGATGGAGGGGGAGGATGCGAGGATAATCATAAACAAACTGGAATTATTGACTGTCTGAGAGGTGTCGGGCAAAATAGACTGTACCTAGAATAAATAGTCCTTTTACAAAATGCTTCTGGGAGATGCAATGGCAATTTCTTCTTTCTCCGCCCAGAGCTCTCTGCAAGAGGAGCACAGACCAACTGTTCCTGCTGAAAGCTGTTCAGATCACGGGTGGGTTTTGGAATCTTTTCTCGCAAAGTCTAGGAGGTCATTTGCTAATGGAGTCAAACAAAGGAAGACTCGCTGACAGGTCAGGGATGTCAGACTTTCTCCGCATCTCTGCTGCTAATGGAGGCTGGGGTCTCCGTGGTGGCCCAGGCTGCCGGAAGGCGGGCGGTCGGCAGGCACACTCCTGAGCAGCTGGCCACCTGAGATGATAAGGAACGGTCCACGTTGTTCCCAGAAAGGAAAACAAAGAAGGCAAACAGACCAGCAAAGAGGGCCTGGGGTTGCCTTTGCCTGGCCAACTAAAAACATTCTGTCAGAACAGGGTCCCCGGATGTGGGGCCTCATCTGGGGGGAAATGTTGGAAACAGAAGGAATATCTCCAGCTTTAGAGAGCAAACTCATCACTTTGTGCTTAACTTAGCATCAGTGTGGGCCCCTAGCCAGACTCCTGGGAGACAGAGAAGGGCAGCAAAAGCAAGGACCCTCTGACTGACTGACCCCCCAAGTTTTCTTAGTAACCTTCCAGCTATATCACCTCTCTCCTAACAGGCTTGCTCTCCTCACATTAGTGGAGACTATCTGAGATACAGAGTTTTGAAAACCTTCTTCCCTTGCATATGTAATGTGACCAGTTGTCATAGCTGCGGGGTAGTGGGGGATGGTGGGACTGAGGGTCGGGGCTGCCAGCACAGGTCCCCTAGAATTCCATATAGAGAAAAGCCACCCCAGCCTGTTAGCAGCCGGTCAGCTTCCTCTCCATCTAATTAGGTCAAGTGCGCAATCATCTGCTCGTGCTCTGAGTCCCACACTTCTTTTCTTTGTGTGAATGTGGGCTTTTGAGAAAGAGGGGGAAAAAAACAAGACTTTTCTTGTTCACATAGTATTATGATTCTAACTCTGATGGTCCTTATGAAATAGGAAAACTGCAACACAATGAACCAGCATTCATTATATAATCAGAAAAAGTAAATCTGTTTTAACGGCATAAAGAAAAAGGCTTCTTCTCTGTGATTGTTTCAAGACCAGAAGTCTGAGTGCATTATTGACAATGAAGAGGGGATACACAACTCATGTACGTCCTTGGGCCCTCAGACTGAAGTGACAGCCTTCTTCTCTGCTCCCTGCTCAGCCTCCCTCAGATGGGGGACACAGTCTGGAGGTCCCACGCAGCTCCTTCAATGAGGAAACCAGACTGTGCCAAGAGCCCCAAGCACCTGGGGAGGGTCACGTAACAGACAAACATCATCAGTAAAGATGAGCCAAAGGCTTAAGAGTCCCCATCACTGGGGCATTTTCTTCCAGCTTCCCTGAGATAAAGGAAATTGGGATCCAGGAATCCCCACTCTTGAGCTACTCACACTGCCTGCCTCCCCCTCATCACACTGGCCACAACATTCAGACACTCATGCAGACCACTGAGCAAAGCCATGAGCATCCACCTCCAGAAGTTGGCATGGGGGTTGGAAATCTGCATTGCAGCCAGCCAGCCACCCAGTAACTATTTGACCTTAGGCCTATCCCTTCTCCCTGCTGAATGTGTGTGCGTGCGTGTGTGTGTGTGTGTGTGTGTGTAACAAGAGCAACATCTGGACCAGATATTTCCTGACCACATCCCACCCCCAACCCCCTGCTCAGACAGCACCAGGAAGTGAGTGGGTGTCCCGAGCGCACCAATACAGTAAGATACACTGTAACCCAGGGGTTTAAAGTATGGACTTTGCATTTCCACGAACCTCAGATCCAACTGCAGTCATGCCTCTTGACTTCACTATGCTGCGGTCTGCACTTCTGTAAAATGGGATAAGAGTCCAGAAGCAGAAGAGACAGGTGTGAAAGGGTCAGCACAGAGACTGCGCAGAGGGAGCGCTCGATGCGGGAGCACTTTGTGGAGCTGAGGCGGGTGGTCCCATGGCTTGTGCGCGTGTGTAGGCCCTCGGGCATCCTGACTTCCCCATCCTGCCCCCCAAAGGAGGTGATTTATACACAGCCCACAAAGAAATCCGAGGACTTACAATTCAATCATCCAATCCTGGACAAGGCAGAAAACCAGCAACATCCCACAGGCCTATGCATAATTTTGTAATAAATTAGTGAAGAAAAAATATAAACTATCAACCTTTTATCCTGGTCATAATGAATTGTGTTAGAAGGAATAATCTCTTCCAATGAGAACTGATAATAGTTAAAATTTCACATTGTAAAATTTGTTGGAGATTATATATATATAAAGATCAAATTGTCTTGTTAAAATTTAGATCTTCAAATATTTGCCCAGGAAAATTGGTTTCGTTAGAAACAGTGGTCACACAGAAAATTCAGAATGTCAGAAAGTTATCATGGATACAATTTGATAGCTATATTAAATCCTTCCTATATAATTCACACAAAATAGGATTAAATTCTTTGAAAATAATTTTATTAAAAATTTTTAATGTAAAATAATTAGAAACAATTTTACTAGCCAGGATAGGAAAATGATGAAGACATTCAACTAGCTTAATGGAACTACCTTCAGAAAATCTGTTACAGCTGCATTCATAATCATGGAGTCCATGGACCATGGTTAAAACATTCATGTGAACAGCCAGGTCCATCCTCTGGGGACAAAATGTGCCATGCCAACTAGAGAAGAGTACCCTGAACCCAAGAGAACATGCACATGAATGGAGACAATTTGGCTGATTCTGCTCTAACTCCAGAGTCTACCATTTAAGACAGCCATGCTTGGACACCTTCCACTTTTTCAGACATCCTTCCCCGCTTCCCCTTCCCTCCAGTCCTACCAGGTGGCTTCTCCAGCCTAGGTTCCTTCACTTATCATCCCCCCTTCCTGGCAGGTATTCCCATGCCCTGCTTCCCACATTTCTTTCAAGACTCAGTCCAGCTCCTTCTCCTATGTGGTCTTCGTGCCCCTACAACCTACACCTGGCCTGTCCTCATCATCTTTTTGCTGAATTCACTGGTGACCTCAGTGTTGCCAAATCTGACAGAAACTCTCACTCCCATCCTTCTGGTAACCATTTCTTCCAAGTTTCCATGACTCCTTGGGCTCCTCTGAGCCAAGGGAGAGACAGAGAGACAGATGCAGTTGTGGGCTATTATCAACCTACACCCAGTTCTGCTGGGGGAGTGAGAGCCTCAGTCCCGAATCAGGGAGCTGGGCAGTGTCCACCACATGCCTCAAACATAGCAGGCCCAAAGCCAAGCTTCTTGGGTCCCAATCATTCTACTTGGAAATGTGTCCTGATTGTCACTGCCCTTCTTGGAGTTCTCCTCACCTCTTGACAAGATTAAGGTGCCATCCTCCTTCCTGGTCTCCTTGGTCTATGCCACCTCATCCTCACAGAGTCACCAGTTAGCCAGATTTTTAAATAGATCAGATTATGTCATCCCAGGCTGGAAGTAAGGAGTGGATGGAAGGAAGAAGGAAGAGAAGAAGTTAAAAGGCTCCATAATTTCCTGGATCAGGTTCTATTCTCTAGCATTCATGGTGGTGGTGATCAAGGGGTGGGCACTCTTCCTCAGATGGCCAACTCTTGAGCCACACCCCCAAACAGTCTTTCCTTTATCCATATTCCACCATAGATAAGACAGTGCATGCAACATTACCTCCAGGTTTGTGTACAGTTGGCAAAATAGTAATGTCAATAGAGTGCATAAGCTAATAAGGTTTTAAGCTCATGCCACCAAGGAGAAGGAAAATATGGCCAATCACCCATCGTAAACAAAGGAGAACTGATGAGCGGACAGACTACATGATCCCACATTTGCAGCAGGAGGAGGGAAACTGCACTCGAGAGCAGGAGGGCACACCTGTGCCATGTGACCTGGGAGAAAATGGAAATGCACAACCCGGCACTTAGTCCAAAATACGCAACCAAACTGTCTCTGTATTTTCAGGATTTTGTTTGGCTCTTCAAGGATTTGAGTTTGTTAAAAGTTACTGAAATTCACCAGTTTTAAAAATTATTCACAAACTTTAAATTTAAAAAAGGAAACAATACAAGTTTATTCTCCCAATAGTTCGGGAGATCAGAAGGTCAAAAGCAATGTGTCTTAGAGAGCTAAAGTGTCAAAGGGCTGGTTGAGCTGGCAGGATTGGTTCCTTCTGGAAGCTCCAAGGGAAAATCCACTTCCTTGCCTGCCTCCAGGGGCTGCCCGCATTCCTTGGCTGATGGCCCCTTCCTCCATCTTTAAAACCAGCACAGGGCTACTCCTCTTTCCAGCTCTGCTCCATCACCACGTGGTCATGCAGCCTTCTCTCTGTCTCCTGCCTCCTTTTATAAAGGAGGTTATTTCAGGCTCACCAAGATAATCCAGGTTAATATCTCCACATTGCAAGATCCTCATCTTAATCCCATCAGCAAAGTCCCCTCTGCCACATGACAACATATTCACAAGTTTCAGGGACTGGGACAAGGACAACATTGGGAGGCCATCACTCAGCCTAGCACACTCTCTGAGAAAGACTTCTCCTAATGCCTGATGCAAGACCCCGAATCTCTAAAATTTCATCATACTTTTCTCTGGGTTGCAGCCTGGGATAACTTGGCCATTTCCTTCCTCCCCTTCTAATTGGGCAGAGCAGACTCCCCTGCCTGACTGGTGTTGGACTTGATCACATGACTTGCTTCACCCAAGAGAAAATAAGCCGAAGTGACCCAAGCAGAGACCTTAATTAAATACATGAATGTGGCTTAGCCTGGCTCATGAGTCTGGTAATCTGCTAGAAGAGCCCGCTTGGGGTGACAGCTGCCCCTTGAGCTTGGGTGCTAGGAGGAGTGTGCATGGAATAGACCTGAATCCAGTGTGTTGCCTGGAGTGCCCCCACCCCAGCCCAGCCATGTGCAGCCTACACAAGCTGAACCACGTGCAACCTGAAGACTTCGGAGACTTCGAGTGTTTGCCAAGCACTGAGTCTGCAGGGGTTTGGTTATAAACCTTTATTACAGCAACAGCTAACTAACACTCAGCCCCCCATCCTCCCCATTTTCCTTCCTCCATATTGAGAAGGTACCACAAGGGTAATAGCATCTAAGAACAGAATGAATATGCTAATAAGAGTTGAGGTGCCTACCGCAATTGAGAATCTGAATATGGACAAGAGCCGCTGATCTGTGGCATGGGCCAGTAAGAGGTCATGGCTGCCATTTACTTGGGCACCGTAAGCCAATGCACCATAAGCCATGACACATCCACTGAGGGAATGAAAACATCCTGCCAGCAGTGAGACCTCCACTTGGAGCTGAACTATGATTATAGATCCTCCTTCCCAGGGATGGAATGTCAATAGCAGATTAGCATGCCCCCTCTGTCCCAAGGGGCTATAAATTTCACTTTTATTCCTCCAAACCTTCTAATGACCAAGAGCTGGTCATTAGACAAGCGGAAGCAGCAAATCTGCCCTCTCCACCAGCGATTTGGGCTCAGTACTAGCCCTGAACCCAGAGCAGTGAAACACAAGCCCTCCTCCACCAGACCCATGCACTCTTCTCCTCTGCCCACCTGCCTCCCCACACTCTAGAGCCCACCCCACATCACAGCATGCCACAAATCTGAGCACACATCCCTCTCTAAAATGGGGGCTCCCTTTCTCCTGCCTGATGCTCCTCAGCTTGCTTCTTCAAGATCTAGCCCCCACATCACTTCCCAAAGCACCCTTCCCAGCCTAGGTCATACTTCTTACTGCTTTACCTCTTGACTGGGTTATGAGCACTTGCAGAGCTCAGGCTCCCTTTCCATGATGTTTTGGACCCCACAAGGAGCATCTGACAGGCTACAAGTATAGAACAATGTTACTCTTTCTCACAATGCTTCCTTCAGTCATCTCAGTGTTCAGTCCATCTTTCCTGCCCTGGGAGGAAGCCTCTGGCAAACCTCATCACTGTCTGTCCACTAGCATTCATCCACTCACAAATAATGACTGAGCACCTGCTATGTCCCACATTGCATCAATGCATCCACAAAGAGAACCAGCAACAAAACAAAACAAAACAACCTCGCTGCCCTCATAAACCTTATATTCTAGGGGTCAGTAAGGCAATAAACAGTGAAACAATAGCATGCTAGTTAGTGGAGCAGGGCGGGGGGGGTGGTTGCTGGGAAAATGGAGCTATCATTTCAGCGGGGTTGAGAGAGTCATGTTTGAGTTGAGACCTGAAGGAAGAAAGGAAGTGGGTTGTGCAGATTCATCAGGTAAGAGCACTTGAGGCAGAGGGAGGAGCAGGTGCACTGTATGGGACTGTGCATTTGCCTGGAACACCAGGGAGCCTGTGTGGCAGCCATGGGTTGGAGGAGATGGAAGTACAGACTATGGCAGAGAAGGGTTGTGGAGCTAGCTCTTGCTGAGCCCTCCAGACTGTTGTAGGACTGTGGCTTTACTCAGAGTGAGAGGGAAGCTTCTGGACAGCTGCAAACAGAGGAAGGACCTGACTCAACCCACATATTAGCAGGTTCACTCCAGCCACTGAGTTAAGAGATCACAGGGTAATAACTGAATAGGCCCTTTTGTCAGGTTTACAAAACAAATAAACAAAAACAGTGTGATAATAAAACTCTCAACTCATCCAGTTTAAGGGTTCCTCTCCACCAAGCCCTGGTCCACCATAGGAAAAGGGTTGTTTCAGGGCCTTCTCCATACCCCATCCTGCTCCGCTCCCATACCCAGTGAACACATAGGCCCTCCGGGTTGGAAGGTAGGACAGAGGAGTGTAGGTTAGAGGCAAAAAAGCAGATTGTGACTTGTCATTGGTGCTGTCTGGCGAAGCAAGTGTTGAATGTTGAGTTCCCCTGCAGGGACACTTAGGGTACAGTTACTTTTCTTCTTCAAAAATGCCTTTGCCTATCACTGGAGGCAGAAGGGATCGGCCACCTGTAGTCCTGGGTACAGCCAATGTCTCCTCCTGCTGTCCACTTCTAACCTCTCCCCCAGCAGGCAGTTTCTGGGAGTCTACCCATGGTGCTAGGATTCAGGTCTCCCTTCCCAGACAATACTCTTGCATGGAACCCTCTCAAGCTGCCCCCATCTGCCTCCTTTCTTATTATGGGCAACTTAGCCCAACAAATGCCAGAATCTCCAGCCCCTTCTCCATGCAACCCGCTCTTTGGTAAGTCCTGCACAGATGGTCTAACCCAGTGCTGGTGACAAGAATTATAAGGTGAGCCTTACATATAATTTTAAATTTTCTCATAGCCCCATTAAAATGTCAAAAGAAACATGTGAAACTAATTTTACTAATTTATTTTATTTAGCTGAATATAGCTTCAATAACATTTCAATGTATAATCAATTTACTAATGGGATATTTTATGACAATTTTTTTTCATACTAAGTCTCCAGAATCTAGTGTGGACTCACCAGGCCCATCAGTGTGGATGAACCGCATTCAGTATTTAGGAGCTACCTGCGATTGATGGCTACCATATTGGACAGCACGGGTCTAATCTCTGGTTCCAGAATGTGAGGTACCTGGTGCTAAGGTTTTATCTCCACCTCTGGGGGCCTCAACTAAACCCCAAGGAAAGAGGAAAACAAACCTACCACTGTGTGCTAACTGAGCCCAGAGGCCCCACCCTCGGGAAGTACTCAGAAGGGTAGGGAGGATGGTTGAGGGTGCCCCAAGCCTTCCCTGAGGAATGGGTAAACACAGAGCTCAGCTGCAAGGCAGTGAAGATGTCAGACAGAGACATCTGAGGCTCTGGTTGATTCAGGGAAGCATCATTTGCATGATTTTCACATAAATCTGAATGTTGAAGTCAAGAGGTGGGAACTCCACATGTGTACAATATAAAATAAAGCTAACTAATTTGTACAGCATACAAGGGATTTCAAATCCAAGGGCTTGACACACCAGAAAGGCAGTTGAATCTCACTGGTATGGAATGAGGGCAGCCTGGAGCTCTGTCAGAGCTGATAAAACATCTCATTAGCTGTACTGTATGCACATCCTCTTAACACACAGTTTGCTTACTCTGAGTCAAGGAAGTCAATAAAGGTGATGTTTGGCTTTATTTCCTCCTTTGATTACAAAGAAAAACAAAAGCTGTAAATACTATGACACCTGCTCACCATGGATCAGGCCCTGCACTGAACCCTTTACTTGGATGACCTAATTCCATCCTCATAACCCACCCACTGAGGCATGGACTCTCATTACCCCCTTTTTACAGACATGGCTGCTAAGATTCAAAGAATTTGACCCAGGCAGGGTGAGAATCAGTACATCCCTAATTGCATCCACTTCTAGTTACTGTTAAAGTAGTCTTATCATCAATAATCAAGTACAAAGTAAGGAGTATACACCACATTTGTAAATATCACATATTACTGGACCCTATGGCCAGACTTCTCTTATTCAACCCAATGTAACTATGATATTATCATGACAATGTGCAAGCAATATAAAAATCTATTAATGGGCTATGCTCATGCTACATCTCTGGAATCCAGTGTGCATTTTACACTTACACTTTACACTTACAGTGTCTCTCTGTTTGGACTGGCCACATTCAGTGCTCAATAGCCCCGTGGGGCTGGTGGCTATTGTACTAGACAGTGCAGTCTTAACTGCGGGCTTTCAAATGGAGGTACTTGGCAGGTGAGGTTTGGTTCTCCACCTTTGGAGCCTTAGCTAAACTCCTCTCCCATGATAGTGTAGTCAAGTGGCAGCCAGGGCTGCCATCATCTGAAGGCTGGGCTGGGGCTGGAGGACCCGCCTCCAAGATGGCTGCCTCACAGGTCAGGCAAGCTGATGATCTCTTTGGATAGGAGACCTCAGTTTCTCCCTGCAGGGCTGTCACTACCTCTCCAGAGGGCTGCTGGTGTGTCCTCACAACCACGGCAGCTGACTTCCCCTGGAGCAAACCATTTCAGATAGTGAAAACTGCAATGTTTTCTGGTCCAGATTTGGAAGTCACACACCATCACCTCTGCCACTTCCGCCATTCTGTTCTTTGGCAGTGAATCACTAAGTCCAGCCCCCATTTAAGAGCCTGGGACCCAGTCTCCACCTTCTGAAAAGAGAATGACAAAGAATGCGCAGGCATGTTTTAAAAATGATGATGAGCTCTAATAGGAAAATTAGCAAAAGATACAAAGAGACAATTCGGGAAAGACTAACACACATATGAAAAAGTTCAAGCCTCTTCATAACTGAAGAAATATAAATTAAGCAAGTTGTTGCCATAAGACTGGCAAAGATGATGGTATAAAAAAGAGGTCCCCCTGTACAAGCATAGTGTGAGTATAAATTGGCACAAACTCTTCAGAGAAATGTGACGATTCACATAAACACCCCTAAACATGTGATTATTGTTGACCTAGGCACTCCACTCTAGGAATTTATCTGACAAAAAAGTCAGAAATGGGTTCAAGGATTAACCTACGAAGTATTTATTATAATAATGTTTGTAATAAAGAAAACTTATTAATGGCTTCAAAGTCCAACTGAACAATCTTGTTGTGGTATGCACAAAGATAGCACCATGCAATTAGTCAAAAAGATTTAAACAATATAGAGAACTCTCATAGAATAGGATCCTAGTCTTATGATTCTCAAACTGGGCACCAAGGCACCCCAGGGTACTGTAGCAAAACTGATAGAAACACAGGGTGTTTCCAATTTTTGAGGGAAGCATAATGATCCTCAACACTGTTGGATGCCACATGAACTACTAGTTCACAGTTTCAGCACCAGCTCACTCTACATTCTTCTGCAGAGGAGAGGAGGGGTGATTTTTGTATTTCCCATTATGCTTCTCTGGTTAATAGGCACAGCAGGAAAAAGACCCCAAATGCCAAGATGAAGGTAGTATTTGGCTACAGGGGAAGAACCAGACAAGCTGAGCACATTCTCTGCAGCTCCCCCTTCATCGTCAGCCTCACTTACCAGGAGCTCTCTAAAAATCAGTCCTGGAGGGGCACCTGGGTGGCTCAGTGGGTTAAAGCCTCTGCCTTCAGTTCAGGTCATGATCCCAGGGTCCTGGGATCGAGCCTGCTTCCCCCTTCTCTCTCTGCCTGCCTCTCTGCCTATTTGTGATCTCTGTCTGTCAAATAAATAAATAAAATCTTTTAAAAAGAATTAATTAATTAAAAATAATAAATAAAAATGTTAAAAAAATCAGTCCTGGAGATTATAGGGACTTCCAGAGACATGCTCCTGAGGAGGTCCCAGGCCCCAGGAAATTTGGACAGAGGATACCAGAATGGCCAGCCTTGGCCACGATCCCTTCCATGGTAAATGGAAGCCACAGAGTCAATGGCCATCCAGACTCCACAGGGTTGTTCTGGAGCTCCTACTCTCTCAGTCCTGCCAGCATCACTAACTGGCCATGCACTCTGTCACCTCCTCAGGCTGGCACAGTTGTCACTCCCTGCCACCTCCATGCCATTTCATGGAGCTGTGGGACCCTGAGGCTGTAGCCCACCTCTGGAGACATCATGTCTGGGACATGTCACCTGCCCTCAGGGGCCCAGACAGGGCAATCTCCAGTTCAGGGTAATGGGGGGAACCTCTCTGCCTCTTGCTTCTGCCATGTACTCTGCCTTTTTCTTAAAATCCCATCCTGCACCTTGGGCTTTGACTTTTGGAACAGAAAAGCTCACGAGTCATGCAGGCAACTTCGGCATGCAGCCTGGCCATGCACTTCCACAGAGGCAATGAAGCCCCTTCCTGTTACCTCTTGAGTGGGAAGAAGATAGAGAGGAAGGGAAGATGGGCAAGAAAAATGAGTATCTCAAAATAAAACTCAGTCCACAGGCAATATTGTTCAGCCACAATGGCTGGATGTGTTAGCAAACCAGAGTCATGGTGAGGGGATATTTCATCTACTGGCCTCCAGATTCAAGTCACCCCACAAAACAAGGAAGAGCATGGCCAGCTCCAGGCAGCGGGATATGGAGAAGTGACCTTCAGGCTCAGCATGGTGGAAGTTCCTTGCACACCAGCTTCAGCCTGTTAGAGCTGAGCTATAATTGATCACCGCAGCAAATCAATGGGAGTGAGGTCCTTTCCAAAGCTCTGTACAAACTGACTCATAATGAAATATGAGCTTGTGAAGTTTCTCATTTTGTACTATTCTGACATTTCTCGCAATGTGATTAAAATATAATAAGATCAAATAGAAAATACTATTTGCTCAATCACCTCCAAACCTAACACAGTCAATAGTCCAATTCCATCCAGGAAGAAAAGTCATTTTCAAGACTCCATAAAGAAGCCTACATTTAAATTTCATGTTCTCTGCTGTTACTGTGAAAAATTACATGTTTTAAATATAGGACAAATACAGGGCAGGCCAATTCTTGTTATAATAAATTTTATTCCAACATTCTCAGTAAATAAAATCTGCAAGCCCTGGCCAATGAATGGCTGCTTCAAATTTCATTCGATAATACATAATTCCAGTCCAAATAATAATTTGCTCAATTCCTTTGAAGTCTAATTCAAGCCCCATTTCCCCTGAGAAAGCCCAGATCTCAACAATTGTTTCCTTCTTCAGACTTCTGAGAACATACACAGCTGCAAGCATGCCCTAGCTGTTAGGTATGTGTGCCTTCTCTTCCCTGCTTGGCTGGACAGCCCCTCAAGGTCAAGAGATGCTTTCCTCCTTCAACATTATGCAACGTGCCTGGATTCTGGGTCCCCAGCCCAGAATGAGGCAGGCTGCAGGTGCTTGCCAGCATTTCCTGATTGAAAGAGGCTGTAATGATGGCATTTAACCCATGACAGGCTTTCTGCCCATCCATCTCCTGAGTTACTAGCCCACATCACACCAGTTGTTTCTAGTGAAGACATTATGTTATCCTCTGAGACCTCGACACACACGATCATTTTACACACTGTCAGCTGCATCTATTAATTTTCTTACTGTCAGAGACAGTTAAGGGAGCCTTTGTGGAAATGTCTGAGGATTTGTAAAACAGAAGCCTGTTTGTTTCACTTCCTCTGACATACGGTCTTAGGAACTATGCAATTTTAAGTACCAGAGTGAGCTCTAAGACGTACGGATAATTGACTCCGGAAGGCAAGAATACAACTTAGAAGAAATAATTTTCTCAGTTCACTAGTGATTTCCAATCCATAGACCATTTGAAGAAAAAATCTAAATTTTCAAGTTGGATTCTTCTAGAACTAGACCATCGCCAGCTGCCAACAAACCACAGGCTAGACCAGCCTCGAGACCTCAGTGCTCCAATGACATAAACAGCTTCCCTCCCAGTCTTTGAGGGTATCTGTGATGACTGGATTAAAGAAGTACCAGCACCGGTTGGCTTCCAGCATTCCAACCTCCACTGTAGAGCCCCAGCATCCAAGAAGAACATTAGCCCCACATGCTCATTTCCACTTGCTTTGGGTTTGAGCCCAGGAAATTAAACTATAAAATCAAATTATTGACTTCTAGGATTGAGAAGAGACTCATAAACCAACATGTCCATGTATGTCAGTTACAAGTTCTTGACGCAAGAGTCAGGAAAGCCAACTCTAATTGACTTGAAGGATAAAAAGGAGTTTTATTGATTCATGTATCCAGGAAGTCCGGCTCCATTTCCTTGTGATCCTCTGTGCTCTGCTGCCCTTCATGTGTTAATTTTGTCTTCAGATCAGCTTTCCTCATAATTACAAAATGGCTGCCAACAGCAATGAGGACTCCACGCTTCACCTTTCACATTCAGAGGGGAAGAGAGTACCATTTCTCAGGCCACTGAACTAAAGCCCTAAGCTTTGTTCTGATTGGACCATTTCTCCATCTATCTCTCCAGCAAGGTGGGGAGTACCCACTCTGACTCTTCCCTGACTGACTTAGACTAGTCAGAGCCACCCAACCCCTGAGGCTGCTAGACCTGGGGAAGGGTAGGGTGGATGCTGGCAAGGCAGCCCCAATGTCCATTTCCTCCTGCTTCTGAGCAGGATGGTACTAAACATCTAACATCTAACACTAAACAACTCAGTGGGACCTCATCCCATTCTTGACAGTGCTGCCCTCCACTTGGAAATGGCCTCGGGTTTCAGGAGCACTATTTATAGTGTCATTCAATCTAAACCAAACCTCAGGAGCCCTAAAAATGCTGAAAATTACTCATCTCCCATCCAGGGCTGTGAGTCAGGCAATTTCCAGCTACTTTGGGCACAAGTCCCTCTATTAACTGGAACATGGCCACAAATCTGGAACGGACCACTGGCCATCTTTGCCCTCAAGAGGAGTTAGCACTGCTCTGTCATCATGAGTGGGCTAAGCCAGTCTTGCTCAGCTCAGCATCTTGGGATTAATCAAGTGGCTCTAGTAATGAACTCTTATTCTCTAAAAAGGGCCAGATCATCAGCTGTGGGCACAGATGGAGGACTAGCTCCATGTACCTGAGTAACCAATGAGTTTCCCAGCATATCCCCTCTGAGCCTCCTTCCTGCTGCATTCCCAGACTCCTGCCAACTTTGCTCTCCATTCATTTTCCACGCAGCCCTGGCTCATCAGGAGCATCTCCCTGACCAGCTGACTACAACATGTGACCACAGTGACCCAGACCCCAAACAGGAGGATTCATGCCCAGCACAGTTAGCTGGTTCCCTCTTTCCCCAAGTGTCTTCCATGTTTTGCATTTTACAGTTTATAAAACCCAGTCACAACTCTGCCAGCTAAGCATGGGAAGAGTAAAAACAGACAGTGCTAAGCCTTCTACAGGAAGGGAGACTGAAATCCAGAGTGGGGAGCGGATGATCCAAGGTCTTCCATGAGCCATAGTCAGACCTGGAAGCCAGGTCCTGTGACCCTTGGTTCTGCACTTCTTCTAGCTCAGCAGACTGCCTCCATCAGGGCACAAGGTAATCCTTGGCAGTACTTCTGGAACAGAAGCCCATGGCATCAGGCTGGCCCATGCTCTTCTCACCAGAGTCAGAACCCAAAGCAGCCCAAGGCAGTTGCCTCCCACTCTAGTCACCTCAGAAGTGCCCTGTACTAGGTTTCCAGCCACTGGCAGCAGGGCTGGCCAAAGCCCAAACTCTCCCCAGGCTCAGGGGTAACTGCTCAGCAAGAGAGCCTCATAGAATTGAATCTGTCTTTCCTCCTGCAGTCTGTGCTTTGGTTATTGCTTTGAGATTCCTTTTGTGGCAGTCTGAGTCTTTGATTCACACTTTGGGTCTTCAGTGAATAGAGCCTTTCCTTTCTCCTCTGTGCCCAGCTGCCAACCCAGCCTTCCTGGAAAACCAAAGTAGCCCCTTTCCTCTGGGAGAATATAGGGCAGAGTGCTCTGGGATCACAGAGCAGCCCAGGTTCATGTCCCAGTGCTGTCATTTTATTCATTTACTCATTGCATCACTCAACACACTTATGGTGTATTGAGTACCAATGATGCACCAAGCAGTGTTCCGGGAACTGGGACCTTGTAGAGACCAAGCCAAAGGATCTGCCCTCATGGAGCATCTCTTCTCCTGAGACTATGCCACCAGTGAGGTCCCAAATCTTTTGCAAACCCCAAGGAAGCCTTAGACTCTCCCCCAAAAGAATGCACAGAAACAGAGGCATTGAAATCTGCATGCTTTGTTAGATGGCTGGGGGATCCCTGAAGGCCATAGGTAGAACTCTTGGGGTCCGCAAACACCAGGTTAGGAACCTCTGAGCAAAGAGAAATCAGATGCAAGTTCTTCTTCAGTGGGTAGAGCTCTCTAAGGGGTCTGTTCATATACCACCGTGATCTGTTGAATTCCTTCAATGGATCATAATCACATTCAACCCAAAGCCTCAGATCTTGACTTTTCCTGCATTCCAAAGACAGATTCTTACAGGTGAGCTTCTTAAGATAAAAGAGTAGGAGAAATCTGCATTCTGGAATGTGAGCTAACTGCCCTGTGGGATTTGGGGTAGAACATCCACATCAGACTTGCAAATGATCTTTTCCTCACACACACAGGGTAACAATTTTCTCCAGGTGAGCATGAATATGCCACGTTTTATACACTCCCTGTGCTCCTGAAAAGTTATACCTGAATCAAAACCTTGCAAGTAAAACCACTTAAAATGCACTAAGGGAGCTCACTACTTCATAAAAGCTGGCAATGAATTCTCTGGCAAACCAAGAGAAGAAGCTTTGGAATGTGCAAATTCATCTCTCCTCTTTGTTCAAATGGATTTCTGTAGAATGGGTAACTAAAAGTGAAGAAGAGCCAGTGGGTGGGGTGGATTTTAGACATAAGGTTTCCACTTATCGTGCATCTGTGCCTCTAAGAAGAGCTTTTTGGAGAAAATGTTATCTTTTATTACCTATTACAAAAACCAAATTAACCAGTGCATGACTAACTCTTCTGTGGTGCAGAGGACAAGAACACCCGGGGATGTCATCCATCACAAAGCCCTCCACCATGATGGATAGCGCAGGGCAGGCCAGGTCTCTGACATCCAGGGAACTTTGAGGCCCAAACCACACTGGGTGGCAGTCAACAAATGGACCCCTCATCAGCCCCTGACCAGCTGTGACCCCAGGCTGATGTCAGGGCCTATGACACCACAAAGCAGTGGGACTAGCAGTGGAAGAGGATAACTTTAAGCATGAGAGACAAAGAGGCCATCGGTGGGAGGGCTCCTGACAGGCAACAAGGGAGGGGAGCTGGGTGAAACCCAAGGTGGAGGACAATGGAGGAGGGAGGCAATCATAACAGGAGACATGCACATAGCCAATATGGCCACGAAGAAGTAAAGGACTGGGGCCTGGTGGGAAGTGAATACAGAGACAGTCTCTAAAGTAAAAGCAGAGATAAGATGACACAAACACACGAAAATTCAGTCAGATGGGGCAGCTGTATAGCAATGAGAGGACAGCCAATCTCTAGCTAAAATGACAATTGCACTCACAGCGAGCCATGCTGCTAGAAAGTCACCATGTGGAGAAAGAACAGGGACAGGGCAGAGAAGGAGATTCTCCCCACACCCCCAGCTCAGCACAGGGGGGCACCGTGATCAACTCATGTCAGCTTCTCAGGGCTCTTCCCCCTCCTGCCAGGTATATGCTATGTCTCAAAGGGAACATGTCAGAAGGCCTAACTTTCCCAAAAAGGGCCCAGGCACAGAGTAGGTGCTCAATAAATGCTGTCTGGATGAGTCAATGAACTATGCAGGGCTCAGCCCACAGCCTGTTTTTGCACTGCCTGAGAACTAAGAACGGTCATCAGGAAGAAGGAGGAAGAAGAAGGGGGGAGGAGGGGAGAAGAGACAGAGATCCTATGTGTCCCACAAAGCCCATGCTATTTACTGTCTGACCCTTTACAGAGAAAGCCTGCCAACCCTTGAACTAATGAGTTTATGTGAGCATTGTGAATTGAAGGATCACCCTTGTGGATTCCCATCTCCTCAGCCCCTACGCCTATCACATAGTTCACTGTCTGAGTGTACTGGTTGCCTCCAGTTTGGAGGATGGTCCAAAAGGGAAGACTTAACTCTCCTCCAAAGAAAACATGCAGAGCACCCCCACCAAGGAGGCTCGGAATGCATGTCTTACTAAAGTGGGTGTAAGGACTCAATGATTTGGGGGAACTGAGGGAGTCGAATGCAACAAGCATTTGTCAGAGGTCCAAGTGCTGGGTTCTGGGTGAATAAAAACATCTTTTAGCAAAGGCCTCATTCCTAAAGATAGACAGACATCGAATCCCATAAACAACAGTATAATGGAGAGAGGGGTGCCCACAGTAAGTGTGGTGGGAGTGCTAAAGCTAGAGTCCTTGGGAAGACTTCCCAGAAGGCACCACCTTTTGAGTGGACCTCAAGAGTGGCAGGATTCCAGAAGGTAGAAGCAGGAACACATTCTAGGAGGAGGACCTGCCTGGAGCAAAGATACAAAGACAAAGGAAGCCAAAACATGAACAGGGATGGCAGAGCCTTTGTGAGGGGGCAGTGAGGACAAGGTCAGTTGGCGACTTCATCTGGGTCCCACAGCAGACCCTGAAAAAAGAGCTTGAGTGTAAGGAGTGTATTTAGAAGTTCCCAGGGAACACCAGTCCTGAAGGCATCTGGAAATTACTAGCTCTGTTACTGACTCTGGGAGCCAATGCAGACTGTGACACTCAGGGTTATCCCACCTCAGGGACAAGGAAGC
This sequence comes from Lontra canadensis, assembly GCF_010015895.1. Lineage (NCBI taxonomy): Eukaryota > Metazoa > Chordata > Mammalia > Carnivora > Mustelidae > Lontra > Lontra canadensis. Next base: position 3,317,990 of record NW_022631093.1, read on the forward strand.
CTGGGGTGTTTATACATCAGCTCCCTTCAGCCATGTATTTATTGAGGATTGCTCTGGGGGCGGTGAGGGGGGCATTCGTTCCCTGGCTTCTAGCCTACCCCGTGCCCTGGTGGAACAGGCTCTGCTGCCAGAGCCACTAGCTCACAGCTACGCCTCGGTCCCTGAGACCCAGAGACATGGACACTGGCAGCTGGGGGGAGGTTTGTGTGACGATGCTGAGACACAAAGCATACCAGCACGGCATCCACAGCCCCCACAAAGGTGAGTCCCGAACATGGAGAGCTCTTCATGCATCCTTGTTGGGGACCTCCTGCTCTACACGGAATGGAGTGTTATCTAGGTTTCAAAGCCTGGAGGTACAGGACTGCAATTCGGAATATGACTCAAAGGACAAGCCACCTAAGAGGTGCCTGGAAGAATTCTGTAAGTTTTCAGGGGGACCTGGGTGGCTCAGCAGGTTAAACCCTCTGCCTTAGGCTCAGGTCATGATCCCAGGGTCCTGGGATCGAGCCCCACATCGGGCTCTCTGCTCAGTGGGGAGCCTGCTTCCCTCCTCTCTCTCTGCCTGCCTCTCTGTCTACTTGTGATCTCTGTCTGTCAAATAAATTTTTTTTTAATTTAAAAAAAAAAGAATTCTGTAACTTTTCAGAGGGTGAGAGGGGGACAGGAACCAGGCCATGATAGTGGGGCAGAGAGGAAAAAATACACACACTCAGGGCCGCCCAGGAGGGCATCAGGGGGCCCCCCATGGCTCCAGCAGACCCTCAATACACAGAAAGGACAGGGTGGATGGGTTGCAAGAGGGGTGGGCCCTTGGGAGGCAGGCAAATTCAAGAGGCATCTTTGTGGCAATTGGGAATGGTCTGGACCGCAAGAGAGAAGGGAGGACTGGAAACTCACTGAGAAATCACCAGAAAAAAAAAAAGAGAGAGAAAGAGAGAGGATTTAGAGAGAAGGGATCAGGTCCACCACCAGAACTTAGAAAAATACTCGTGTTGACAAAAGAGGAGGAAGAATATGAGTCAGTGAAGCAGGAGAAAAGTTGGGAGCCCAAAAAAAGAAACACCAAGTAGAGGATTTATAACAGCCAAATCTTCCCAACAGAAGGCAATCCTCCACATGGGGCCCACATCCGGCCTAGCAGCCATCCGTCCACAGTCAGCTGGTAGCAGCCCACCTCCAGGGGAAGGGGGGTCCAACCCTGCACTACCCACAACTGTGGAAGTCATCAACCTCAGATTCCCAAACCCTAAGTGTGTGGATGGCTGGAAAGTTTGTGAGAACTGATCCCACCACCAAAGCACTCACAGAGCCCAGTGCACCTATGCCATGAACATTTCGTGGAGGAGACGCTCCATCACTTTCAGCGATGCCCCCAAGGGCTCTGTGAACCCACAGAGGACAGAAACCATGGCTCTAAGTGACCAGGGTAACACCAGCCACCCTAAGCTCACATTCAGCCTGAACCTGAGGTGAGAGAGCAAGACAGAGACCAGAGACCTCCCTGAATGCATGGGAATGGAATTTTCCCTACACAACCCTCAAAACTGAACACTTGACCTGCCATCACTACAGGCACACGTGCGGAGAGAGTTTCATCCTTGTGCAAAAGTTTGTTCTTTGCTCCTGCCCCACCGCCCTCCGCCTGGCTTATCTACTATGCAAGGTGACAGGCAGAGAGCCACCCGCCAGCAAAGAGATTACCCTGAATCCTGCCTCAGAGAAGAGAGAACCTTCTGTTATGGAAAAAAGGGGAAAGAGAATAAAGATCCAGTCGAAAAGGTTTTGAAAGTGTTTCAGTGCCAGGAAGTTAGCTCCATGGCTGGGGCAACTCCACGCAGGAGAAAGATAGCCATGCTTGCCTGCTTTTGAGGCTCTTTGGGTCTGCCCTCTCGATCACAAAGATTGCGAAGCTGAGAGCCACACTACTTCTCCAAGTAGGACACAGAGTCTGCTCATCTCAGGGTCTGCTTACTGGTCTTTGCAGCAGCTCCTGGCTTCCAAGAAGGTTCTCTGAGTTTGCTGTCTAAATCCACAAGAAAACCACAGGTACCTAATTCTACTCGATCCACCCCAGGTACACATCAGAGGTCAGGAATTGCAATCACTCCTAGACTCCAGAGATAAACGCCTACCTTTGCCACCCACCCAGGCTCAGCAGACCATATGGCACAGCTGACCGGGACAGACATCATGCCTGACCCAGGAAATGAGCATCTATGATCCCCGGGAAAGGTGCGAAATGTACAGCAAATATTTTCTGGAGTCATCTATAAGGAGAGAAGAGAGAGTGCTTGCTCTCACCCCAGCTCTGACACTGAAACCTCTGGGGCTCCCTCCTCCTCAATAGAGAATGTCAAGGCAAGATGGACCCTCTGACCCCAAGGCCTCTTCCGGCTCTGATATGCTGGACACCTGGCCTCGGGGGAGCTGGCTCCCTACTCTGGGCAGCCTCATCACTCCCGCCCTGCCACCTGCAAAGCTCATGTGGCCCAGAGCACCTACTGGGGCAAAAGCAGAGCAGGCCCAGAGGGGCCCTTTGCACTGCCTGACACAAGGAACCACTGACAAACCTTTTGGGGATTACAGACGGTAGCAAGGGTTCACGTTCATAAACAAGAATTTCCACTTCCGTTTTTAAAAAAATAATTACATAAAATAATTCTTCAAAACTTTAAGAACTCTTTAATGCGCCCCAAGGGGCAAGAATGGCCCATCATGGAGATCAGATGAACCTGCCAACAAATCAGTTTCTCCATCGATTTGTAACTTAGCTGAAAAAGTGCTAACTGCCACAGTGGGTTCAATCGTTAACACTCTTTTTAAATGTCTTATTCTCGGTCATACATTATTTCATTATACTCACAATGGGCCATTGGTTCAAGTCAGGAAGCATAGGAAACACGGATGTTGAAATACAACAAATTAATGAAGACTGTTAAAAATGGTAATAATTCTACAAAATCACCGTGGGATGGTTTTTGCCAGGTAAGTAAGCTGCAGCCATCTGATCAGAAATCACCTCTCGTACATCTAGCTATCTCTGCTACTTCGAAATGTGAACGTTCAAAAAGGAAATGTACTGACAATTATATCCACTCTGGCTTTCCATGTGTTGAGAATAGAGACTGCCCATACACACAATACGTTATTAGTGGCAAAGTGCTTATGTGCAACAGCATGATGCTGTATCTCCTTTCTTGTCATTTAACACAAAACACAAACACTGTCCAAATAAACCACCGGCTTCTTTGTTCGTTTGGAGCAAAACACGAGAATCCCAAATTCCAGGTCAAGAAAGCAACTGTCATCTGTTGGATGTGGAAACACACGGTTAAATTTCAATCTGCACTTCAATATATATTCAGTCGTCAACAAACATGATAGATGTCATAATTTGTTTGTTGGCAAAGCATACTTTTTCTGACCTAATTTAAAAAATTAAATCAATTAAAGCCTGCAAAGTACTTACAATGGCACCTGATACAGAGAGAGCACAAAATAAATATTAGCCATTGTTTTCTTTGTTTTTTTTTTAAGATTTTATTTATTTGACAGACAGAGAGAGATCACAAGTAGGCAGAGAGGCAGGCAGAGAGAGAGAGAGGGAGAAGCAGGCTCCCTGCTGAGCAGAGAGCCAGATGCGGAGCTCAATCCCAGGACCCTGAGATCATGACCTGAGCCGAAGGCAGAGGCTTAACCCACTGAGCCACCCAGGCACTACCCATTGTTTGTATTATTATTAAACTATGATCAGTTGTTAAATGAGTAAAAAGTTTAAATTTTTAATATGTAATTAATATTATTAAATGTTATTTGTGGAATAAACTTGATATAAACTTTAAAAGTAATCGTCCCAATTTTTAAGTTAAAATTATGTCTTTACAACATGCCAGTGAAAAATGATTAAGTAATTTTTTAAAATTCTTTTGGGGGCTGAGAGATTAAATTACTGCAAAAAAAAAATGTCCATATGATAGAACAGATTGATGGGCAAAAGGGCTAAAGGGAAGGAGACACAGTCTTCTAGTTACAAAATGATCAAGTCATGGGAATAGAAGGTACAGCATAGGGAATATCATCGGTGATATTGCACTAGTGTTGTATGGGGACAGATGGTAGCTATACTTGGGGTGAGCACAGCATAACATATAAACTTGTGAAATGACTACGCTGCATACCTGAAACTAACATGATGTGTGTCAACTATGCTCAAATTTGAAGTTTTAATATTCATATGGAAAACAAAAAACATCCTGCTGAGCCACATTCCTGGTTTTTCCTCCATATTCCTTTCCAGTCTTCTCTACTCTTGCTTTGTGCCCTGGGAGGCTGACTTGCCAAAATTGCACAAAAGGTTTCATGCCCTACGGGCTTCCAGTCCAGCCAGTAGGAGGTACCAGGAGGTGAGAGGGAAGGAGGGAAAGACCTTAGAGCATTATTCTCCCATATCCTCTCCTTTCAGGCGGTAATCTTACAGCAGCCACATTTCCACCCAAGGCTGTAAGCAGAGACCCTCCCCTTGCCTGCAGCTTTCACTGGGTCCAGGACAGCTCTTCCCTCTGCTTTTCCAGCCCAGGGGAGGTCATGGCTCCCAATCTTACAGACTCCTACTTCACCATCTTTTTGTTGATATCCTGCATCTTGCTCTCACCCTTACAGACTGTCCTTTAAATAATCACTCTTTAGTTGCTTTTCTGAGTGTGCCATTTTTCTCTTACTTGGTTCTGGAAATGGCCTCAGGAAATAGGCCCTAAAATTGGGATATGGGAATTGCATCACTCACCTATTTGATGAGAGCATGGACAAGCCAAGGGGTAGAGATAATCTATGGTGAGCAATACCATTACAATGATTCAAATCACTGCAATGACACAGGATGGAGTGCAGGTAGAAGACAGTTCTGGGAAAAGGCATCTCTGGACTCTTTCACTAAGGGACAGTGGTGATTGCAAAGACCTTGGGAAGAGCCAGCTGCTTCTACTGCTTAGGGAGAATACATGCACAGAAGGATACAATGAAAACCTTGAATCCCTGAGTGAAAGAACGGGTAGGCATTCAGAAAGACTGCACGGCAGGTCTAGAAGGAGCATCTCATCATCTACGTTGCCAGGCAGATAGGGCTGAGGATCAGGCATAAAACCTAAGCACGAGTATTACAGAGTTCAGGACCAATTCATAGAAATCTCTGCCAGCTCGGTTATGCTAAGACAGTGGTTCTCACCTGGGAGCAATCTGCCTCCCAGGAAATGTCTGGTAGTGTCTGGAGACATTCTGCAGTGCCACACTGGTATCTAGTGGAAAGAGACCACAGAAGCTGTAAATATCCCACAATGCATAGAAGAAACACACACACACACACACACACACACACCATTCTGTAGCCCAAACTCTCAGTAGTCCTAAGTTTGTGAAACACTGTGCTAAGGTAAAAGCACTTGTGGAGAAAACACGAGATCCTGATACATGGAATGGGGACATTTAAGGGGGTGAGAATTTTGAACCCATAGATCCTAGATCCTAAATCTAGGATCCTCTTGAAATTTCCTCACTGTTCAAAGCAGATCCCAATGCTCATCAAAGGGAACCCGATTTCCCTTGCACAGAGGTCTGGGGCACAGTTATGGATGTAGCTAAGCCTAGTCTACACAAAAACTCAGAAGCTACTTGCTTTTACATGGCAGGGATAGCAGCATGCCTTCACGACCTCATCCCAAAGTTCAGCCATGTCTCTCCTTTGGTTAAAAGAATCTGTTCTCTATTACAATTTAGTCTTAATTTATGTCTTGCTATACAAGAGAAAATCACAGTAGTCTATTATGTTAATATAATTATGCTAATTGGACTGTAGAAAAGGGATGAGTGAGCACCATGCATATTTTAGCAAGACATATACATGCCAGAAAATAAGTGATGAACTCTACAAAAATTTTAAGGACCTGACACTTAAATGAAGTTTCTAAGGATGCAGCAGTCTAGAACATCTAGGTATATTCTCTCTAAAATGACAAAATGCTGCTTTTCTTTCTGCCATTCGCCACAAAGAAGAACATACCACTTGAGTGGGTCACTCTGGATTGTGGAGGAAACATATAACATATTTGGACATCTTGCAGTGACTTCTTGCTTGATAACTGGTAATTCTTCCAGTTTTGAGAACAGTCTGGATCGAGAGAAGTTTCTACAGAAGGTCCTAGCTATAAGCTGCTCTATTGCTCCATTACTTGGTGACCCAGCACATTCAATTGTACTAGAAATATCTGTGGCACACAGAGATGTCATAGAGAGTATAGAGTTTCTAGTAAGCCTTAATAGGAAAATTAGAGTACAGGCCCCAAGGTTTTAGAATAAGAATTCTGCTAATAATAGGGACACCTGGGTGGCTTAGTCAGTTAAGCATCTGCCTTCAGCTCAGGTCATGATCTCAGGGTCCTGGGATCGAGCCCCGCACTGGGTTTTCTGCTCAGAAGGGAGTCTGCTTCTCCCTCTTCCTCTGCCTACTGCTCCTCCTGCTTGTGCTTGCTCTCTCTTGCTCGCTCTATCTCTCTGACAAATAAATAAAAATCTTAAAAAAAAAAAAAGAATTCTGCTAATTATAGTATTCTGTGTGTGAAGCAGCTTCTGGCTTCCTATGGAAGCCATGGAAAAGACTCAACACCAGACCATGGGACACCAAGTGACTGTATGTCACCAACCACCCTTCATGCACTGAGTGCTTTATGATCTACTGAATCATAACCTTATAAGTGCACAGGAGAATCCTATTGTCAAAAGGAAATGGTGTCTATAAGATCAAGCAGGTCCAGAAGTAAGAGCAGATTGCATAGCGGATAGCCCAGACTCCCATGGTACTTATTCCTACAACTTCACTATGCCTGCCTCAAGCCACACCTATGTTTAGAGGGAGCGCTCCATCATCAGGGAAAAGTGCGGCAGGGGTGAGTGTGGCCTGGTATATCAATGGCCTGCACGGTATGCTGAAACGAGTCAGAAGTGAATAGAGAATATACTGTCACCCCACTCAAGGATGACCCTGGAAGGCCATGGTGAGGGGAAGTCCTCCCTGGGGGCAGACACTCAGGAAATGCATGCAGTGGTCCACATCACATGGCAGGAGAGAGAGCCTGATCCACCTGTCCTGATTAGTCAGTCACTAACAGGTAGAAAGCTGGTCAGAAACAAAGAACGAGTAAGACTGACACATTGGTGACAAAGAGTGAGCCACTCAGAGTGAGTTCAGGGAATGTGTGAAGACATCCATGTCCCACAGGTATACTCACCAAAGGGCATTCTTGGCACAAAAGGCTCTCGGTCATAAGATGGATGAAATGACCTTTCTCTGTGTATGCCAGTCACTCATGTCTCCAAACGCCCCACACTTGATCAATAGGCCCATGTAAAAAGTAGCCATGGTGACAGGAACAAAGGCTCTTATTCATGTACGAAACAGTACCCTGATCCTGTATGAACAAAGGTTTTAGGTCACACAACCAAGTTAAAAAAACAGAAGGCGACCAGCTCAGGTGTCAGCAGAGGATCGGTGACATATGGAATGGGTGGTAAGTGACCAAAGCCATGATTAGCATCTTGTGCCTCATAATAGCTGCAGAGAGACCACAGCACTGATGTTTTGTGTTAATGGTTTATTTTTTCCCACTGCCTCATAGAAAGGGCACCGGGAGACAGTGACATTTTCATTAGACTCCTGGCGGGAGTATAACAGAACTGTACTCCTCACACAAAGATCCGAGAGCCAGTGCAACTTTGTGTGTCCATTGTGTTGGGCCCACAGTGTTTCCCCTGACAAAGGAGTAGAACTGGAGCTGAATGTTCTGGCTGGTCTCCATGTGCCCTCTCGATCTGTTCTCCACCCTTCTCCACCTTGCTCTGGGCCCTGAGTCGCAGGCCCAGGCAGACTACCTCACCCAGGCTCCCTTGTCACCTCTGGCTCTCAGTTGGGTTTGCCAACAGGCATACCAGCAGGAGACTGGGAAATGGGAGGAAATAGAGGCCGGGATTTACTCCCCACAGCTCCCTCTATACCAAATCTCAGTTTGCAGTCATGGCTTACAGCCAGATTCTCCCCAGCAGTTTCTCTTCTGTGACTGTAGCTCTCCCTGGGCTCCTCACAGCCCCCGCCCCAGACCCTTCAAGCCCAGGGTAGTAATGCTTTCTGAGCCCTGCGTGCATCACCCCACCTTGCTGCTCATGTCATTTTAAACAGTCACTTCTTTAACCTCTCTGACATTGCCTTTCTGGGTTTTCTGTCCCTTTCCTGCTGAGATCCTTATCGACATAGGCTACTTCACTTCTCAGAGCAGAAAACTAAGGTCTAGAGGCAGGAAGAGCAAAGCTGCTCCTTGCCTGCCCACTGGGCCTCCCTCTGGGGAGCAAATGACAAGGCTCTGCCTGGAACTGATCATCCAGAGAACACATCTCCAGAAACCTCCTTTCCTGTATTCAGATCATAAAATGGTTCGCAGCCTGGGGAAAAGCTTTTGAGAGAGGGGGATAGAGGTGGTGCCAAGATAGGTCTCCCACTCAGGACTCCAGGGCCCCACTACAGGATACCACCATGCCATCTATAGTCAATCAGCTCAGAGAAGGCATTCATGTGTCCAAAAGCTACTGACCTGAACCACCAGCTTTTGGCTGGAATGTATGGCCCGGCCCCTTCTGCCTCAATTACCCTGGGAGAGTCATGCCTCATCTACCTCTTGGACTGCCTCTCAGCTTCCTGTCACCCTTACACACACACACACACACGCGCGCGCACGCATGCACGTTCACGCATACACATCCGCACGCATGCCCGCACTCACTGACTTTATTTCATGGCCCAGTCCTGGACTGGCCATGGGAAGAGAAGCAATTTTAGTTGTCTCTCTGGATTGATGGAAGATTTCCTAGGCAAATGGACATCACTTTAAAAATGGGAAGGACAAATGGGAAATGGCTAAATATGCACAATGGAAAATTACATGGCTATTTAAAGTACTTATAGAGAGTTTGAAACAGCACAGAAATTGTTTATGACAAAATATTAAGAGGAAAAAGCAGGGTACAAAACTATATATGTTTACACAAATGCTTAACACTGTGTAAAAATGCATAAGGAGAAAACAGACTGGACAGAAATGCACCAAAATGCCAATGGTGGGGCACAGGAGAACATTTCTTTGTATTTAAATTTTTCTTATAATAGACATCAATTACTTTACATCCTGTTATAATCTTCTTAATTACACAGGCAATTCTGAAAAATATTCTCATTTTAAAAACACTCAAACTGGGACGCCTGGGTGGCTCAGTCCACTGAGAGGCTTGCCTTCAGCTCAGGTCATGATCCCAGGGTCCTGGGATTAAGTCCCACATCGGGCTCCTTGCTACACAGGGAACCTTCTTCTCCCTCTGCCTGCCATTCCTCCTGCTCGTGCTCGCTCTCTGTTTCCTTCTCCCTGTCTCTGACAAATAAAATCTTGAAAAAATAAAAATACTCTGAGGAACTAACTGTGGGTTTTGGAGGGGAGGGGGGTGGGAGGTTGGGTGAGCCTGGTGGTGGGTATTGTGGAGGGCACGTATTGCATGGAGCACTGGGTATGGCGCATAAACAATGAATTCTGGAACACTGAAAAGAAATTTAAAAAATAAATTAAAAAATTTTTTTTTAAATTTTTTAAATAAAAATAAAAAAAATTAAAATACTCTAACTGGAAGTACAAAACGAAAGTCCCCCGTGAGGATGCCACCTCTGTTCTCAGTCCCCTTGCAACACAATCACAGCCTTCAGCTGGCTTCTTATGTACACAGAGAAATAAAGTTCTCATGGGGGGGATTAATGTTACATAAATTTATTCTGTGAATTACTCTCTCCACTTAGTAATAAAGCTTGGGGGTCTTTCCACAATAGTGTAGACACATCTAGCTTAAGGAGTTTTAACCTTAAATAGTAGGTCTTAATGTGGCTATGCCACAGTTTATTTAATATTCAGGACATTTAAGGTTGTTTCTGTTTTGTCCCTGTTAAAAGAAATTATACTGAACAGTTGCATAAATGACTCTTTGAGACATTAGGACTATGTTTCTAGACTAGACACAAAAAAGTAGAATTTCTGGTTGGAGGTTTGGATATTTTCATTTTAAAAGTTCCCATAGATAGATACCACTGTTTACTTCTGGGGAAACTGGGGGTCTCGGCTGATGAGCGGGCTCTAGAGGCTCTGGAGGCAGGAATTCCTACCCTCCCTGGGCTCTCAGGGTCTCTGACTTGGGGGTTGCCTAGCAGCTGGGAATACGGACTTTCTATATCTGCCTCAAGATGTACCCCGAGGACCAAAGCATAGACCTGCAGCATCTTATTTATATTCAGATCATGAAAAGATGTATAGCCTAGGGAAAAAGGTTTCTCAGAAACAGCCCACCTCCCACGGAAACTCACCACAGACCTCTATGTCTCCTGCAGAAAGCAGTTTATGTTTTTCTAAAGAACTATCCCCTGGGGCCTCAAAGTCAGAGCTAAGTATTTTAACACTTCAGATACTTAATTTCTGGAAGAAACAGAACTTAGAACAACTGTCCCGCTTTCTGTGGAAATGGCATCTTGAAGAAGCAAAATGGATTCCAACTCAAAGCAATCTCAGCTCCAGTGGGCTTTATCTGGCTTTTGCCTTTAAAGGAGTGTCCCCAGGAAGGCCACAGGAACTCCAAGCCTGTGGGAGACTGGGAAGCATGCTGGGTCCACTCCATCCAGCTTACAGAGGCTGCATCTTGGCAGGTGACACTGTGGAAGAGGAAGCCCTTGGCCTTCCACATGCCAAGCAAAAGTCTCTCTAAACCATCCCTTCGCAAAGCCCTTGAATTGCCTCAGAGGAGTCTCAGCACTCCCACCTCTGACTCCCTTTTGCCCAAGGCAATGAAACAGGCCCAGGGACAGGCAGGACCTTCCCAAGTCTTCATATCCTGCCCAAAGCAATCCCACATGATCCTTCCTCAAGCCCTGGCAGGCCACAACCCAGCAGGTGGGACAAGGTACAGAGTGATGCTGCAGAATGGCTCTAACAGAGCCTCTGGGCTCAGGAGAAGGAGAGGCCTCTGCTTGTGTCTGTGGTGGGGTTGGGGGAGGGACCAGTAGAACAGGCCCAGCACAGGCCCAGCTCAGGCCCAAAGTCCTCATTTTGAACTCTAAGACTTGCTATGACTTCAGGAAAATCCATGTGTCTAAACATCTTACTTATCAATCACCTACCAATCCAATATGTCACACTCACTCCTGACCCAGGGTCTGTCTTAGGTTCCCCATAAGTGGAAGCTGAGAGGAGGCTCATGTGAAAGTGATTTACTAGGGAAGCAGTCCCACAAAAAGCCAGTGGGAAGGTGGGCCACACCCTATCAGGGGCAAGGGAACTGGTTCCTGTTAGCCATCAGGAAGGGCTGCCCCTAAGGGGGAGAGCAAGTCCAGGTACGTTCTGCTCTCAGTGTGGAAGGAAAGCAGTTCAAGTAGCCTGAGGTCACTTTGCCAACAAAGAGTCACAGGCACAGGCAATCAGGAGGGAACATACAGGAGAAATGTGTATACCACGGGAGGGGACACACAGGGACGTGGGCAGAGAAGCCACAGCACCAGAAGAGGGTCCCTGTCACTGCTTTTTCCTCTGCCTCCTGACAGGACTCACTCCTTCCTTTCAGTAAGTGTCCACTCAAACATCATGGTTTCACCTACCTAAAATACCCATCCCTGCTGCCACCTTCCCCTGCCGTAGTGCTCGTTTTCTCTGTGGCACAAACCAGCATCTGTGACTATCTCATACATCTGCTGGTCTCCTTGTGTCTCCCACAAGATGGGAAGGGAAGGCACCAGGTCTGGCTCGTTCTTGCCTTGTGCCCCCAGCACCAGCAAGCACAGTGGGTGTTAGGAGCACTCAGTGAGTGCCGCCCAGCACATCTCCGGCAACTTATGTGACTTACCAACAGAAGTTGCCACCCCTTTAGCCACAGGGGATTGTTCCAAGAACCCCAGGAGCTGCCTGACCCTGGCAGGAGTGCCAAATCCCGCATGTACTTGTTTTTCCTACACATACCTACCGATGATAAGGTTTGATTTATAAATCAGGCACAGTAAGAGATCAACAATAACTAACACCAAAATAGGATAATTACAACAACACAGTGTAATAAGAGTTCACTTCTCTTCTAAGTGAGTGTAGCCTCTCTCTCTCTCTGTCTTGTACTCACCCTTTTTCTTATAATGATGTGAAGGAGTGAGAGGCCTGCACAATGAGGTGAAGTGAGAGGGATGACGTGGGTGTCATGATGGAGGGTCAGCGACTGCTGACCTTCTGATCGGTTTGCGGAAGGACGGTCATCTGTCTTTCAGCCCACAGTTGGCCGCAGATCACTGAAACAGTAGATGAGGGAGGATCAACCATATTTATATTTAATTAGCACTGGTGTGGTATCTACTACTCTAAATTCCTTACAACTCATTTAATCCTCCAGATAACCCAGTGTGGTACATGCTGTTCATATGCTCATCTTGCATGTTAGGAAGCCGAGGCTTGGAGGTTAAGCCAGTGGGTCGGAGTCCCGTGGCGGAGCAGAGGCGTTGACAGGGAGGTGGCCCAGCTAAGCGTTCCAGAGAGGTCTACAATGACCTGCTTCAGCCTAAGCATCATTATCCCACCTCGGGGCACCTACCAGAGAGATTCTGTAACTTTTCTGAAGCCTCAGACCTGGAGGGAAACGGGGCTGGGATTCTGATCCCCAAGCCCATTCCCCACAGCGGTATCGCCATGAGCAGCCACATGGTGGGGAAGGGGACATGAAGAGCTCCTCCTCCTGTGGCTCCGCCCTGCATCTCCTCACCCTTCACCACTGGTCCCTGGTGACAGTTTCCAGCCCTGTCCCCAGGGAAGAAGGACCCAGAGGTCCACTGGCTAAGGAGTCTCCCAGGAGTAACTCCTGCTGAGACATTGGGCCCCAGGGCCAAAGCCCCTTCCCTCCTCCCACAAACTATACAAGCCACTGGGTGGCCAGCCCTCGCATGTGAATGTGATTCAGACATTTTGTAGCCAGTGTCCCTCCTTGCAGCAAGTTCAAGTACCTTTCCCTAGAGGATGAACAAAGCTCTCAAAAGAAACATTCTAAACAAAGCCAGTAATGGTTAAGCTGCAGCACGCATGAATGAGTGCGTGAGTGTGAGTGTGTGTGTGTGTGTGTAAGAGGAAAGGGAGGCACGTGTCCATGCACGGATAGATGAGGCAATGATCTATGTCCCACTTTTCAGGCTGGAAACCTCCCACCATTCAGAGTAAAACCTCATTAACCCAAATACCACATCACTAGAGACAGGAGGTACCATACCGACTGCCATGCCTCCCCCCAGGCAAGGCAGCACACCTGAGAGGGGGCCCCAACTCAGCAGTGATTCCTGCCACACTGCATTTACCCCACTCATCAGCTAGGCTTTGACAAGACACACAGGCACCCGCCCCAGCCAGCATGCCCACCTCCCAGCTCAGCTTGCCGACAATTATGGCAATCCCCAAATTGTTAGAGACAACTCATTGGGGGGTTGCTCAGTACCTCCTAATTAGTGTTAAACACTGATTATCCGAGGCTATTGATATTGGCCTTAATCAGTAATTACAATTCTCACATAAAATATTTAATAAGCATTCATGATACAAGAAATTTGATTAAGAAGAGAGTATTTTTCTTGCATTTCCACATCGGTCTCCTGAAGGCTTAGCTGGGTTTCTTCTAAGCAGGAGTAAATACAGCTGGCACAATTACCCACCAAAGGCGGCAAGAAATCGCGAACTCAGATCTACCACCCCCACTCCTCTGAAATCCTCAGCTGCAAAAAAAAAAAAAAAAAAAAAATTTTTTTTTTTAAATGGGCAAAGGCCACAGATGGGCGATGCACAAAAGAAATGCAAATGGCCAAAAAAAATTGTGGGAAAAATATTTAGCCTCACTAGTAATCAACAAATACACACTTAAATCAAACACCGTCTCTTCAATGAAATCAGTCAAGCTTCCAACTCTAGGTCTGCCACTGATGGTCGAAGCGTGTCCTGCCCACTATGGCCCCTTCCACCACCTTCGTCCCTCTTCCGGAAAAGGCGCCCTTAGGCAAGGAGCCACTTCTCCCCTCCACAGTCATGACAGGAAGTAGAGCTACCATGTTCTGTCCTCCTGTCCCTTCCAGCTGCTGCAAGTGGTCAGAATTTGAGCCCCTCGGAGCTCCCAGAGCTGCCCCCAGTGCTTGATCAGGGAGAGGCCAGTAAAACACTTCCCTCTGGGATTTCCATCCGGGACAGAAAGGACTGCTTCCGTCTCTCTCTGGGTGAGGCAGAGCTAGAGGACTCAAGCCAAGAAAACCAGCAGTGACCATATTCTGGGAAATGTGCCATGATGCTGACACGTGGGTTCTCACAAGCCAAGACCTAGCTCAAGGTAGAGCTGGTTAGTGCTATTGTCACAAGAGCAAAAACGCACCCAAACCTTGGCCCCCAGCTCTGCCTGTTGCTCTCAGAAACGAGGGCAATTGGACTGACTTCTCATTTCAGACAGCCCAAAGGACCCCCCAGAAGCCCAGAGTGAGCTGGAAATCAGGCCCTCACTCTGCTGTTTGGGCAAGAGGAGGAGCCCTGGGGGAACATTCCCACTGGGGAGCCAGAGAAGATCGCAGGGCTGCAGGGCAACTCCCGTCTGTGAGAATTCCAATCACTGTTTTGTACCATTTGTGCTCGGCACTGCTGTCATCAACACACACACACACACACACACACACACACACACACACGAGTACAAAGTCTACAGTGAGCAGTGATCCCAGACCTCTAGCAACTCTCTTTGGATGGAAGAACCCAAGGGCAGGAACTCCCACATGCTCACACTCCATGGCCGGGCAGCCAAAACACCTTCGCTCTGTCTTTTAATGGCCCCACTCAGGACAGTTCAGTAAACGGCCACACGACTTCTGAATGTACACACAACTCAAACCAGACAAAAGGGGTCCTGCTCATCAGAGGCCAGAGGGCTGCTTTAATAAATAGTAGTAATTTGCAAGCATGCCCAAGGACAGTACCACTTTAATGCCTATGATCCCAGCACAATTATCAATAATACCCTTCCCCCCTGAAGGCAGTAAGTTAGCATCCTCCATACAGAAATCTATAAATAACCCACCCCAGCCCCACAGACACATGTCCTCATGCATCTTCTTGCTTCCTTCAATGTGGTGGCATCTCCCACCTTGTTAGGACTCTATGCAATCTCTCTTAAATTCTCCCTTCACTGTGCAAAATGCCTTAGGAGCAAAATCCAAAATTCTTTTTCAGCCATCAGCTCACAGAATGACTGGGCCATCCCTGTGTCCTTTCTCTTGAGCGTGTGCTGGGCCCCAGTGTCCTGTCCAGCATGCCAGTATCCTTCAGTGGTTTGGGGAAGCATTTCTCTCTCCAGACTGGTCTTTAGTTCAAAGCAAGCTATGGCAGCTTGACCAATGTTGGATTCCAAGGAAAAATGAATTTGCCTTCATGGGACATCTTCTTCTAGGTTTGGAGAAAACAGGAGAAATTCCTTCCTGCCCCCACCTCCACAGTCAGCCCCCTTCTAGAATGGTACACTCACAGGCAACACTTAGGAAATCTCCCCCGGGGTCAGGCCTGCCTATTATTTCTCTGCCCTTGAGCGGGCAGAAATTCCCCTCAAATCACACCTTCACCGTGGACTAGTTCTGTGACCTTGGGCATGACCTCTAGACCAGCTGCTTCAACTACTGAGTTCTGAGGTTAAATGAAAGAATGCATATAGGGCATTTATCCCAGCGCAAAGAAGTTTTAGACAAACGCTAGCTATTGTACTTAGTAATAGTAATTAATGACCCAGTGATACAAGTTTAAAGTAGACAGGTAGGGTATACCCGGGTGAGAAATGGCCTCCCATCTGGAAAGGCAACTTGCTGATATTTATGGCAAATCTGATCACATACTAAGTATGCTGTAAGGGTGCAGAGACTGAAGCCAGGAGAACCAAGTGCCCACCACCCAACTCCAACCTCGAAAAGGCCAAGCGGGGCAAAGGGCCCACACCCATCTTTCCACCTGGAGAAGACACACCATTCCTGGAAGAACACCCAGCAGAGAATTCAGTTTGCATGAACTGTATGCAATGGGCACCGTAGTAGCCCCACTCTGCAGTTGTGAATACTGAGACAGACAGCGGAATCAACTTACCCAAGGCCACCCAACCTGCAGGTGGCAATGCAGGGCTGCCATCTCCCAAGGCTGGGGTTGTAATGAGGAATGTCTATCACTGCTTCCTGCAACCCAGGGGAAAAGTTTGTGTTCTTGCCCAGCAACAAGGTGGAAGTTAGCAGGACTCACTGAAACAGTGCCTTCAGGAAGGAAGGACCAGAAGTCCCCAGGAACAGGGTCATGGGACTGATGAGAACACAGTCCTGCTCCTGTGGTCTCCAGCAGGAACAGAAGGTGGCTGAGTGGCACCAGTGGGCAGCACAGGACTCACCCGCCTCCCACCCTGCCTCCCCTCACAATGTGCTCCACTCTGTTCCATACTCGCTCAATGAACCACGCTCCACTCTCCCACTGAGGGCATGCTGCTGGGAATGCACCTGCCCCAACCACCGCCATTTCACCTCGTCCTTCTGATGGCTGTTGATAGCCATGCTCCAAGCGACAGGTGGGCCTAAAGCAAAGAGACCAGCTCTAGGTAGAAATACACCCTGATTCCAGAAGACACCAGTGGGCCAAGAGTGAGCCACGATAGGAAAGCCGGCCTGGGAATGTTTGCCATGATACCTTAGGCCAATAATAAACCAGCACCCCACAGCAGGCTCCAATGGGGCACCACATGCCCAACCCAATTCCCACAGGGTGAGAGAAGGTGCCTGCCTTCTAGAAGCACAGCACGCCATCCAGATAGGCCTGAGAGATGCTCATGGAAGCCAGGTATGGGACCAGCCATGGTTGCTGAAGCTTCAGGGAGGAAAACAACGTGGACAGTTTGTTCAGAGATCACATTCATCTGCCCCTTCTCCCTGGATGCCCATGTTCACCAGCATAATCCAGGCCAGAGATTTCATCAGATGGCAGCCCACTGCGGGACAGATCTCACTGCCACTGGGCAAGAAGAAGGATAAACATGACAGCTTTGGGGAACTTCTGAGGACTCAGGAGTCAAGGTGTCTACCAACTCCACCATGAAATGCTGGCATGCACTTTCTCCCCTGGATTAAGAACCCAAGAGAGCCTCTCCATGGGGCCCTCCCCTGCCCCCCTACCCCCATGTTCCCAGAGCCCTAGGACTCCTCCACCTAAGCAAGCCCAGGGCCAGTTTTCTCTTTCTCTCAGGTGGCCTTTTACTCCTTGGACGCCCTCAAGCAAAAGATGTTTTCCCATGGTCTATACCCTCCCCTGGGCCAAGCAGGGTCCCCACCAGCCTGCTCTTCTGAAGCAGGACGCAAGGGATGTTTTCTTCTTTTACGGCCACAGTGCGATGTTTCATGGGCCAAAACTAAGGCCAGATCCCTTTATAATCGTTCTTCTGGCTCCTGCATAATTGATGTCCCTTATGCACTTTTCATGATCTAATTTATCTACCTCCTCAAATCTTTTGTAAAACCTGAGTCCCATCTGTAATGATCTATGTCCCATTATAAAGTCTACTGAAGGATTTGCTAGCCAAGCCGCATCCATGGGCAGAAACTTTACCGCACTGGATGGAGGCACGACTGTGTCCAGCAGGGATGAAGGCCTGTTTCACTCCGAAAACACACTCAGCGGACAAGAGAAGGTAGGCAGGCTCCCAGAGACGCCAGCCTCAACAGAGAGAGGAAGGAGCAGAGGGAGCAGAGGACTTACTTTCTGGGAGCAGCTACAGAGCGCCTCTGTGGCCCCATGAGGTGGCACCAACAGCAAAAAAATAGCAAAAACCATAGTAGTGGTGCCTGTCACTGTCAAGGCTCTAAAGTGCCAGACACTGTCCTAGCACTTGCCAGTCATTACCTCATTGATTCCTCATTTGTGAGGCAGAGACCATCACCGCCCCCACTTCACAGATGAGAAAACCAAAGCCTGGAGAGGTAAGTAATTTGCTCTGTCCCTCCTATCCAGAAGCAGCCCGTCCTCTCAAACGCTCGCTACCTTCCTTAAGCATACAGCTCAGCCCTATCTCTCAGGGAAGCACCCATCTCTCCCTGCCCACCCACCAATCTCACCCTGGCTGAGCCAAACTTCACACTCTTCCCTTGCACAAAACATCTGCCCATTTTATTACTTACTGAGCACCTAGATAGAACCTGGAACATAGCTGGTGCTCATTAAATGCTCGTTGAATGAGTGGATACGTCAATGAGTGAGTGATCAATACTGTGGCTTTGTTCTACACTGTCTACTCTGTGTAGGTCCCAACAGAGGGAACAGAGGGCATCCCAGAGGAGGGCAGGTAAAACCCTGCCATGCTGACACATCTTGCCACAACCTGCCCCGGGCATGGTGCAGATTCAGTAACTGGAGAGGTGGAGTTAAATGAGGAAGAAGGAAATGTAGCAGGGAGCCCTCGGCCTGGGTCCTGCGAACCACAAGCTATCTGCCAGCTTCCAACAACACCTTGTTCCAGGACTTGGGCACTGTTTGCTTCAGTTTCCTGAGCTGGAAAGCAGGATGCAGACACATTGCTCTAAATCCCCCATGGCGGGCTGTGGGGATTATGAGCTCACAGGGAGGAGGCCTGGAAGCATGGTGGGTTCGAGGCGCGGGTCCTTGGAAAGTTTCTCTTCCCCGGCAGCCTCCCGCACCCAGACTTGCCACCGCCCCTGACAGTGATAAACTCCCCTCAGGAGCCTAGCCACAGAGCACTGCTCGAAGCCATGCTTCTCCCAAGTCCGGCCTGCAAGCAGAGGCCAAATAAAGATGGATATTCTCTCACGCATGGCAAACACAACACCTCAGTCAATCTCTTGGCACCTGAACTGTGTTCATTGTTCTAGTGTGGAATTCCACAGACACTTGTAAACCCTTCCATTACTTCTGAAGTTTTATTTATGGATTTTCTTAAACCTTTACTCTGAAATTTGCCATTTTAAACACTCCCTGACTGAGTAAGATTTATACAGTTTCTTCACACAGAAGCTACCTGTAATGGACAGAGCCAAAATCAATTTATAGGGCCTCAAAAGCAGCTGACAACTCATTTTTATTGAGAAAAGGCTTTCTCAGGAAAAAGAGAGAAACCATTAAGATCCCAGACATATCCGCTTCCCAAGAAGCTGACCACACTGAGCGTGCGTCTCTGCACCTTTTTCAAAAAGGGCTCGATCAAACAGCGCGAGACCAGGGATGGAAGCAAGGATGCCAGCCTCCCCCAGAAGAAGTTCCCACCCCTCACTGGCCTTGGAGTGCTCAGAGAGGTGCACGCCCCAAATGAACGCAGAGATTCAGTGGAAGCCAAGAGTGGGAGGTGGCAAGGGTAATGAAGAATTCACCCATGTTTGTAAATTTATTCATTGTTCTAAATTCTCATCCAAAACATTATGAAATTTCTCAGTTACAGGATAGAAGGTACCCTCACACCATTTATTGGTATTGGGGGGACTTTATACGGAACTGGGCCATAGATCGTGTTCCTATGGTTTATCAGTCCTTATGGAGCCAAAAGGCCTAATCAATAAGCCCAGTCTGTTGGGTCAAGAAATTGAAACTGGGCTCCTATGCTACAGGAGTTCCAGAAAAGGGAAGTGCGTTTGCCTTGTGGTGGGATCTCCCTGATGGCTTTCTTCTCCCATCTGTAGTAAAAGCTGGCAAGGCTTTTCTTACTCCTAAGATAGTTCCCTCAAACAGTATTTCTAAACATACATTATTGCGCCTTCTTCACAGGCGTGTCATTTTGACTTTCTTTCCCATCTTCTGGAAGAGGGAAGGAAGCAGAAGTAGGACATCTAGGTCTCTGCCACCCTCTGGTGCAGAATGCTGCTTCTCTTAGCTCAGGAACCTCCCTTCTTGCCCACAATATTTCTGTGGGGCGGGGGTGGGGGGCAGGGTTTGATCCCCTGATGCTCACACCCTTCTGTTTAGGCCTTATGCCCAGAAACCTGGGCTGATCTTTCCACAGTACTGAATCCCTGGGTCACTGTGGAGTGACACAGGTTCACTGGACACAGAGATGGAATCAATAGTCAGGGTCTTTCATAGCCTTTAGAGAAGAAAATGAAATCATTTCATCTTTGGACTTCTCAGTACTATTAGAATGACTTTTTTCTTTCTAAACAGTGAAAATCATGTTATAAAAGCATCTTTTTTGTTATTTGTTTGCATCTCTCCCCCACACTCTGCTGTTCTCAAATGAAAAAAAAAAAAAAAGAATTGTACCACTTTTTGTACAAAAAAAAATGCTTGAAAGATTAAAAAAAAAAAATTCCCATCTGAAAGGAGCTTCACCCACATTTTTCCAGGCCTTGTCAAATAAATTAGGAAATCTCTTCCTTTGAAGATCAATGGTCTGAGATGACTTTGAACTCTTAATATCAGGCATTAGCAAGATAATGTTAGGTTTTATTAAGAATGAAAAGAATTTACCAATTTTCTTCCAACAATTCTCTCTGGACTCCACAAGGAAGCTAATCACTAGATAATTGTTCAGTGACTCTTCTGATCCATTCAAATCCACTGAATTGTTTAGTGGGGGTGGAGAGGGCGGGGGAGAGGTCCTCAAGAAACCAGTTACCAAACAGTTGGGACCTGCAGCCTGGCAAGAACATACAGCCCTGGAAAAAGCCAGAATACCAAAGAATCTGGGTGTATTCATCTGTTCAGATTGCCATAACAGAATACCACCCACGGACAGCTTAACCAATAGACATTTATTTCTCACAGTTCACAGTTCTATAGCCTGGAAGTCCAAAATCAAGGTTCTAGTCAACTGGGACTCTAGTGAGAGCTCTCCTTCTGGCCTGCACAGGACCCGCTGTTCACTAGGTGCTCACATGGCCTCTTCTCAGGGTATGTACACAGAGAGACAGAGCATGAGCTTTCTGGTGCCCCTTTGATAAGGACACAGACCCCACCAGATAGGGCCCCGCCCTCATGACCTCATCTAACCTTGGTTACTTTCTTGGAGGCCCCATCTCTAAACATAGCCTCAACACAGGAATTTCCGGGGGACACGCACATTCCATTTATAACGCCGGGTTTGCCACAACTTGGGTCTCCCCTGTTCAGGAATTCCAGGCCCCATTTCCAACCCCCCACTCAGGTGGTCTAAACCTTCTCCATACCTGGTCCCTACCTCTCTCCTCCCCAGTACGTCGTTCAGGAGCCCCCAGATTCCCAGAGGCCCGTTTCCAACCTACAGTGCTGAGTCCTTTCTGTGCTCAAAAACCTCAGTGGACTCCCCCCCCCCCACTAAGCCCAGAATCAGGTCTATAATTTAGATTATCAGTAAGGGCAATAATTAAAGAACTTGGAATCAGACAGATGTACATGTAAATTCTAGGTCTGACCTTTATTCACTGTGTGATCTTGGGTCATTCATTTAACCCCTCTGGCCCTTAGGTTCCTCTTCTGTACTGCCGGGAAACTAACAGCTCCTACCTGGTCGGGTTGTGGTGGAGACAGAGAGGGATGCAAGAAGTGCCTAACAGAACCCCTGGTACTTAAAACTCAGTAACAAGTCAGCCTCTCTCCACCCCTCAGTGGTCTCACCCCATCTTGTGTCTTTAACACCATGGAAAGGCCAATGGCCCCTACATGCACAACTCCTGCTCCAACCTCTCCAGAACTCCGGATGAGAAAAACCAGCTAACCACCCCCCACACACACACATGCATGTCCATGCAGACAGCAAACAAGGAGCCCCAACTTGTCAAGTCCACAGGATCTCTGATCCAGCTTCAGCCTGCTCCACCCAAAGCCGGGCCCAGCTGCCGAGGCTGAAACCCGCCTCTCACAGTCACATTCAGCCTGTTGAGAAACCTCTGTCCTGAACAGAACCACTATCCACCACCTCCGCGACACCTCTCCAGCCAAGCCCACCATCACCTCTCGCCTGGGGGCCACAGCAGCCTCCCAAGTGGCCTCTCTGCCTCCGGCCTTGCCCCTAAAATGGTCAGGTTTACACAAAGCACACAGAAAGATCCTTTTAAAACAGAAGATCCCCCAGCTCTCTTCCAGTCTATGTCTCCCAGAGGGCCCCACATCACTGAGGGTGAAGCCCAAACCTGATGCTGCCCTCCGGGGCCCCCGGGGGCGCTCTGGCCTCCTCCCACTGCCCCCTGGGTCAACCCGCAGCTTCCCCCCCCAACCCCCCACCTGGGCCTCCAGCAGCTCCTTGAGAACAGGCACACTCCTACTTCAGGCCCTTAAGCACCTGCTATTTGCTCTGCCTGAAATGCTCTCCCCCCAAGTATTCATCTGGCTAATTCCTTAACTCCTTCTCAAACCACTCAGACATCCTCCTGTCACAGAGGGCCGACTCCGCTACCCTGATCAAAACTGCAATCCCCACCCGAACGCACGTATACCCCGCTCTGGTGCCCCCATTCCTCTCCATGGTGCAACTCATTCTGTTCCCCTTACACTTAGCTCTTCCTAGTGTACTGCATACATTATTTATATGCTGTATTTATTTGTTTACTATCTTCTCCTGCTAGAATGTAAACTCACAAGAGAGTGACGTTTACCTGTTGGCAGCTGCACACCCAGCCCCCAGCAGAGTACCACGCAGTACTCACTCAGTAAATACGTGTCAGATAAAATGAAGGCACACATAGATTTCTTCAACAAATATCCACAGAGCATCTTCAAAGCCCACTAGGGTCTCACCCTTTCCAGGCACTTCCCCAGGACTTCCTTCCATAGAACCTCTCAACAAATCACCCTTGTCTCTCCATCTGCTCTCCTACGTGTTGGACAGACTGCTCCCTGAAGCCCTGACCACCCCCTCTCCACCTGTGGAGATGCAATTTGTCCTGCAAGGGCCAGTCCACCTCCCCCTCCCCCACCCCCAGGGAACCTGTGCATCCATTGTAGGGTGCCTGCCCTTGACCTTCTCCAAGCCTTTCCTCTACCCATCCTCCCATCCTGTTGAGCACTGTCATGGGCCGTGGTCTGTTCCATGGTCCCTGCTACTCAGATCTTTCACGTCAGAACCGTGTTTGCTACCCTCAGTCTCTCCCACTATACCAGGCACACCTGAACTGTTCCAGAAAAATTTAGGAGTGAATTAGTATGCATCTGCATCAGCCTATAAATTAAAAAGTCAAAAGTAAACCCTAGTTTTGGAGATTCAGCTAATTTGGTCCCTTGAGACAAGAGTGACATATAATGACATAATTACTTCCTCCTGCCTGGCTTACAGCCCCATCAACAGCCCCAGAAGGAATATATTGCCCGTCCTCAAGATGCGATCCAGAATGTGGCCAAGTACAGCCTCTCACCCCCTGTAGCTCCTATGCCACCGTGCCCTCCCTCTGCGCCCCTCCCACCCAAGACTGCCCTCCAAACCCACTGAAAAGAAGCCCATACAGGACTCTGTGCATCTAGGAAAATAAAAATGATACATATGGCACAAATGTAAGTGTCTATAGGGTCCCACACACCAGTCTGACTAGATTTTACCCTTGAAGTAATGAGTTCTGTTGTTCAGTTTCTTGCTCCGAAGAAGGAATGGGGGTGTCCTCATGCCTATGATCAAATACAGCCACCATCCCTGTGCCAAGACCTCCTTCTGTAGGAAACCAACTCACACACCACTCATGACACCCCAGAGCTCATGAGTCCCAAAGGTTGCTCAACCCTGTATGCCCTTATCCATGTAAGCATCAACACACAACAGCATCCATGTGTCCAACACTCTACCTGACTCTCGGCCTACCCCCAGCAAGGGACTGACAGCACCAAGGTTAGAAGAGGGAGGCGAGACTCTGCTTTAATCACATTTCCACTCCTTTTGCTCATCTTCCCAGAGGAGAAGCCAGTGGAAGTCATGGAAAGTCGAAGGAGCAGGATTATGTTAAATTAGATGTCCCTCCCCAAGTCAGCAGTGATCCCATGGCCCAAAGCAGCAATCCAAGTTTTATTTGCTCATAAACATTAATGGGACCAAACCTCAAGGAAAGGAACAAGAGAAGCCAAATGCCGGAGAGCAAGCAGCACCGTAAAACATGGGTTCGGGGCAGGATGGGGAAGGTCGGGGCTCTGGGGAAAGTGGTCCCAAACCCTCCTTCCACAGGGGGACTGCCTTTGCCCACTTAGGGGGATGGATCTGGGTAGATTTTCGAATGCCTCAGCATTCTGGCAACTCTTTTCTTGAGCAGGAAGAAAACATTTAAAATAAGAAATGTGTGGGACGCCTGGGTGGCTCAGTTGGTTAAGCGGCTGCCTTCGGCTCAGGTCATGATCCCAGCGTCCTGGGATCGAGTCCCACATCGGGCTCCCTGCTCAGCAGGGAGCCTGCTTCTCCCTCTGCCTCTGCCTGCCACTCTGTCTGCTTGTGCTCTCTCTCTCTGACAAATAAATAAATAAAATCTTTAAAAAAAAAATAAGAAATGTGTTCTTAACGGCCCAACATTTGCCAAAAAGCAGTGACAACAGAGCATAGCCCCTACCGTAAGCAGGCTCTTCTTCAGCCCCGACCACCTCACACCGGGGCAGCGACCCCCATCTCAGACATCTGGCCTACTGCAAAATTGTAGACCCCAGTGCCAGCCCTGCTTTATCAGTAACAGCCCAAGTGATTTTGAGAAAACCCATACAACCTCAGCCTCCATTCGGTCACTGCTAACATGGGGCACATCCCCTGTGTCTCCTGAGGGGCTGGGGGTCTTGTGTTTAAGGAGAGTGTACCCAATCCAAGCCAGGCCCGTGCTCCACATGTCAAATGCATATTCCTTTGATCCTTTCAACAGCTCTATGGGACAAGGACTATGACCCCCATTTTACAGACTTAGAACCTGGGGCTCAGACAGCCTAAGCCCCTATCCAAGGTCTTACAGCTGGAACATGGCAGAGCCAGAACTAGAACCTAAGTCTGGGCGAAGAGTCTGTGCTTTTTAAGCCATATGCTGTGGGACCTGACCCCACACCGTGTCAAACCCAGGCCTTGGATAACAGTTGCTTAAGCAAAGCCTGTTCAACTGAATTGCTCACTCAACTGAATTGCTTCCTCAGAGCCCTTTGGACACCTCTTTGCCAGACTTAGAAGAAGCCCCAGGTCTGTTCTTCTTCCTCTGACAAGGAAGGAAGCCATGAGAGGGTTGAAGCTATTTCTGACCCCTCCAGCTCTGTATCCAGGTTTTAAATGAGGGAGGGGAAGAGCATATTTTCTTTCCCAATTTCTTCTCTCATCTGAATATTGGATTTCCACATGTGGATCTGCAGAAGCCCGGTTCCCCAGAGGAATTCCCGGAGAAGCCATCTGCCCGTGTGCTTCTGAGGTTCCTTGGCAAAGGGAAATGTAGGATGTTAATCAATCATCCGAGGGGGAGCTGCTCACTTTTTCCCTGGGAGATGGGCAGTCACACGCCCTTGAACATGGAGGCTGTATCACCAGCGAGGCACAGACTCGGGCTCTGCAGCTGCTCGGACCATCCCAGGGTCACCTCCGACTGAGGTCAGGTCACATGCACCCTGCTGGGGCCAGGGCAGTGAAGAGCCAGGACAGAGGGCAGGGAGAGGCCTTGAAGAGGTTGGCACTTTGTATCAGAAGTGCTCAGGGGCTGCTGCTATGTCTGTGCCCAGACCAGAGCCCATCCCTGACCCAGACAGGGATGCACACTCAAAAAGAAGTCAAGTCACAGAGCTATCCCCAGGAGGTCGGCTCAGAAATGTGGCAGTCAGTGTACCACACTGACCCTTCAATATGGCCACCCCAGCTCCAGCGACATTTCTGTGGGCAGGAAAGCTGGGTCTGTATGAGCCTCAGCAAGCTTCACTTGGGTGGGCCTTCTAGGTACAGCCTTCCCTTCCAGGATAGCCATAGGGTTCAATTTACCCCACTGGGAATCAAGGAAGCATTGGTAACTAAACAACGTGAAGGACAAACCAGCTTCCCAGTCCTATTAACTAAACCTTGAAAAGCCCCAGAGAGCGTCTGGTCTACCATGTAGTCTTATCAGTGGAGAACCCCAATCTCAGAGAGACAAG
Organism: Lontra canadensis; assembly: GCF_010015895.1. NCBI lineage: Eukaryota > Metazoa > Chordata > Mammalia > Carnivora > Mustelidae > Lontra > Lontra canadensis. The sequence continues at coordinate 3,344,155 of NW_022631093.1, forward strand.
TACTTCTCAAGGACACACTACAAGCCTCCCAGTCCAAAACTCCAACCCAACACTCATCAAAATCAAGTCCTCCGAGGCTCGGTGGCACCCACCTTGCACAGCCACCAGTGAGAAGATGGCAGGAGATGGCCACCCCACAGCCATTCCTGATCCCTGTCAAGGAAGACCCAACCTCTGGAAGGGTTTCTCTTTCTCTGTGTCCCTCTGCTCCTCTCTCCAAGCTGCAGGGATTTCTATACCATGTTCAGGCTGCCCCTGGTACCTTGACAAAGAGGTTTTCAAAGCGAAAAGAACTTCCTTAAATATTTCATCACTATATGCAAAACAAGGCATTCAGAACAGCCCAGGGCCTGTGTTGCTGCAGGGGAGAGAAGATTCGACAGATAGAATGTTTCTGCTCATGTCCTGTCCTCTGTGGAGCTTCCTGGGCCCAGGTGAGCTTCATCTGGCCATGAAGGTGAACATACAGACTGGCCATTGTGCCAGCTGCTCAGGCTGAACCAGGAAGGAACCAGCCTGCGTGCTCAAGATGGCAGGGGTCTTGCTAAGTTGTGATGCCTGAACAGATATGTCTGTGCTCTGGCTCTCACAGGCCTGTCCTGAGCTTGGGGGAGGCCACCGCAGGCCAGGGGGGTAAATGCCCTGCCTAATTTCCACAGTGGGAGGAAATTCAGAGTTTCTGAGTCCATTGCATAGTTGGCATAAGAATATGGAACACTTGATTGCATGTGGGGGGAAGAGACTGGTGTAGGGTTTTCATTGGCTTTCTATAACCAAAGGGATCTGTGATCAGATATGCTTGGGAAACAGAGGGTTAAAAAAAGTTGAACAAATTTCTTTTTATAGAAGGACTTTGTACCCAGAGCCTGGGAGATACTGATGGTCATTAAGAATCTCCCAGAAGTGAGCACAGGGTACAGGATTTCCCAGCTGCACTCAGAGGGCCACAGGCAGCTGTAACAGGGCATCTCCCAGGACTGACACCCATTATGACCTACTGAATAGAGTGAAATGGGATCTAGTGGAAGCTCAGGAGAGAGATACAGATGTTCACAGGAGCCAAGTCCCTATGAGGTCTTGGGAAACATGCCTCCTCCTCCAAATTCCCCACCCAGAAGCACCACCAGTGAGAAAGGGACATGTAATGCCCAAGCTTGGTATTCACGTGACATGGGGCATGTGAATGTAGGCAGATCATGGGGGGATGCGGTGGGGGGTGCTCTGGAGTCCTCTCTGGAGACTCACAGCAGCTCCCAAGCACTGAAGACGCTGACATACCCTGGGCCCCTGGCACCCTGCCCCGCACACCCCCTTTCCTCCCTGCTCTCCTCTTACTCCACTTACCAGGGCTTCTCAACCCCAACCAGTTTCTAAAGTGTCCCTGACACAGCTGTCTCTCAGATAAACACACAAGGCTGCTCTGTAACCACAGAGAAACAAATCTATGCTATCAGATTAACAAAACCAAAAAGCTTCAAAATGACCAGTGCCTGTCCCTACCTCTGTTAAAAACCAGACTGTGTTGAGTCCAAGACTCCTCATCCTCTTCATGACCCCTCCGCCTCTCAGTCCTTCTTAGCGGTCAGTTGCAACTCTGTCTGTCCCCATAGTGGAGGTCCCCTTTGTCCATCTCCCCCCCCCCGCTACATCCCCTACCTCAGCCCCAGCTCCTTCTCTCTGATCCAGAGGTCTCCAAAGCCCTCGGGCAGGGTTTCCTTTCCAAGTACAAGCTCTGGTCAGCCAGTCTTGCCATAAACACCAGGCAAAGCTCGGGAAACTCAGCCACCGGCACCTAGTTCATGCTCACAGAAGCCCACATGTGCCAGATTTCCCCACTTGCTCCTCATCCGAGGACTGCAAGGCCTAAAAGCACTTCCTTCTTGTGGAGACTCAGCAGCACGTGTGGCCGGACCAACACAAGGAGCAGCCCAAGAGCATCAAGCTCATGGTTGATGTCCCTGTGCCCCACTCACCCGCAGACGTCTGCTCGGTCCCTACACGGCTGCTTGGCGTGCTTTCCCCTGGGCTGATGTGCCCCTTCACAGTCTGCTCCTCAACAGGCTGAAAAGAAGTAAAAATAACATTTTAATTCATGCACTTTGAGATTCCAAAAAATGTTTTCTAGAGGTTCAGAATGTCATCATCTTTGAAGTTCAGCTAAGCCAGCTGCCTCACTTCCCAGAGGAGCTGAGAGAGAGTGAGAGCGCGAAGAAGGGAATCGGTTCTGGGAGGAGGGGTCTGCCAAGGCAAGTGTCTAAAAATACCAGATTTCATTATTATGAACCCATGAACCATTTCCATGTATGTGGTTCCTGGACACGGCTTTCTGTCAGCCCAACAGTGAGACTCGGTTTAGAGAGGAAACTCACAAACCTGCATTTACACAAGGAAAGCAGAACGACAACTGTACACACCAGGGGCAGAAATCAGGTCTCTGCCTCCTCTCCCGGTCAAGCTTTGCTCACCAAGCTCCCACCCAGCCACCTTCACAAAAGCCTGTGACAGCTGTACCCAGCCATACCAGGGAAGGTCCAGAGATGATCGAGATCCCAGGAAGCCTCTTGTCCCTCCAGATCCATGGGCTCCTATAGCCCCATGCTCTCCAAAAATGGCACCCTTCACACAGACAACATAGCTGTCTGGTTCCTGCCTGGCCCCCCAACCCAAGGGCATGGAACTTAGCCATTGTATCCCCAGCCTAGAGGCCTAAAATGGATGGATGGATGCATGGACAGACAGGGAAGAGAGGGAGAAAGGGTGGGAGAGAACCCAGGCAGCCATGGCCTTACCTGGTCCCCTTGTCCCTCTCCCCCTCAAAAGGGAGCTAGGACTAAACAAACACAAGTCTTGGGACACTGCAACTTACCCAACCCCCCCTGGGCCCCAGTCCCACAATTCCAGCACCTAGAGCCAACACGGGGGCCTCTTGCTCCTTTGCAAAGTCCAGGTTTGAGCCATTTCTGAGACTCTCTCTAGTCTGAGACTCTGGAAATTGGTTGCAAGATCCCATGCCATTCAAGCCACCTTCAGCAGAGAAGGGGAATTCACCAAGTCTCTAAAGCATTCCACTGTGCTTCGGGGCTAGGACTCAGAGAGATTCCAGGTCTGGATCCTCATGTCCACAGACACTGTCTCCCTCTACCTCTCCTGAGTTCCTGGCAGGCAAGTAGCCTTCCCAGAAGCCTGCCTGTCCACCCTGAGCACGGAGCTGTGAGGCAGGTCCTAGAATTCCAGTGGGACCCAGAAACACCTGGTGCCATGGCTGGGGCAGCAGGAAGTCTCCCCTCCCCTCCCCCAACAGCCCCCAGCTGGAGGTGGTTGTGTGCTAGAGGCAAACTGAATGATCTCATCTCAATCCCAGGTGGTTCTGCTGGCCAGCCCTCCCCTGGCCAGCTTGTCTAGCTTCCCTGACCTTGACAACTGCAGAAAAGCTGAGAACACACATGCACACAGGCTATTCATGTTCCCTGCCTGCATTTGCTGGGGCAGCCCCACGTGCGAGTAACAAAACCCAGGACAGAAACAGGATGCACACCAAGGACCAGCAGCCTGACAGGACCCTGACCATTTAGCAAGGAGAGAAGGAGCCATGGATGTTCTGTGGCATTCATCTGACCCCTCACACCCTGACAGCCTTCTCTCTCAGCACACACCATGGCCTGCTAGGGGAAAGCCAGGGACCTGCACGGAAAAGCAGCTCTAGGTTCCCTAGCCCCAAACACGCAGAGGTCACGGGCCCCCAGAGGTCAGCAAGGGCTAAGAGGGGTCAGGAAGATTTGGGGAAGGGAGTCCACAACATGGGTTAACTTTGGACAGCATTGCAAGGGGGTCATTCCAAATAGAGAGCAGGGGCAGCCTGGGCGAGACAGGAGCACGCAGGGGCAGTGCAGGGGGCTGGGGGAGCCACCTGATTAGGCCTGCCCCACCGAGGGAGTGACCTGGGGCCTCCTGCTTCCCCCTGCCCCTGGCCACAGCACACCCCGAAGCCAGCACTTTCTCCTTCCCCCACCAGTGGTTCCCTTTCTCCAAGTGACTGCTTGGCAGCACCTTCTTGAGGGGCTTTTAGTGGCTTTTGAAATCTAAGGCTGGAGCTGCAAATGCCGCCTCACCAACTTGCTGGAACACTCCACCTCCCCAGAAATTTCTTCCAAAATGACTTTCTTCCACAAACAGAGTCTTCGGAGCAATGGGCCTTTTAATCAACAATTATTAAGAAGTTTTAAAAGTCACTTTTTAAAAGGCTGTCACCACGAGCCTACTCAGCTATTTTCTCTTTTCCCAAGGGACTACCTGGCAGTGCGGGAAGCTCGCACCAGCAGAAGGTGGGTGGGTGGGAGCAGCCTTCATCCATCACCCAGCGACAGGCCCCTGGACCCTGGGGGGTCCTCAGAGCACACGTCAGCAGCCCAGGCAGCACTGGCATGATTTATCACAGGCAGGATGTCCCCGTCGCCCGGTCAGGTTGATCTGTTTGTTGACTTCCAAATGCTTCAGTTCCTAGGGGCCCAGGGCCTGGTCTCCCCCAACTGCACACACAGGTACCTGCTGTCACAGCCTCCCTCACCATCTCTGGGCTGAAAGCTTCTGCACTTGTGGCTCCAGGCCCAGACCCATATACCCAGCTGCTTCTCTGGCATCTCCTCCAACTCAAAATATCCAAGACAATGGATGCACCTGTGCCTGTTCCCTCCAGAGAGTCTTCCTTCCAGCCTCCTGCACCTCAGCGGAAGGCACCACTTTCCCTGGGGCTGCAGCCTTGTAATCACCCTGGTTCTCCTTCTCCATGCTGCCACACCGCCTCTGACTCCATCCGGGAGGCCCACAGCTTTCCTGCAAACCACATGGTGCCTACTCCCCCGGCCCCTCCTGGGTAGCAGCCCCTATCTCCCTGCACAGAGCCCTGGCGTCCAAACCTGCTCCCCCTCCCCCCAGTCCTTTCGCCTTCTCAAAATCCAAAAGTCAGCTGCCCTTCAGCTCTCAGCTCAACATCCCCTTCTCAAGGAAACCTCCCCACCCCAGGAGCCAGCTCAGTCCTGAATGGTCTTAACACCCCTTCTGCCTCTTTGGAGTGCATATCCCAGGCCACCGAGAAATGCATTCACCAGTGGGGTGATGGTTTTGTTTTTATTGACTATCTGACCTCCCTGCTGGTCTTTGAGGCCAGGCCTGGGCTTGTTTTGTTTGAGGCTGATCCCGGGGTCTTTTCCACAACAGGTTCTCTGTAAATTTTGACAGAATAAATGCATAATTCTGCAAATCCTAGGTAGGAGATTGCCAGGAGCCTCTCCTTTTCAAGAAGGAAAGGAAAAGGGAGAGAATTTGGACTCCTCCTGTATGGAGTCCATTTCACCATAAAACCCATGCAGCTGAGAAGTCTCATTATTCTCAAACACAGGAAGCTAGAGAGATAGAATATTGCATTTAAAAATAAGTCTATGGCAAATGCAACATAACTGAGGGGAGCAAGAAGCTTTGTAATCCCCCAGGGAAATGTCTAGGTGCTCCCACCTCATTACACCTGCTGAATGCCGGTCAGCCTTCACAGAGCTGAGGAAGGGCCCAGCTGGATGCCTGGGTACATGTGAGATGAGGCTGACCAAGCTGAGGGCTCTCACATGGCATTTCTTCTCTGTCTGGGGTCACCAGTCTCCCAGCCCAGGCCTCTTCCTGTTTTTTTTGTTTTGTTTTTTGTTTTGTTTTGTTTGAGTTCTGGAAATGGGTTGCTCTCATTGCAACTGTGATTCCTTTGGGGAACCATCCACCCTGCTTTCTAGATGGTTCTGGGGGGCCATCCATCATACTGCCCCAGCCCCAGCCTCTGACTACAGAGGTGTGCCAAGCTGAAACAATTACAGTATCACATCTCCCTAGATGTCACTGATCTATGTGGACACTTGACCCAGGAAGGTCAATCATTTCCATGTCCATATAGTCCTATATGGAGAGGAAGCTTGCTTTCCACAGACTTGCCAAGCTGGAGTCATGTGAGCCTGGAGCTGCTAGCAGACATCACCCCTGACTGTATGAAGTGAGCCCATCTGCACTAAGAGAATAGGAGACCCAGACATGGATGAGCATCGGGGTGAGCAGGGCCAAGAGAAGGAGAAAGTGAGAGAAAGGGCATTATTTGTGTTGCTGGATCCAGCCTTGCCTGAAGGCAGACCCCTAAATATCTCCACTACATGAGTTAGTAAACATCCCTTTTGACTCAAACGGGTTTGCCTATAATCAAGAGTCCAAATGAATATAGCCTTTATCCTCAGAAGCCCCCAAGAGAGACCCCTGTGCCTATGCATGAACTTGTCTCTTTCAACTCTATACCAAGCGCCTAAGATTACAGCTGGAGTATAAGACATGACCATGCCACAGTGATATAGAAGAGAAATCTCAGTGGTGTCTAGTCCCTGTGCCTCTCCCCAGCCCCTGGGATATACCTTCCCCTGCAGACTCTGTGTTTCCATAACCCAGACTCGGGAAGCTCTGAACAGAAGAACTACAACGTCCATTTCCTAGGACCAGGAGCACTTTCTGAAGTTCCAGCTGTTTTCTCCTTCTATATGGGGTAAATTCTCTGGAAGCACACCACTCAAACCTTGCCAGCATGGTCAGAAACATGGTCTTTCTGGGTGGAATAGAAATGTCCCTCTGAGCAGTGCTCCCACCCATTCTACCCTCCCAATGATATACAGCCTAATGGAATTTGCTGGAATCCCCCAACCAATATCGCTAACTCCTCTTTATCTTCTGTTCTAAAAACCTGTCAAACCCATCATCTCCACCCCACAAAACAAATTTATTTTTTGAGTCATGTAGGAAAAAACTGAAGTTGAAATGCGGTGAGGGTAGAGGCTTTTGTATTGGTGTCAGGCATCTGTAAAATCTAATGGAGCAATTC